>NC_092795.1:6315838-6655273 GCF_918797505.1 Bemisia tabaci | reverse complement strand
GCCTACTCAGTATTCCGGCACGTTAATATACACTTTTCTCAGTTGTTTTGGCGTCAGATTTTTCGGAAAACGCCGACGACGCGTCGAGGAATTCATGATCGAAATGCATTATTCACCGCAGGTTGAATGTTTTGACGCTTAAGAGAAAACTCTGGAGTTATACCAGTGTTCTGCCTTCCCCGGGCGCCATGCGCCAAATTCGCCTAAAAATTGGATCTTGGCACCTAAAAATGGAGGGCCTGGGCTATCATGACGCCTAAAAAATTTGGCAGATTGAACTCGCAATCGGGAAACAGCGATGGTGATGGTAAATTCAATTTACCACCAGAAAAATATGCCATGTTTTTTTTAGAACATCCTATAGCGTTTGGCCTGTTATACACTGCAACTCCTCATTTATGCCATTCTTGCCGCATATTTTTATTCGCCATGGCCCGTATGCAAAAATTTAATTTGGCTCCTAAAAATTGGGCTTTCCGGCCAAGGTGGCTCCTAAAATTTTAGGGGGAGGCAGAACACAGGTAGTTACAAATCTTGAGTAAGAAAGCGCAGAAAGATTCGATAGTCGATCAATAAATTGATCGTTTCTGTGTTTTAGGATAGTCTTACAAAAATACCATTACACTGCAGCACATCGAGGATATTTGCACATTGACCATAAAGTTCCCAAACCACGTATCTCGGTTTGCGACGCTGCAGACTTCCTGTCATACTTTTGGAAAACTACCCGACGGCAATTCTAAAAAACTGCCGTGATTTTTTCTCTGGAATAATGCTGATTTGTTCACCTTTAAAAACATTAATTGGCGTGAGGATTTTGAAACGCCGCAAACGAGATACCCGGTTTGGGAGTTTCACCGTCGAGATGGAGGAACACTTTGAAATAACTTCAATAGCATGTACTGAAAAAATATTGCAGATTTTTTGTCTCTATTACAAGCATAAAACTGAATATGGTAATGATCAAATGTTTACAAATAAAAAACAAAAAAAACGACTTTTTGAAATATGGTAAAACAGATATATTCTTATGCAGCGCTCTTCCGACACCAAGAGCTGGGTTTTGCTGCTTGTTTTAGGGCTTGAATACCTCACGGATTGAATCCCACTATTCAAGAGAAAAAAATTATCAAAAGAGCTTCGAGTGTGAAATTGAATGGTTTATAAAGAGAAGGACGTAAGAGCTTTGGATTCCTTTTGGCACGTAAGCCCTTTCTGAATGAAGGCGTTCAATTAACGCCTTGTCCGCCCGTTTCAGGGAATATCCCTGAATATCCCGCTGTATATTCTTCTCTCCCAGATTTGTTTTCGGAATCCTTTTCGTTTTGGGCTGAATTAATGTTTCAGTCGGGAAGCCGCAGCCGCGAGTAAGAATATGACACAGCCGTTTGCCAAATTTCAGGTATTTTTTTGTATTTTCTCCTCAATTTTCTTGAAAAATGTCGGAACCGTTCGCCATTTTGCATCCGGGCAAGAGGGAAGCAGTGAATAGTGAAATAAGTTTGTTCCGCCGAGCGGGACAAAGGCATTTTTTTCTTTCCTCCTCCTTGTGCGGGGACGTGTGAGAGAACAAAAAAATTCAAACCTGAGCTTTGCACAAGCCTCCGGTTAGAACAATGGCGAGTCGAGCGAAAGGAGAGGAGTGTCTCTTGTAAAAATTTAAGTGAAGTAATGAGCAAAAGATAAACAATAACCTCGCTCGAAACTCGTATTTAACCACCTGTTATTCCGGAGCGTCCATTCAAAGGGAGGAGAGAAAAATTACAGTTGTAAAACGCGCATTGAGGTGGAAGCGAATTTCCCTAGACTCGTGTTTTTCTCGTCGAAAGCGCTACTTCCCGAGCTTTGTGAAATATCTTTCGGCTCCCGCCTGTTCTTGATAGCGTCAGAATTTTTCATCTCGGAGGGGGACGGTGGACTCGCGAAGATTATTTGAACACGATATTGAAAAGAGTAGAATTACCGTATGTGGTCGAGTCGGGCGAAAGCACTGGCGGATCCAACAAGTTGGCAAAATTGTTTCTCCTGCATTGAAATCTGTGAAAATGTATCGATTCTCGAAGGGCCAGGTGTTCCGACTTCCGACAAGAATCGATTATTCAACACAGGTTTAAATGATGGAAAGCCAGTGTTGCCCAAATGTTGGATTCACTGCAGCTGAAAAAGGCCAGATAGTGGATTAAAAAGAAAATGGTGACTTTTCTGCGCTTCTGCATCATTTTGTGGACAATACGCCCAAAAAATTCAGAAATTGACCGATTGAAGGATTTCAAATTTACAGACGATGAATCGCGAGTTTAAGAAAAACAGATAAATTTAGCGCTTGCCCAGCATTAGAGATTGTTCATTTTAAACTTTTATGGGTTCGATTATACCAAAGCTGCTTATTTTACCTTTGTGCCTATCTCATCCAAATTTCTCTTCACCGTACAGATCCCACTTGAATTTACGCGTGTTTGACACTTAAACCTAAATGGAGTGAATTTTTATTAGAACATAGTTAATGGTACAGAAGCGAATTAAGAATTATTTTTCAACACCCTTAAGTGAATTCATTTCATTTAAATATAGGTCATTATTTTATTTTCGTAATTTTGGGGTTGAATTTCTGTGCACTTCCCGTTTAATAGTGGTCAATTCCTTTCTGTTTCCTTGGAGGCATCTTAAAAAGTACTATTTATTAGAACTAGTACTCCAGTTTCGTCGAAAAGAGCCCTTGTGATCCTGTAAATGGGTCAGTTGCGCTAGTCTCAAAAAAGAATTTTGATGTCTGATTCTTGAAGAGTAGCTAAAAATAATAAGATCCGATGAAATGGCAACTCTCTACGTTCAATATTAACAGAGTTATCGCGTTGTGAAAAATTCAGTTTATGCTGTCATCCACCGCGGGAGTGACACCTTTTTGGTTTCTTCCACCTTGCTTTCATCCAAGTTTCACGTTGAATAACCAGCGTAAATGTGCGTCACACCGACTGATAAAAGCTAGGTGGAAGAGACCAAGGGTGTCACTACCGCGATGTATGACATTATAAACCGAATTTTCCAAAGCCCGATATCTCGGTTAATATTTATTGTAAAAAGTTGCTTTTTGGACAAATGTTGTTTCTTTTAGATGATCTAAAATACTCAAGCATTAAAACACGATTCTAAGACCAGCGCAACTTACCCATTCAAACAAAGATCGATGTTACTCAGCCCGTCTCTTTTCGAAACACAACGTAACGTAAGCCACACCCTCTTCCAACGTGCGTTTCGCATACTTCAACGACCTCCGTACTTTACGAGTCTGGTTGTTTCAACTCTGTTCCAGATAAGAGCGACTTGGGACCAAAACCAAGGACCAAGGGGATGACAAGGGGTTGGAGGATGGGAGTCCTCGATAGCCCAAGTTATTCTCGAAACTATATCCGGAGAACGTAGTTGCAGAAGTGCTCATCCTCGCAAACGCGAGAAATCCGCAAAACAACAGTAAGTACACTCTTAAGCGAGCCTCGGCGACCGTGAGACCCCACCACAACCGCGGCCCAACCCAAAATACACTTACTGCCATGTTGCGTAGGATCGGTCGGGTGATCCTGATCAATCATTTAGGAGCTTGCCGATCACGGCCAGGGCCGCACCGATAGCGACCCGCGACTCACGACTCTCGTCGGGCGCCGAACGCAACCCGCCGCGCACGGGGCGGGGGCCGCTAAGCCGCTGATGAAGATATTAAACATTTAAACTCGGAAGAAATTGCACGGTGGCGATGCGCGAAGCGGCGAGAGACATTCCGCCGTCCTCCGCGAGAGAGCGGTAACTCCGACCGCGGTCGGAACGGGCTCTTGCGGGCTCCGAGGCTCACTCTGAAGGGGGGTTACTGCTGTTTTCCCGTGTCCGTGGGTGGCGGAGCTGTTGAATGTTTATCCGGCCGCATACCAGCGTCTTGCGGCGGTCGGAGTCGGTATGTAAAACTCACTGAGAAGCGGGTTTAATCTCACGCCATGCCCGGGCACCGGTGCAACGCTACATTGTTTCAGCCGGGTTTATGACTTTTTAATGAGAATTCCCGCGGACCTCTTCCGCGGACTCGCCGCCGATTTGCGATGGCGCGGGATTAAAAAGTCGAGTCATGATTACCCGAGTCTTACCGCCGATTTGATTTCCGGGAACACGGAACTGAGCGCGGGGGAAAAAATCGCACAAGGCTCATAAAAGAGGACTTTAGGTCATGGAGGAAAAAAGGAGGTGTTCGCATTCCAGACATCTTGGATTTTTTTGATGACGAAGGTTGGTAGGGACGCGGTTTTTATCATCGATTTCTTTGAAAACGGTGTCGTTTATGGAAAGAATGAATTCAATATAAGGTGTTTTAAATTATAATATGAGCTGCATGATCTGTGCAAAAATATCGGTTGTTATGATCCGTTTTTCTTACTTAGATTTTCGGGTTTTGCGGAAATATCGACCCCACATTGTACCTATACCTACGTCGCGGGGTAGGCAATCCTCAAGATGCGACCACCTCCTTTCCTTTCTCTATGACTCTAAGTCTCTTCTATACTTTTCATGTCGTAGGTACACGCTAAAAAAAGTAACCAACATTTATTTTTGGGGTTGATAAACTTTCAGAAATCAAGGAGGGGCGAATTCTGTGCCGGAGTCTAGAAAGCGCCCAAAAACCCCGCGTGATTTGGACGCGAAGTGAAATTACGAGTAGCACCATAAAAACGTATGACGCTTCACAAAAATAGTAGACTACGCTCATGCGTAGGAGAACCGATATCATATATGCTGTTTCTTAAATGAGCCATAAATAGTGGTTCCTTAGTGCAAAATGTAGTCCAGATCATCACTCAGATTTATACATCGGACCTCATTAGAAACTGTGAGAGACATGCATCAAGCACAAGCATGTGTTGCACAAGTCAAATACCTCGGCGGCGCGGCGTGCCGTGGCACTCTGCAGCTCGGCGGGCAACCAGCGTGACACGCGCATAGGCGCCTACAAACCTAGCAGGGATACTTCACGCATTGCGCAGTGCGTGAAGTATCCCTGTTAGGTTTGAAGGCGCCAGCGCTCGTTTCGTGCTGGGAGCACGCGGACCGCGGCGTGGTGCGCCGATGCTGAGAAACCAAGTAAAGTAAAATGCCTTCAATTTTTGCGTATGCAACACGGACATCCGCGAAGCTCGAATAGTTGCTCCAAGGCGTTATTACCGATGTCTGCTCGTTAAGATACTTGTCGAGAGTATATTTCCATTATACTGAGAGTAAAGACAATGCGAATCCATTTCTGATTGGTGTCCGTATTTTAGGCCTTCGTTGTGTCACAAGCGGGAACAAGGGTTGCATTTTCACCAACTGTAACGAATTTAAACTGGAATGGACCGGGGAATTGGGGGTACGGCAAGGAACAAATGGAATGAGAGATGGGACGGAGATAGGAATTCGGGAATGGGTTCCACGTTTGATTCTGGAGGCTGGCGAATAACTTTCGGCGTGGTCGTAGATTTTCAACACAAAGATTTGGTTGATCTGACACAGGGAAAATTAACACACGAAAAAATTAACCAGCAGCTTGTGTTACTTCGTGTTTTAACTCCCATATTAACACAATATTTAGGTTACTATTTTCTTACTGTGTTGGCAAAATTTCAGGGAATCCACAGTGATCAAAATTGGACACATTGATCATGAAGCGCCTTGTCAACATCTACAAGTATTTGGTGGTTTATAGTATTAAGTAAACGTGTAATTCCTCTCCTGACAGGTCAACTTTTCTGACATTAACAATTTCAATATCGACTGACTCATATGCTTAACACATGAAACTGTGATGTGACTTCCAAAGATTTTTTAGTAGGGGGGGGGGGGGGAGAGCTTTGCATCCATAAATCATCAAATGATAGAAAAACTATCGACTCGTTTTCGCCGGTGCCACAGAGCTACCTCCGTTTGACATTTTTCAGCGAAAAAAAAATCCGATGCTCATCGGTATGAATGGGTTGTTACATTACGTTGTCTCGCTTATTTATTTATTTATTCACTTGTTCACTCGTTGATTAATGGGATTTCGCTCGGTGGGGCGGGGGCTTGGCAGCGAAATGCAATACGGAGTGGTTGCCCCCGCCGGAGAGTGGATACCTTCCGCCGTGTTTCCGATGAATGCATCGTTGCTCTCTTGATTGTCATAATGAAGCAGCGCGATGATGCGCTAGGCGACCGGCGAAACAGCAGAAACCCACGGCCACAGACTTTTGGCTCGATCCCTTTTTCTGCTCCACCGCTCAAAAGCGCAAAGCGTTGTTCCTCCTGCCGCCCGGTCAATGAGAATAGAGTATTTACCAAAACGGTCACTATACAGGATGTCCCCTGGTGCCAGGCTGCAGTTAAGTACTCTACAGAGTCATCCAAAAGACCCGCACCACCCCTATAAATCCCTGAAGTTCTTGCCTATTTTCGCGATGCTTTCCTTAAAGTTTTGGGGAGAGAGGGTGGGTAGACATCATTTCCCTTGGCGTAGAGTACCTATATACTGCCGTGCTAAGGAAAAACGCCGTATAAGCCTTCAGGTGCTGCCAAATATCCTTTGATAAAACACGAATTTCCTGGTAAACATATCTTCCAATTTTTCATATAATTTTGGTCGCAATTTCACCTGAAGTTCCTGAAAACTTCAAGGAAAAATATTCTAACTTGCCTTAAAAATGAACATTTTATCGAAGGAAATTTGGCAACTCTCGAATGTTCATACGGCGTTCTTCCTTGGCACGGCAGTATACGGAGAGCACAGACATGTCGGTAATTTTTAGGTTAGTGGTGATAAAGCTCTTGGGGCCCAAAAGGGAGGCCAATCTATGAATTCAAATTCTCCAGAGTGATTTATTATCACAATTTTTACGACCCGTCGTTGGTAAAGCACGAATTTGACTTACTTTTGCGTTCATTCACTCATTTTTGCGGGAGAGCGCTTATTTCATTCATCCGAATACAGTGTTACCAACTTACGAAGATCGCCACTGCTTCAAAAGAACGGAATTAAAGTCCTTTTATTACCTCGTTGGCAGCGAGGTCACGAAGGGCTGTAAAGAATTAACAGCCTCTCTGCTGGAAGCTCCGCCCCCTCTATCTAAACGGCCAGGGCAGCTGTCCTAATCCTCACTTGACTTAACCTGTCATTTGAGCTTAAGCTTTTGATTTCTGAATGCCACTGCGGAAATACCTGAGTTGATAAATCGTTTCTCTTTTTTTAAGTTTGATAATTTAAATATTATTTTGCTTTTGTTTTCCCCCTCCTCATGATGCGGAAGTATCAATAATAAGTCTAAGTTTATTCTTTTAAAAAAAGTCGCTGGCCCAGATAATCTTAGATGTACTTTATCAATTAAATTGGTGTTCTAAGCCAAGTTGGATACTATTGATGTATTGGCGTGCCAACTGTAGTTGGTTTTGGTCGGTGGCTATAAAATCAGCTGAGTCGGGGTTCAAGCTATGAACCCCGATCAGCCATACCGCTGCTGCAGAAAATCAATTTTGACTCCGATGTACATTTAGTTAGCACTCTAAAATTGGTCTCGCATATTGATTGAGAGATTTTTCCAGAATTTGTCCGAGGCTGAATTGCAAAAAATAGTTTAATTTTGATTTCTGAGAACATCGGATGATCATATTCAACGAAAGGCAACAAAAATAGAGGGGGAGGGGAACTCTGCTCAAAACTCACCGGAAGGGAGAATAGATGACAGCTTTTTGAGATTATTAACTGCGCAAAATATTTATCGAATTCCATGTATTATTTCTTTGCCGGTTGAAAAAAAGGTTAATTGAGAATTACTTCGATACGTCCCGGTTTTTCATTTGATTTTAGTTCAGCGCCATTTTCCCCGAATCCAATTGCTTTTTGGATTAGAGGATTTGGATTAGACGCACGCATTGACGCTAGACTCGTGCAGGCCCTTTGAGCTACTGTATTTACATCCCGAACGTGCAAATGGCATGCATTTAAAAATAGGTGTTTTTGCGGGCACCGTTGGCGATCGGCCTTGATTACACATGCAAAGATTTTTTTCTCTACTTGGAAATTTCAACAAGTGTAAGAGTGCGGCTATTTAAGCTCAGTATTGAGTAATACTAAGCTTCTCAAAATATACCCATTCCCCAAAATATGACTTGATTCACAAGGAAAAATATTCCACTTAATAATTCCCAGGCGAGGGATTTTTTGTTGAGTCAACCAGAAACCTCTTTCAAGTTACAGGACCTCTATTTGAAATGACAGAAATATCATTTGAAACACGGAAATTTCTCGTAGACTCAACGAGAATTTTCGTCTGGGAATTAATACTCAGAAACTCTATTGATCCAATTGAAAATTTTTGTCCGTGTTCCTTGGCGTGGCATGCTTTGCGATGTATCGATTGATCTGACATTTAAACCTATGGAAAAGGATCGATAAGCAGGGTGTTCGCAACGGACACCTTAATAATCGATTCTTTATCATAGCTTCAAATAGAGAAATATCGCGACAATCGACCATTCACGCCTTGTCAGTGGAACGTTTCAGTTCAATTCTGTTGTCACCGCTCGGCGATAAACTGGTTTCATGCAGGCGCTATGAGCAACTATACTAACGTCCCGGACGTGCACATTGCATACTTTTGAAATGAAGGCGTTTTCGCAGGCATCGCGGCGATCGGCTATTTCTTCACATGAACATATTTCTTCTCGACTTGGAAATTTCAATAAGTGAAACCGTAGGTGTAGTTGAGCTCAAAACTACTTCCAACTAACCCCTCACCCGCCCAGCCACCCTCTAAAAAAACAAAAAAAAAACAAAAAATGTGACTTGGTTCCCTTCAGTTTAATTTAGTCCAATTCAGTTATTGCCGGTGAGAAATTTCCTGGCAGTGCACTTGGCAGGCGAGCAATGGTGGCCCGCGCTGTTTGCCTCTCGTGTTTTTCCCGCCGTGCAGTAGCAGCTCGGCGGCGTGGCGTTCCACACAGTGGGAAGAGTCGATGAAAGATGTCAAAAAAATTGCGTGGCAATTTTAAAAGCACACATCTTTGTGAGGATGAAACATGGAAGGTTTTAAGTAGTCTGATTGGTTTTCTCGTAAATTTACCATCAAATGAGGGCCTCTTAAAATTTACGATGTGACAAAATAGACATTAGCATTTTTAGTTGAAATCCCCTATCCATACCTTCCTCTGCCACACAGTTGAAAGTCGTCGCTCCTCTGATGTAAGGGCAAATTTCGATTTCTACGTGAACCCTGCTGTCCATATAATTCGAAGCTTTCCAGGGCTCATGTGGAAATCGAGATACGCCCTTATACCAAAGGAGCGACGAAATGCCCGTGTCTATGGACACTATGAGTTACTTTTTTTTCGGTCACATCAACCGAAAAGATTGGCTTATTCGACCAAATTTTTGTTAAATCGAGTTATGTTCCATTGTTCCTCCGTCCAGGAAACGACAATTTTGTGCTAATATTGGAAGTAGACCGCAAAGGATCTTTGACGTTATGCTTGCAATATACTTTGAGTTACTTTTTTCGGTCACACCAACCAAAAGGATTGGCGCGTCCGACCAATTTTTTTGTTAAATCGACCAAACCTATAGGTTACTTGAAGACATCTGCGAATGGAGAAAGCGTCATTGTTTTTCTCGAGGAAAGTCAGAGGTTGCAACTTGCGAATGATTAAAGCATTGGACTATCAACGAAGTGACCTGGGCTCGATCCTAACGTCTTGCGTCTATTTCGAACGAGAATGCAAGTTTTCAACCAAAAGATTTGGTCAAGTCACCAAAAAAAAAAAAAAAATGAACCAAAAAGTATGAGTCACACGTTAAGGATCCATTGCGTTCTACTTCCCACATTAAGACAAAATCGTCGTTTCCGGTCAAAGGAACGTAACTTAATTTCAGGTTTGTAAAATTGACTTATTTTACAGAATGTGCCAGTGCAATTTTTGTCCAAAACGAGCTCAGAAGAAAAGTCAGTCCGTTTTCATTATGACATGTGCAAGATCCTCTATGTAAAAATGCAATTTTCTACGGGAAATGTGGCAACATTGAAATATAGTTCTTCCGTGAGGGAAACGACGTATAATGTCGGGGACTTTTTCTCACTGTGCGGCGCGGCGAGTAACGCTACATTCGGTTTGGGTGAGGTTAATGCTGATTTATGGCGCTGCCATGAGAAATGAATTCATTACACAATTTATGATACCCCTTTAATTTTTAGTTGTGTATTCAAGTAGGCAAACCGGCGCGGCTCGCCTGCTTGCCTGCTTCCCTGCTCGCCTCCTGCCGCTTTCGCTCGCTAATTTATGTAAGTCAGAGTTGCGAACTGCCCTTTCTTTTCGCGCACGGCACTAGACCCAGGGAAAGCTACCCTAAGGGGCCGTTCTAGTATTACGTAAGCAACTTACGACAGGGAGGGGGTCTAAGCTTGCCTTACGGAGCTCCACGAAGGGGAGGACCAAACCCAGTCTTACGTACTGCCGTACTAGGTAAGAGCGCCGTATGAGCATTCGAATGTTGCCAAATTACCTCTCTTAAAATATTTACTTTTGAAAAATGTTATGAATATGTTTCCTTAAATTGAACGGACATCTAAGATCAAATTGCAAACAAAATATCCTGAAAAGTTGGAAGAGGTATATTCAAAAATTTTCCCGTAAATTCGTGATTTTTAAGGGAGATATGGCAACATCTATAGGCACATACGGCGTTTTTCCTTGGCACAGCTGAGTAAGCCTTTCACAGCGATCAAGTATCAGGTACCTCGCGGTTCCCCTATATTAACTATTTCTAACTTACCTACTATTTTTTGGGAAAACTTAACTTTTTAGGAAAAAGTGATTTGATTGAACAAACCAACGCTGACCTGGTGGTCATCTACAGATAATAAAATCAGATATCTCACACAAAAAACACAGAGTGTAAAACAACTGTTTTTAACATACAATTCATCGTAACCTAGACGTTTAACTTGCTGGAGCAGATCATCTCAATTTTCATTGCCGCGGTGGGGTAGAGGCAATGATTTTTTTTTGCGTGCAGTTCTTTTTGTAATAGTAACATTTCTACAGGACAAAATTAAGAAAATCTAGAATTGAATTACACCGCGATTCCTATCCCGGCTCCCACAGAAAATGCTCCTTGGCAACGAAATCAATGAGCGATAAGAATAGGCGCTCAACATATGCTAGAGCAGAAACCGGAAGGCAGACACGGATACCGCTAGCTGTGCAATGTGTTAATGGAAGTGATATTAATGGCAGAGGGATTAAAATCGAGAGTGTTGACTTTGGCATTACGCTGCAACGCGCCCGGCGCGGCGCGGGGACAGAGCACGGGGCCCAGCCAGGGCGGGCGCCGCCATGGGACTCATACATAATTCATCTGCATTTGTGTTATCGTCTTTTGATGCATCGGAATTGAGTCAACATTAACCGAAACTTCCGCCGGGTATCCTCCCCAAACCCGTACGTCTCCATGTCGCCGGCCAAGCTGCTACACCGCCGTCCTAACCGAGAACGCCCTATGAAAATGGAGCTTTCGCATGTGTCAGGAATTTGCGATGTAAGTACTGTTTCCTACGTATTTCGTGAGAACCTCAATGGTGCCTCCAGTTTTTTCTGCAACAAACTCCCAAGCTCAAAAAAATCTCTCAAAGTTGAGGCTGTAATGGAGAGGATATTCCACGCTGCCCTGAGAGTCCACCTCTCCATCAAGACAAACTCTCTGCGCTAAGATAGGGACCACTTTTTTGGGGGATTCGAAAATTGGAAACACGACTACACCTTGCCGATGTATTTGCTCTCTATCTTTGCATAGACAGTTTGTATTGCGATTCAGGAGGACTCTCAAGGTGGTGTGATATATCCTCACCATTATCACCTCCGCTTTGAGACATTTTTTTGTGCTTCGGAGTTAATTTTTCACAGCAAACCAGTAGTACCATCGTGTTTCTCAGTTTACATGGAAATCAGTATTTTAATCGCAAACCACTTTTTGGTTGAAAATTTGGGTTGAAAAAAAAAAGTCTAAATACTTTTTTTCTAGGAAAAGTTGTAAAACACATTGATATTATATCATCATGGATAACATGTAAGTTGAAGATATCATCCGAATCGGAGGAGTTGCCCTTCCACAAAAGTCTTCTTTTTCATTCGGATCATATAGTCTACATCTGAGACAACGGAGCATATTGCCTTCATAGCGTGTAGAGTAGAAAATAAAGTAAGTTAGTACTCACGAAGAAAATGTGAAGCTTGAATACAAAGTGAAAACGAGAACACCAATTACCTGTGACAAAGAAAAAACGGGTAAAATTAGAGACATCAATGTAACAAAATGATTTGACTACCTTGATTTTAATTTTCGAAAAGAGGAGTACTTCTATACCTCGAAAACTAGAGATAGGAATATTGTTGTTGTTTTTCGAATTAGATGAGCAACACAATACAAATTAATGCCTTTGATATCTAGGCTGAGAACCCGAGGAAATTGAGCTACGCCCGGACGTCAGCAGGGCGACGTATTGTGCAACGGTCTTATCGAACGTGAATCCATTGGCATGTAATGAATAAAAATTCTTGTCCTAAGACTAAAAAGGAAATCACCGATTCAAAAATTAAGCAAGGCATTTAGGCCATTTATACCGGCGTTTAACAGAAAGGAACCAAGTCACATCAGTTATTCCCAAATTTAACGGGGCAATTTAATTTTTTACAAAGGTAATTTAAGCGGATTTCTTTGAACATTTTTAGAAATTTTCTTAGTTCTATACAGAAAATTCACTGAGTTTTGCACCAAAATCCGCACATCCGTTTTCAGGTGACAAATTAAAATGCACAGTTAAATTTGGCAATAGCGGATGTGGCTTGGTTTCTTTCTGTTAAACGAGGTCCAAATAGCTTGAATGCTCAGTTCCTTTTGATTTAATATCAAATCCTGCTATTTCCATTTTCTCAAAAGGAACTATATCCCTTTTCTACATTGTCTCTTATCCAGCTCACTACAAGAACACCCCATCTTTTCACTTGCATATAATTACTTTTAGCATAAATACGTCCATTTGGCAATAGCTGGTGTGGCTTGGTTCATTTCTGCCTAACGCGGTCCATTTCACGGCGAGTAACATCATGCACAATCTCAGCAACAGCGGGAAACACAACGTTTTGAATTCCCACTCTCCAACTCGTGTGCGACAAAGGAAATCAAGACTACAAAACTCACCGGATCTCCATGGCCCACTAGAAGTAGGTGGCTCTTACGGAGCGTACGGAGGTTTGAGGTTCATTACAGGGTTCCACAAACGTAAGTACACGAGTGGCCGAAAGAGCGAGCCAGCAGCTAGTTAAGATAATACTACGGAATACAATTTGTATGTGAGCCGCAGTTCGTACATCATCTTACACGTTCTGAGGTCCACTCTAGAATGGAATTACGGCTCCATACGGTGGAATAAGCTGCTGTTTGCCGGTGAGCTTCAAAGCGGAACGGATGGAGGAGCTGATTGGTATCAAAAAAGGAGCCACTTAAAACTGACTCGTTTGAGGGACGAGGCGGTCTTAACGAGGCCGCCCCTCACGGTCCTCGGCGCTCCCGGTGTTTTTCTGCCAGCCTGCGTCCCCCTCCCCGACCTCCTTCTCGCATCTCAGGGGACAGCTCGGTAAAAATGATTCATGAGCATTCGAATGAGAGGTTTTTTCCACGAATAGCTACTTCTTTAACAGTAGGAATTTACTCTGTCGCAGTCTAGGGGCCGACCCTAAATGGAGATGATGCATATGTGAGGGTTTGCGATTTGACCATTGATTCTTATGTAAAAGTTTGCGAAAAACACGATGGTGCCTCTGGTTTTCTCTAAAATTAACTTCCAAGCTCAAAAAAAGCTCTCAAGTTGAGGCCAAAATGGAGGGGATATCCCACCCTACCCTGAGAGTCCACCTCTACATCAAGAACAAACTCTCCATGCAAAGATAGGGAGCAAATACATTGACAGGGTTGCCGTGATTTCAGTTTTGGAGTCCCCAAATAAAGTGGCAACCCTGCTAATGTATTTGCTCCCTATCTTTGCATGGAGAGTTTGTTTTGATGTAGAGGTGGACTCTCAGGGTAGGGTGGGATATCCCCTCCATTTTGGCCTCACTTTGAGAGCTTTTTGTGAGCTTGGGAGTTGATTTCAGAGAAAACCAGTGGCACCATCGTGTTTCTCGCGAACTTTTACATAAGAATCAATGGTCAAATCGCAAATCCCTCACACATGCAACATCTCCATTACGTATCACTAAATCCGCACTAAAAAAAAAAGTCGCTTGGATCTAGAGTCCAGACTTTTAATAAGATTGACAAGAAAAAATACTCTTGATTCAATCCGATTTTTCTTTCATTCGAAGAGCCTCTTGATTTAGACGAATTTCCTTTTGATTCAAGCAACAAGTCCGATTCCTGAGTTGCAGCACAGACTCCCAGCGATGATCTCCCTTTGATGGGACAATATCAGCCAGCACTACCCGGACCAGGGCTGCCCCAAAATATTCTCTTTTATCACCGACCGAACTGCTCTTGTTTCTTTTTAGCTTAGATCAGTGTTTATTACCTTATCACTTAACTTTACCTACCACTGCTAGGATAGAAAGAGGGGGCTGATGTAATGCTTGAATGCAATTCCGGCTCTCTCCCTCCTTAAATCCCGTCCTTTACAGATGCCTTTAAATTATCTGCCTTTCATTAATGTAAAAACCGCCGTGAAATTTCATTTAAAATGTAACTTTTGGCAATAAAGGAAAACTTAAATGATAAAAAAAAACAAGTCCGATTGAATAAAGAGTATTTTTTCTTGTCAATCTTATTAAAAGTCGGGACTCAAGAGCCAAGCGACTTTTTTTTCCAGTGATGCGGTTTCTTCACATTGAGTCGCAACAATGATGAGCCGCCCGCTCGAAATGCATCTGCCCGATAGTGCTTAAATACCACGCAAGTGAGTGAACAAATGTTTTAAAATTTTGATTCCTTCACATTCCCCAGCCCCTGTGATTCTCCATAACGTCATCATTGAGCTGCAATCGAAGCTGGTTTCAAGCAGGCGCCTCGAGCAACTATATTAACCTCCTGGACGTGCAAATTGCATACTTTCTAAAAGAAGGCGTTTTTGCAGGCGACATAATAGATGGTTACGTTAAGGTAATCACAGCCATTTTCGTCCCTGCGAAAGATTTAAAATTGTTCTATTTTACATACCTACAATTCTATACCATCATCATTATAACACTGTACTTCTAACCTTGCTTCTCTCTCATTTATCTCAATACTTACTATACTTATATCTCCTATTTATCCAACTTACACTTATCATTATTCGCAAAACATATCTGCCCGTTCATTGACCGAGTGATTTTGGTATCAGTATTTTTTTGTAAAATATTCTTTGATGGCTCCTAAATCGATCATTTTTTGCGAATGAATTAATTCAATTGTCATAAATACTGCAAGTAATGATCGATATAAAATAAACAAGCAGTTCCAACGCAAAGCGTTGGAGGGGCGCTTTCTTTTAACACTGCGCATAGCGAGAACGTTTTCATACGCCAAGCGAAGTATTGCGGAACGGACGATGTAAAACAAATTGCCTATGTGAAGTGGTCCAGCAAGCAACATACCCCCGCTAAGTCTCTAGAAAACAATAGAAAATATAAGTTGCGTACGTTGCCACGAGGCGCGCTGCGAGCGCATCTGTTTCAATTACCTAGCATCGTCGGGCCTCTTAACTTTTCTAGTCTCCCTCTGACATACCTTAAACCTCTTTTTTTTTTTTTTGCTGATTTAGCGGCTTATTATTCCGTTGGAACCTACAGCCATACGATAGACAGTATGTTTATTGTCCTTAGACATCATGGATTAGGCACATTCATGCTCCAGGCGTTTTCAAATTTTCAGGGATTAAGCCGAGTGGAATCTGTTCTGCAGATCCATCTCGCCAGTTCCATGAAAATTTGTCCGCCATCAACCCCCACCGGATTCGAACCCGGGACTTATTGCCTAGAGCAGACGCGCTGCCCCACGAGCCAACCTGGCCGCTAAACCCTTAAACCTTCAACCCAGAGCCTCAAACAGCTGACGCTGACGATGCTGGCGCCGAGACAATGGAACCAATCACAAAATAGTCACAGTAATACGTCACTAAAATGAAAGAGATCACTGACTGTTCGTGATTTTTCTGAATCAATCTGAACAACCACCTTCGAATATGAGTATTATGCCTACGAAGCCCCAAAATAGTTTAATAACCAGGTAATACGTCCCGTTGCGAATTGTTAGCTTAAAAGCAAAACATTCACGAAAACTTTTACGAATACCAGATCAGAAAAAAATCAAATTTTCCCGGTGTACCAGATGCGTCATACCCATAAGCAAACGTAATGTAGTTATAGTACATGTTACATCGGGGGATTCGAACGGCTGGAAAGGCGCATCTGGTACCCAGAAGCGCCCAAAACACATTTACACCTCATTGGCTTTTTCTGTCGTATTTTATTGTTGAAGAAAGGAAAACCATTAAATATGTCTATGTTTTTCTGTAATTTTCACGGCTTTCTTTTCATTCTGTACAGACTTTTTTGGTAAAAATTCAAAGAAATATATGTTCATGAGTTTATCCTCATAAATTTGAACGCCAGCGAAGCTTCAGTAGTGTCGGAATCGAATTACGCTTTTGTCGAGATCCATAATCAATATGTGAACGTAAAAAAGGTATGAACTTTGCTTAAACGATCCTAGGTCACAAGCCAGCCTCGAGGAATGTTTTACATATATTTAAATGGACGAATTCCAGTGTTGCCAATTAGTAAGAAGTACTTCCGACTAAGAAGCCATAACCGAGTATTATGGCGTGAAACTTGTGATAGAGGGAAACGTAAGCTCCTTGATCGTCGAGCAAATTCTCCTACTTTTTAAGGCCTCGTCCTGTTCGGCGGGATATTATTCTTATCAGGAGCTGTCGGATAGTTTAGTGTGGGGACTGGGGCGACTTTCAGGGCGGGTGCTGAGATACGTTTCGTCATAAAATGAAAGTCGCTGGCGAGTTAAAGATCTGGCAAGATTTCAATTTCCGATTTTCCGCTTAATGGCGGTTGCCGTGGGGGAACGGCCCGTATCGACGGCAGAAATTCATAAATATTCCTGACCCCTCCCAAGTGCTGCATCATTTTCCGCTGGATTATCATTATTATTTTTTAACTTTCTCCCAGACGCAACCGCCGCAATGCCAAATTTACCGCGATTTTCTATTCAAAACAGACAGTAGACCAGTGGTATTTTATGGTAGAGTATCTGCATAGAGATAGTATACGGACATGTCTAAAAATCGAGATCCTGGGACCAAATAGGGCACATGGAAAAAAATCGGATGTTCATTTAGCATTTATTATATTAAAAAAGTGTACGACAGATATAAATGCTGATTTTATAATAAAACGGTTAAATGAATAAATTGAATGTTGGGTCAGCATTTTTTTTTATGTTAAATCAACATTTGATACATGTCGCACATTTTTTTAACAGTATAAATGCTAAATCAACATACAATTTTTTTCCGTGCAGCCAACTTCCTAACTCAAAAAATGTCACCGCCAATCTTCAGATTCCAATATCTAACCAAGATGACCAAGAATGTTCATAATTGAACGTTCTTCCGCATGAATGAGTGAAGTTATGCAAAACCAAGTCAAATACGCGCTTTATAAGCGACGAGTCGGAACAATTGTATTAATAAATCACTTTGGATAACATAAATTCTTAGATTGATTGGCTGCCCTTTTGGGCCCTAAAAGTGATTAAGTTTCAAGAAAAATTCCAGATAATTTTTGAGATTACAATTAATCTCTTGCTTAGGTAAATTCAAGTGAAAATTTATGAATATTCCTTTAAATGCTTTATCTTCATCACCAGTCTGTTACTCGTTTGTTTTCAGTTTGCTCCGTGCAAATTAGAGAGCAAGTTCGATTTTTGTCGGAGGAAAAGTTAGTGCAGAAATAAATGGTAATGCCACATGCAGATGCTGGACCTCAGCCAAATGATGCAGGGTGGTCGCAAATCTTGGAGGCAGTTTTATCTCTCGTAGGCTATGCAACACGGGAAAAATCAATTCGTTTATTGCTTCCTAACATTGTGATCGTAAAGAACATTCGACAGCGGATACATCTCTCGCAAATTTAACTGCTGATTTTTGGCAAATGGCCGCCGAGTAAGGGCAACACTGATTTTTCCAGAGTAAAATCAAACGTACACCGAATTTAAATTAACTGACCGCTTGATTTTAACGCGCGCAGCATGCATCTCCGACTATGCAATTAATGTCCCTCGAGATAGTAATTTACTTTTTCTCCTCGTGTGGAAATTAGAAAACAAAGGTTCCGTTCGACGAGCAAGCATTACGTGAAAGCCGTGCAAACTCGCTCATTCTCGTTGAAATGCTGATCAAAATTAAGGGACTGGAGCAGGAGAGAAGTTGGAGTCAAAAAATGTGTTTACTTTCAATGAAGGTGTTTAAAAGATTAATTCTGAGCATCAAACGGGGGCAAACAGCGCGATCGTCGAAAGCAACATGTAAACAAGTCGATTTAAAGGCCCGTCGACGATGATTTCATGAGAGAAAGCTTCTGGACTAACTCTCTTTTATGAGACTGATATTTTCACTCGAATTCCCTGCGCTGGCACTTTTAACGGTAACGTCATTATTTTCTCATCTCTTAAGAGAATCCACGATAAAACTGATGAAAAAGAAGCCATTTTTGGGGGAAATTCTTTTTTCCTTTGGTGACCGACTAAATTCAACGACACTGGTTTCCTACATTGGTGAATTGAGGCGTTGGGTGCAGAAAGGGAATTTCTTGGTTGCGTTGTTTTGGAATCTACACAGCTAATTTATATTTTAGGAACCTAACTATTGGGTGAATTTTATGAAATTGTTTGGTTTCATAATTGTAGAATTATGAAAAAACTTAGTAAAAGTTTCAACGAATTCCTCACATTTGCGCTAATTATAAAGGATGGAACATTAGTGCGGAGATTCTGAGATACCACAACCAAGAAATGCAGTATCTGTACCCAGCGCTTCAATCAACACAATTCAAATGCATACTGGTATGTTTTTTACGCATTAATTTTAGTTCGCCTATTTATAAAAAACTAGATGAAATTATCGCTCCTTTTAATATCCTCATACCCTCCATCCCGGATTCCAGGTTCGTTCCTCTTCCGGTGAAAATTTTTTCGGTACCAGTAATGGTGCAGTATTTTCATCGGGCCTGAAATTATTTTTGCCACAAAATTCAACTTTTAAAAACTATGGTGTGTCGGAATCTATCAATGTAAAGATATCACTAAATTCAATTTCGCCCCTCGAAGGAAAGGCTGATTATCATTCGATTCGATGAGACCAAGAATCATGACTTTACCTTTGAATACGGTATGAGACATTACAATCCGCGAGCACTCCTAGGAAAGTCTCGCGACACAATTCTGTTTTATGATCAGCCCCAAGATTGATCATGATCGCACTCAAAATCTCTGACATCGATCAATCAGAAAACACGAGTTGTCGTTCCCTGGAAGAAAGAACATAACTATTTCAATCTTGCAACATTTCCACTCGCTAATTGTGATTTTATCGCAAAACTTCCGAGGATCTCTAACTGAAACTGCCACTAATTTTTCTTCGGATCACTCGGGAAAATTAGCAACATTTAGGACAAAAATTTCACAATTGCATTTGTGTAAAAAGTTTAATTAGTCGAGTCGATTTTGCAACCATGGAATGGGGTTACGTTCCTTTGCCTAGCGCCGATGAAGTGTCAGTCATAACGGGGATGAAAGGGACGTTGGAAAAGATCCGTTCCTCAACGGAAAATCCCCTGAATTCAGGAGGCATTAATTTTTTCTCCACGTTTTTTGTGCCGAAAGCTTGGAGCGCAAATCCTCCAGTTGGAATCCATTCGTCCTTCCTCCAGCCTAAAGTCGCACCTCTGTTTTCACTTGAGCCCTGTTCTCCGTATAACTCTATACTTCTCGAGGCTCACATGAAAATACAGATACGCTATTACGTGAGAGAAGCGACGCATTGTGCATCACCCTCGAATCCCCATTCGAGATATTAACCTCATCCGAAAGAGGTGGACTTTTCCAGCTCGGAATTCGAACCTGATGCAATAATCTCACATGAGAGGCGGCCTCCTCGTAAGGGCGTAACTGCTCGACGAGTTGAGCCTTGCTGACCATATAACTCGACGCTTTTCAGGGCTCACGTTGAGATCGAGTTACGTCCTCGCGTTGGAGGAGCGAGGTTTTTAGGCCGAGGGGCTTCGAGGTCGAGGGTCACGCACCCTCGAGAATCCGCGCGCGCCGAGGTTCGAACACTGCCAAACGGATCGGTACACATTAGGCCCCTTTGTTTCTCGCTGAGAGTCACTCCACGAGACATTTTATTCCCCGGGGGGCTCCGCGATGAATCGATAGTTTTCACGGGTTTGAATCGCGGTCGAGGATCGATCCGGCTCGGATGCCCCGTATCTCGGGGAACGAATGTCAAATATTTGATCAGTCTCAAAACCGGTGGAGACATTTGAGACGCATCGAGTGCTCCCATAATCCAACCCCTCGAGTCTAAACGATGGCTTATAACAATGCACTCTTGAAAAGTCCTCCACTGCAGACTTGGAGCAGGGCCGTTGAGAGCCATCATAGAGGGGGATGGGGAGGAGTTGTTGCGCTAGGTTAGTGTTCGAAGACATTGTTGCCTACGCTAGGAGTCGCGACTTCTTCGAGAGAATCCCGCTTTCTTACACTGACATGCTGGGGCGAAACGACGCACAGTGGATCGAGTCAATTAGAGAGGTCGGACATGAAATTTTTAATTACAGCTGAAAATTTTTATGTTTATTTCGTCAAATTTTAAGTTTATAGGATCGATTCTTCAAGAAAATTTTACGAGAAACCTATGGCACCATTTTTAAAACCTCACAATTTTGTAAAAACGGAGTTATAAGCTTTTAATGTTTCCAAATTTTGTCCGACCTCTTCTATTGACTCGATCCACCGTGCGACGTGAGAATAACTAGACGTTGCCAGCTTTTCTATTATGAAAATCAAATTTTATTTGAAAAATAATGCATAATTTATACCATAATACGTTTAGCGCCATACGGGCTACAAACTATTCTGCCGTGCCAAGGATTTACGTCGTATGAACATTCGAGAGTTGCCAAATTCCTTCCGGTTGAATTATTATTTTCGAGGAAGTTATAAATATTTTTCCTTTAAATTTTCAGGAAATTTACGTACAGTTACGAAAGAAATCATCTGAAGAATTTGAAGAATATTTATAAATTCCCAGGAAATTCGAGTTTTTTCAAAGTAAATTTGACAACGTCTGAAAGCTCATACGGCGTTCTCCCTTAGTACAGCAGTAGTTGTGAGCATTTGACGATCATCTACGGGAAAAGTTAAAATAGCCCACAAAAACTCAAAAAGTAGATGCTGAAACCAAAGGGGAGATGAGGAGTGGTATTTATGCACATTTTGGGACAAGAACAGCCAAAAAATGTTAAGACAATACCGGAACGGTCATAGGACATTTCATCAACGATTTTTTGTCTGAGCACTTGTTTTTTCCAGTGGTTTAAGTCCACGCGTTTTTTCGGCGGGGGAGTTTTGGTCCACTTATCAATTATTGAGACCTAAAGTTAATTTGTCAACATGTAAATACATACAGCATTTGCTATCAACCTTTTTGGATGAAATGTATAATGTCTTGGAAGAATGAGGGTTTGTTCGTTTTTTATTTGTTTGGTCGGCCAAACGGAAACAAATATATGATTGAGAATTTTGACGTCAATTCCATGAGGGAAAATTCACTAAAACTATCTACACCTCTTTGGTGCAACAGGACTTAATTATCTTTCAAGAAAATCCCATCTTCTTACACCTGAACCGGATGATCCTTTTGATTTTCCTCAGCTAAAGGATCTTAGATTTTTCCTGTGTACGATAACTTCGCGACGGCGCCGGCTTGCCCACAGCGCTTCAAACTACTATTTCGCCATGAAAGTGTTGCATACAAGATTGAAGGCACCCCAACGTATCATGATTGATGGCATCTTTCAACAGCACGAAGCTCCCTCGCAAATTAAATCAATTGACGACGAAAAAGAGAGCTGTAGTCGAAAAACTTTCCAAGTCCTAGTATCTGGATCCAGTAATGTTTAACATGGTTTTTGAACTTAATTAGAGGAAAAAGTGACTTGATTCAAGCAGAAATGTGCTCAAATTTACCGCCAAGAAGATTTCCTTTTAAATCAATAAAGAAAATAATGCCTGTTTAGAGAAAAAAGGATGCTTAAATAAATGAAAAGTCACTTCAAAGCAGAACCCCGCTTTCGTTCAGCTATTTTATTCTTGATTCGAAATAAAATCTTCTTGACGGCATACTCAATAACGTTCCTGCCTGAATTGAGCCACATATTTCTCTAATAAAATTCAAAAATTATGCTAAAAGTTATTAAATACGGATGCTAGGACTAAGTGAGTTTTTCAGATTACCGCTTTCTTTTTGTAACGTAGTATCTTGATTTATTTTGCAAGGAAAGCTCTGTACCCTTAAAGGAAGCTTGTCATTCTTAATACGTTGGAGCGCCTTCAATCTCGTATGATACTGTGCAGCACCTATGTCGCGAAATAGTTGCTTGAAACGCCGTAGCACTCCGCGGCGCGGCGAGCGACCAAAGCGACACGCGCATACGTGCCTGGCGCCTGGCGCCTACAAACCTAACAGGGATACTTCACGCATTGCGCAACGCGTGAAGTATCCAGTTAGGTTTGTAGGCGCCAGTGCGCTATGTGTAAGGCTTTAATATTTAAACTCGCGGGGTCAGCGTTTTTCAACTCATGATTTTGAAATGTTTGCACGCTCTGTACGGATTACTCTCATTTAAATTGACGAAAAAAAAAAAAAAATGTAGCACAGGAAAATATAACGTAAGTTTTAAAAATATTAAGGTGGTTCCGTGTCTAATTTAATGATTTCCAAAGCTTTTTAATTTTTCCTTTATATTTTGTGCTTTTACTGTGCTGCAGCGTGGTGTATTCGCAACCAAACGCTCAAAATTGGACGTGTTTGACTGTAAAAGATCGATTTAAAAGTGGGTTAAAACCAAAGATTGCGTCCTCCTTGGTTTTTTCTCTCTTTTTCATTTTTGTATAGTTCCTTTCAACATTTTATCCTCAAAACGTCTGTTTTTACGGCGACCTCTCACTGGAAAAAAAAACACATTGGATCTAGAGTTCAGACTCTTAAAAACATCGACAAGAAAAAATACTCTTGATTCAATCAGATTTAAGCTTAAATCAAGAACCAAGCCTCCCAATTTGAGCGGATTTCCTTTTGATTTAAGCTTGAATCTGATTGAATCAAGAGTCCTTTGTCTTGTCAATGTTTTCAAGAGTCTGGACTCTAGATCCAATGTGTTTTTTTTTCCAGTGCGACCCCTACTCGCATCAAAAACGTCCACCGCCATATTTTCGGAGCCGAACATAATAGCCCAAGAGCTGCAAAAATATCACGAGCACAATATTTTAACCTTTCAAAACTTTAAACGTTAAATTGGCTAACGAGGCCCCTTTCATCCTCGTCCTGCACTCGAGAAGTTCGGAGCTCCGATTGGCCGATCGGGTTGCGCAGGGGCCGGCGGAGAAGGGGCCCGGGGGGAGGGGGAGCGCCGTTCCGACTCCGGGCCCGGAAATACCGGCTCTTAATCCCGGAGCGGTTCGGAAATCGAAAGTAGCTGGGGCTCGCAGAAAACGGGAAGGAAGCGAACGGTAAAAATAGTTTGCTTTTCATTCGCGCCGAGCACAAATCCCGGACCCGATTCGGCAGGAACGACCCAAGCCCGGAGGCACCTCCGTAAAAACGCTTCCGTGCCCACGGGAATCCATTGCGGATACGTTGTTTCTCATTTAAGTCGGGGAACTTGAGTCCTTTCCCGATGAACACGGTCCAAACTAGCCTTCATCGAAAGTTGGGAGCGAAGTAACTTGAAGGAAACTTCGGCCCGAGCGCGAGTCTCTTAACATAAAAAAGTGGAGAAATGATAAATCGGACTGCGCACACATCGAAAAAGTTAGCGGGCGGCAGAGAGGGGGGGGGGCGAAATATTAACGAAACGACTTAACTCCGTTTTCACTTAAACACGAGTTTATACGGCCGGTAGGGCTCATCCCGAAGTGTAATTACGCCCTTACGCCAGCGGGGATGCGATTTGTCGCTCCCAGACGCAGCGAATTGATGAGAAGCTGTAAACTCCGCCCGGGCACCGGAAAAACCGCTTGAGTTGCATAGGTTTCCCGTTGGGACATGCGCGGTTTCCGGTTTCCCCGCGGCCCTTATTATGGACGCACACAGCTGATGCATAATTCAACTAATATGTCGCTAATGATTTCGGATCCGCGCCGCCGCGCCTTTATCGTTAACTTACATCAAAGCTCGGAGCCCGCCTTAAAGGAGCAGCGGGGGTCGAGAAAAAAATAAGCTTTACGATAGCAACTTCCCCGAGTTATCAGAATTAAGGAAAGTATAAGTTACGGAGACTCGAACATCATAATTGAAGACTCCCAGTTTAGTCGGAGAGCGGGGCGGAGCGCACAGTTGCCGGAGTTTTTTCTTTGTTTCGGCGGCCATTTGCTGAGAATTTTCTTGAAAATTAAGGTGAGCTAAGGGAAAACGCCGTATGAGCCTCTAGAGTTGCCAAATTCCCTCCAGTAAAGTGTTAATATTTCAGGAGAGTTATATGAGTATATTCCCTCGAAAAGTTCTGATACTACACGGATACTTCTCCGTTCTGATACTTCTGATACTAAAATGTGGATGATATCCTGTAACAAATTGGAGGAAAATATCCACAAGTTTCCCAGGAATTTTGTGTTTCATCGGAGGAAATTTGGCAACGACTTAGGGCTCACGCTGCGTTTTTCCTCAGCACAGTAGACGTGGTGAGAATTTTCTGAAATTTGAGTTGAATGCTGTGTACCAAGGGAAAACACCGTGTTGGCCATCAGGAGTTGCGGACTTTTCTCAAAGTAAAACATTGGTTTTTGAGAAAAGTTATGTAAAGTATGTGAAATTATTTTTCCTTGCAGTTCTCGCTTGTTTTACATCAAATTACAAACGAAATTCCCTCAAAATTGGAAGAATAATAACAAGAAGCTTCCTTGAAGATTTGTATTTCATCGAAAGAAAGTCTGCAACGCCTAAAGGCGCTTGCAGTGCTCTTCCTTATTACGGTACAATGTGTATAGATCCGTTATTTGATGAAAATAAATATGAGTAACTTCAAGCCAACGCAGTGAAGTACCAAAGATCAGCGCTATGCTTCAGTGTGATTAGTAGACGTGTCAGAAAGCCCCTCACTTTCCCCAAGAATTCCCTGACTCTTCTTCATCGTCGCTTTTCGAACCTTCCCTGATTATCCCAGTTTCTCAGACTGCCGGCAACCGGGCAACCCAGACAATGAAAAAAAAAAAATAAAAAAAAAAAAAAAAAAAAAAAATAAAAAAAAAAAAATAATAAAAAAAATAAAAAAAAAATAAAAAAATACACTCAAAAAAAAAACTACGGCCCTGTGACCCGGTTGCTCTGGACACTGGTGATCCCGGCGTTAACGCGCTGTGCGCCAGCTAGTACTGGACCCAGCGGCCGGTGTCCCGTGGACCCCGCGCGGCCTTCATGGCCGTAAGACCGGTTAGGAGCCGAGCGTAAGTTACGGGTTTCAGGATCGGAGCCAACCGCTTCCACGGCCGTTGGCAGTGAGGTGAGATTCAGTTTTCGGAAAATGGCGTCACCATCAGATTAAAATTGAGACGGCTACGTGTATATTCGCAGAAAATTATAATATTTTACGTCAATGTTATTCAGTGCGTGAATTTAAAGTTGCCGCCAGCCTTGAACATTTTCGGGAGCGATCGCAGCCACCACTCAGCGTTGTTTATTGAGGTTAGAATCTAGTAAATTGCTTGTCATTGTTGGTCATTGCTCATTACGTGTGTTCGTTTTTCGTTTAATTTTGGAGGTTTTCGATATATTTTCTTGATTCTGTGCGGTGCACGATTGATTCTAAGTTCTGTGTGATAACGCTTGTCAAATACTTTCGGAAATGCGACGAGAGTTAAGTGAAAATTGTCAGTTTTACCTACACACTGAGCTCATATCCTCTCCTCCTGTAAGTTCGTTTGCAATTCACTTATTTTCCCCCTACTAAGGGAAAGAACTTAAATCCAAGAAAAGCAATCAATTACCTGCCACGCATCTTCCCACAGAGTAAATTACCGCCACACTAAAATACTGATAATGTAGACACAAGAATGTCTATTTACCGATTGCAACTTCATTGTGCCACCTTTGCTTGCTCATAAGATTGGGTTGATTTTTTATTCCATTTCAATCTAATCTCTGGCTTATACTTAAATGTTTTCAATTGAGAGTAGGTAGTATTTCACTCTCCGACATCCAACACCTCCCTTCTCTGTTGCCAAAATAGCTGTCCGCCAGCGGAAGCTATAAGCCAATCTTGCCTGCGTTGATTATCCGATAAGAGCCAGTGCAAACATTGTTGCTGTGAATATCTCTCTGATTCCATATCCCAATTCTAGGGAGCTCAGTGTACTGTAATAGTGGTAAAATTTTGTGTGAATCGCGCTTCAGTTTGCTGAAGGGAAGATCTACAATTTTAACAAGTGTGACAATTTTCGGTGGTATATTTCTTCGCTAATATTTTGTGGAAATTGTATCCGGTAGTTATTGCGGAGAGTTATATCTTGAAGTTTTGTCAACTTTTACTACTGAATTTACACTTTGAAATATTCTCAACCTCATTTTCAAGATTCTGAAGCTTTTCTAGTCGTAAGGAGTAAAAATCTGTAAGTACCTAGACCTACGCCTGTGCTTTTCCTTTGTTAATCATTTGGGTGATTTCCTACTTTGCATTCGTATTTTTTATTGAGGGATGAACCAGGTTTTGTTTTTGACAAATGCTGAATTCTCATTGAGTGAAAGTAATTACATTTATTGAGAACGGGCTGCCAAGTGATAAAAATGATTTTTCAATTTACATTTTTCGCTGCAATGAGTTTTAGCAATTTATCATACCTTGGACAGTCTGTTCTACATTTAAAATAGGTAGCATGAATTTTTGATCTATCTACATTTGTTCCTTCCAGTGCTTCCCCAGTGCTTTATTTATTTCTACGAAGGCTTGCAACATTAAAGTTAGGTTTTTGAAAATTTCTCTTGATATCTCTACACGATGAATAAGCTAACATTCATATGCTGATTTTCTTTCTCAATAAGCATCATCTCTTCTCTAAGATTCATCTCTTTTCTCAAATTGACTTGCTGAACTATCAGCCAAGGAGTTCAAATCTCTCTTGATATCTGAAACATGATCAACAAGCTAACGTTCATATGCTCTTTTTCTTTCTTAGACATTGAATTATCCATCACTTTCCTGAAACTAAATTGTTATGAACTATCAACAAAGAAATATATACCTATTTTAAAAAGAAGGAAAGAAAAAAAATCTTGTTCAGAAATTGACACAAGATAATTCACTCAATGTTTAAAACTTTGCTGGAAAGTTTTTCTTTTCTAAGTATGTACTTTAATGGTGAATTTTCAGCTGTAGTTCCGAAAAAATCCACCACGTCGCGGACAGCGGCGGCGCGCAGAGCTCCGGCCGTCCAGCCCGTAAGTAGCGCCTAGAGCGCAAGCTGCCTATGCCGCTCGAGGCCGCGACTTACGGTTTTCATGTCCGTAGGACTCCGCATCGTCCCCGCACGTAGCAATCCGGCCGTCAGGCGCGTAGGCGAACGGTAGTGCCATATAGCCCATCCAGTCCGTGCTCCAGGTCCGCTGCTTATGGCCTCCACGGCCGGAGCTTTTTTTGAGTGTAAAAAAAAAATAAAAATAAAAAAAATTAAAAAAAACCCAGACAATGACACACATTTTTTCGAAAGAAAACCTAAGAAAAGTTGGACGTATTTCTGCCAAACGGAACTATGTGCATTATGACGTGAGCCCTGTTATTCATACATTCTTATGGGTTTCAGGGCTCATGTTTTAATGCACATAGTATCGTTTGGCAGAAATACGTCCAGATGTGAAATCAAAGCCACTTTTCCAGTACGAAGCGGCACCGGTGTGCGGGAATGGTGCTCTGCAAGAATTAGGTCCCAAGTTTTATCACACTTACAGCTCTTAGGGACGGATGCATGCATTACTTCCCGGTCTGGGATTACGCCGCAAAGCATGAAATCTATTCCGGCGCACTCAGCGCGGTGCCCTATTTGTTTAAAGGCACCGCGACGCCCGCGCCCGGCCCGGCGTCGGGACGCCTCGCGCCCCCGCGGTCCGCGGTCGCGCGGCCAATAACCGGGCATCCACACTCGACGTTTCATTTAAAGGCACGATTGTCTTTCACGAAGCCATCAGCGCAGATGGTGCGCTTTGATCGAGGGCAAGTGCTCGCCATTGCTCCGGACATTGAGGATGGACTGAATTAAACAGAAAGAAACCCAGTCACGCTTTGTAAACAAATCAGCTCAGCCCCCAAATGAAAGAGAACAAGTCCATTTTTTGGCAAAATTGAGCATGGATTCTCATTTCACGACGGCTAACATGTGGTCCTGCGTTTTTGCTTTGATAGGAACTACAGTAAAATACAATAATAAAACAAATTACACGGTGGGTTCCAAGGCTAATTTTTCACGTAAAATACTACCAGAACGCTTCAGCTGAAAACTCAGCCCTCAGTTGGTTAAAACAGTAAAACATTGTAAAAATTTAAGAACGTAGTATTTGGCTTGTACCATTTCAAAGAGAGAACGATGTTGTTATGATAGAAATAAGATTAAGAGCATTAGCGCGAGATAAGCGTTAGATAACAACATTGTTCTCGCTTTGAAAGGCCGGTACAGCCAAGTACTACGTTTTGGTTACATGTGTTGGTTCTATCTCTTACACTGAGAGATAAAGCCACCACAAATTATATTGTCAAGCTCTTTTTGTACTGACTTCATGTGTAAATTATTAAATTGTTATTCTCTGTGGAAAAGGCCTGGCGATGACCAAGATCGGAAAGCCTCGACAACTTTAAACGAATAAATACATTTTATGTAAGTGAATCTTCATTTTAATCTATAGCAGTGGCTACCTACCCTAACCCCATAACACGATACTTTTTGCTGAAGTTTTTCAGGTTTGAAGAACTGGCCGCCTTTATGGCCTTAAGAGCTCCATTTGCGTACTCTTCCCACATTCATATCGTCACCTTCCAGCCACAGTATGACAAGCGCCTTGCGACGTTTCAAAATTTCCGCTTCCACTTTTTTCTACAAAGAAATTGTTGATTGACTATGTTTGAAAATCTCACTGAACTTTATCGGCAGCACAAAGAAAATTAAGTGGAATTTTCGGACAGCTTCGTTGAAAAATTATTTTTCTGTAGAGAAATAAAATGGTGGCGGAAATTTTTAAACGCCACATTGACGCTTGTCATACTCTGGCCGGAAGGTGACGATATGTTGGTGATACTGTACTACAGAGTGGTCCATGTCGCGAAGAACTCTCCAGGTTTTCCGGAAGTGGCAACGCTACGTCCCGCCGCACAGTGGATCGAGTCAATAGGAGAGGTCGGACAAAATTTGGGAACTTTAATCGCTTATAACTCCGTTTATACAAAACTTTGAGGTTCTCAGGTGTCTCCATCGGTTTCCTCGTAAAATTTGCTTCTGGTAGCACCCCTTGGACTTTAAAATGTGACGAAATAAACATCAAAATTCGCAGTTTTTGTCAAAAATTTCATGTCCGACCTCTCTAACTGTCTCGATCTACTGTGCGGCGCGACGTTTCTTTGCTGTGACCCGTGTTTAAAGGACGATAGTTGTTGCGAGGACATGAATAACGCGGTAAGCACGTCCAAAACGACGGCATCTTCGCTCGACTGGCTCCGAATCAAGGAATTCTAGGAATCCCACCTCTCGCTCGATAAATCTGTAACTGAGGAGCGAGTTGCGAGTAGTATATTTACCGGGGTTGGGCTCGTGTGCTGCCGTGCTCAAGAAAAACGCCGTATGAACATTCAAGAGTTGCCAAATTTCCTTCGATAAAATGTTTATTTTTGAGGCAAGTTATGAATATTTTTCCTCGAAATTTTCAGGAACTTAAGGTGAAATTGCGAACAAAATTATGTGAAAAATTGGAGGAATAATATTCATATGTTCACCATGAAATTCGTGTTTTATCAAAGGATATTTGGCAACGCCTGAAGGTTCATACGACGTTTATCCTCAGCACGGCAGAACCCGGTACCTGCTCGAATCGACCTCTTTCACAGGAGAAAACATTCCTCACTGCGTCTCCGCGAGTCCGCACGTAGAGCATCGGAGCAAAAGCGTGATTTATTCCGCTCATGCTAATACTGCTTTACACGATAAACCCGAGGAAAAATAATGAAGCGTTATCGGCGCTGAAATAACACATTTAATTTACTGGTAATCAATTCAAATGAACATAAAAAATAAATTAAAAAAGCAATTAATGAGCGCGGGGCGGTAAAAACGTTATTGCCTCGTACAAAAAACTAGCCCGGCTGCTCTCCAGTGCAAAGGAAAAACGCCGTATAAACATTCGAGCGTTGCCAAATTTCCTCCGGTTAAATTATTATTTTTGAGGAAAGTTATGAACATTTTTCCGTGATATTTGTAGGAACGTTAGGTGAAATTACGAAAGAAATATCTCGAGAGTTTGGAGAAGAATATTCATAAATTAACTGAAAATTCGAGTTTTATCAAAAGAAATTTCCGCTGAGTTCGATATTACATCAAAACACGTGATCACTTAATCAGTTTCTTGGCAGCTCCTGCTGAGTTTCAGGACATACTACTAAATGAGTCCATGACAACCTTGTCGTCTTTGAGAAGACTATGCAGTTCCGGCTGCACTACAGTTTTGCACACACTCAAAAAAAAGGAAATGTCGAAGTAGCATTAACCGCCATGTTGAAATGACATCACAGAAATTATGTTGATATAGGCTGCACTCCCCGTAACCCAACATGGTTTGACTTAATTCTACATTTGCCGTCATGTTGAATCAACATGACCGAGAATGCTTCTACCTGTCATGTTGAATCAACATGACGGTAATATTCGAGTAAGATTACGCATGTTAATTCAACCAAATTCATGTAAATTTAGCATTATGTCAGACTGAAACTGCATTTCACATGTTGTTTTACCATTCCTTTGGTTGAAAGAACATTAACATTTTGTTGAATTAGCATATGCAGTGTTATGTTACCATTTGCTTTCATATTGTTTCAGGAGTACCGTGGTGCTCTGGAAACATCATCTACGTACTGAAAAGGGGGATGGCGTGTTCTCCTCCTCTCCCTCCTCTTCATCTCCCTCCCCCACCCTCCCCTCCCTCCATTCATGATTTCGTTTCATAAGCTAGACATCTAAGCCACCTGACTCGATAGTCTTGACACTTAGACAAGATTGTCTACTCACTGCGAGTAACGTTCAAATTAAAAATAGCGTACCTATTTTTTATTCAGAGAACTGGTACTATTACTCTTTTCAAACCATTCGTTGGTACATTCTGAAAAAGTCTCTTAAGAAATACGTCCCAAAGTATTTACTTAAAAAAATTTCTGGATACCCAATTGATAAGGTAAAAACACAATTGAGACACTTTTGGAAACAAAATAAATCGACTCGAATAACGCTTTCAACGCTCACCATGACAAATAAATGGTAATATGGTAATAATACTTACACATGAAACAAAAAGAATTACTTTTAAGTTGATGATAGTTTATTATTCTTCGTTCAAAAACATTTTCGCTCGTGTGGTTAAAGCTCTTAGAATCATACGTTTCTAATTATTTGATTATATTTTTTATTTTCAATGTTTGATTTATTTATATTATTAATTATTAATTATTGTCATGATATAAAATAAGAATAAAAATGACAATCGGAAACACTGAAGAAAGTGAACATCGTTGTTGGAGGAGAAAAAAATAGTTCGTGATAAATTGTTAATTTTCATACGGTGCATTCTGTAAATTCCTTTTCGTAAATAGTGAATGGAAAAAAAGAAAAATCTAACAATCTGATGCGGTATGCATTTCACACAACTTAGACGGCAAAAAAAGGAAAAAGTAATTCAGTGGGATATGGAAACACTTAAAATTCGTCTTTTGGAACCACACGCCCGGATGGCTCGGTTGGTAGAACACTCCGCTTGTAATAGGTAGGTCCCGCGTTCAAATCCCGAAAAAGTCGGAAAAATTTGATAGGTCGAATGGGATGATTCTGGGTTGAGAGTAGTATCGTAAGTATAACTACATTAAAACACGATTCAATTATCATAAAAATATCGTAATTTATTTTAATTTGTAGCATTTGACGTACTCGTATTTCAACATGATTGTCATGTTAAATCAACACGACAGCATGTTAAGTCAACGTGACGACAGTCATGTTGATTTAACATGACAGCTATCATGTTTCTTCAACATTTTTGATTATGTTCCCGTAACATGCTGTAAGCTTGTACCCGTTTTTAAGACGCCCGTCATGCTGAATCAAGCTTGCTCAAGCTTAAAGTAACATTTTTTTTTTTTGAGTGCAGTTTCTAGTACTGCCGTGCTAAGGAAGAACGCCGTACAAACATTCAAAAGTTGCCAAATTTCCCTAGATAAAACATGTATTTTTGACAACATGCATGCATATTATTCCTTGAAATTTTCAGATAGTTTAGATTAAATTGCGTACAAAATGATCTGAAAATTTTGGAAACAAATATTCGCAATTTTCCCAGTAAATTCGCTTTTTATCGGAGGAAACTTGGCAACGTCTGAAGGCTCATACGGCATTCTTCTTTAGCACGGCAGAGTACACCACAATGGAGATGTTGCATGTGTGAGGGATTTGCGATTTGACTGGTATTTCTTATGTAAAAGTTCGCGAGAAACACGATGGTGCCGCTGGTTTTCTCTGAAATCATCTCCCAAGCTCAAAAAAAGCTCTCAAAGTGAGGCTAAAATGGAGGGAATATCCCACCCTACCCTGAGAGTCCACCTCTACATCAAAACAAACTCTCCATGCAAAGATAGGGAGCAAATACAGTAGCAGGGTTGCCACTTTATTTGGGGACTCCAAAACTGAAAACACGGCATCACTGCTAGTGTATTTGCTCCCTATCTTTGCATGAAGAGTTTGTTTTGATGTAGAGGTGGACTCTCAGGGTAGGGTGGGATATGCCCTCCATTTTGGCCTCGACTTGAGAGCTTTTTTTGAGCTTGGGAGATGATTTCAGAGAAAACCAGTGGCACCATCGTGTTTCTCGCGAACTTTTACATAAGAATCAATAGTCAAATCGCAAATCCCCCACACATGCAACATCTTCATTCGTCAAAATTGTGGGTATCGGGTAGGTGTGCATGGCCCTTGTAAGTAGACTGGACCTTGGCGGATTTTGCGGCAACAGCGGTCGTGAGCTTATCCGGCGGCTTGGAGTAACTAAGCCCGATTGTTCGATTGATCACCCGAAAGTGGGTTACCCTGCATTAACAAAATGTGCCCCCGCCCCTTTTCATAGGCCCCCGCCTACGTATCCGACCCGTTTGTTCCATCCTGGCTCACTTCATAATTTACGAATTGCTTGTGAGCCTGGGCTTTGCGCCAGCTATTTAAGACCCCTCCAATCTGGCCTATAACGAGACAATGGGCCATCGAACAAGAGATCAATGGACCACTCCACGATTAAAAACTTCCGTATTTTTGGCTACCATGGGTTAGTTTTCTCCAAAATTCACTGATGAAAAATATGATACTTAGAATTTTATAGAATTGGTCAATTCAAACTTTCTGCTAATCAGCGTGCATAAAATCTGTCATCAAAGACCAATTTCTCATTCGACGAATGTCTAAGTAAAATTTGATGCTATGCATCAAATTGTTGCATATTTATACTCCAGTGCACGATATTCATAAATTTGTTAGGATGAATTCAGAACACTGAGAAAATTATATCCCATCGTAAAGAGGCATACTGACAAGTTTAGTCGCCAATTGGATAGATGCAGACTTTGAATTTTGTGGCACTAACGAGCACAGAATAAGTTGATTTCTCGTTCAATAGTTAAATGAACAAATCCGTGATGTGCTCACCAAGTCCTACGTGAAATTTTGATGAGAACGCGCCAGAGACGAGGCGTGAATGACGGATGATTGATATTTTCCCGTTTGAAACTATGGTAAAGAATCGATTATTTAGGTGTTCGCTGCGAACACCCAGTTAATCGATTTCCATACGTTTCAAACGCAGATCAATCGATATATCGAGCACGCCACGCCACTGAGACTCGCGTGTTTTAGTAAAACTGATATCTCGACCTGTTCAGTTCCATTTCCTCTTGAACATTTTACGTTGAATTTGTACAAATGAATTACACCGCTGATCACTCTCACAAAACTCACATTTCTTTCTCGGGGACGGAGGTTTCATTTCGTCAAACATAAATCAATTCTTCCCCTCGCGGGCGTTCACGATTACGTCATCACGATGCGCGATGACGTGTATGACGTTCTCGTGAACGTTGATTGCTTTCCTTCTAAAATTTTTCGAGCGACTGGGAATACACTGAGAAAAAAAGTTCGGTCAGATGAACCAAAAGTACGGTGTTCAATATCGGCCGTAGTGTTCGGTTCATGTAACCCTCTCTTTGGCTTTATTCGTTCAACCGAGCTTTCAAACCGAGCCGAACCATAGAAAAACCTCGGTTGCATGAGCCGAGGACACGGTTCCTAGAACTAAGAGATCGGTACATGACCGAACATACGGCCGATATTGAACACCGTGCATTCGGTTCATAAGACCGCACTTTTTTTTCCAGTGTAGCGCTTTTCAAACCCTTCATGTAAGAATGCCTCCCTATACCCTCACTCCACCCAAGGAACGTTCATAAATGTTGGGATTTTTCAATTTTTACTCGCCAACGAAGGACTCTTGGAAGTAAGATCAAAAGTTTGGATATTGTCTCGGCAGCGACGATAGAACAGGCAGAAAGTTTCGTGCGAGTCGGCATGATGCAACCTGACAGCCGAGGCAAATGCGGTCGTTCTGAGGACGAAGTTGGGAAATGACGACTCAACTTTGTTTCAATATGGAGTGATAATCTGCAGAAAGTTGGGGCTCGGGGAGTTCTGCGATGTGGATGAAACGCTTTGGCGGAAGCTTTTGTCACAGACGTGATGCTTGCGGAGCGCTTATGTGGTTCGCGAGCGCCGTTTACTTGCTCCCCACTTCTTCGGCTTCGATTTTCCTTGTAGACCCGATAATTGCTCGTGAAAGAGATCATTTTTCGGGAGCGCTCCCGGATCAAAGGGGAAGAACCACTCCGAACTTTCGGGGCTGATTCGGATTATTGCCGACACCACTGTGAACTGCTTTACATTTCAGTTAGCCACCGCGGCTTAAGACGCCGCGTGACAAAAATGTTTGCATCCGACCGCAGATTATAGGTGCTGTGTGGCTAAATGAAACAAGAAAAATAAGTGTGGTGAAATGCAACGGATATTGTTGCAGTTAGCCACACGGCCAATGCGCTCGGATGGCCTTGGCCAAATCTAGCATAACTTAATCATAATATGTGAGTAGCCAAATCCTCTCTTAGGTTAAGCGAACAAAACGTCTTGACACTGTCTGTGTTTTTGCTTGCATTGTAAATAATAATTTTCGCAATGTATTTTCTCAAAATTTTAGGTCAAAATCGGGTCAATTTTTTGGTTAAACAAATGAAATACGTTAAGAAATAAGAGAGCGTGTAATCTAGTTGCACCAATTCAGGCTATGTGATGCAAAAGTCGCGTTTTGGGAAAAATTCATTTGAGGTTCAAACACAGCGATGGCTATAGAGAAATATTACATTTTTCTGCAAACTGGCAATTTTTAAGGACGAAGAAGAAACTTCGCCATTTTTGTAATTCTGAGGTTGCATTTGGAATTTTTGTTATACATTACAGCGTCTTTACAGCGCTCGTATGCGGAATTGGAAAAAACTAAAAACATCAGCTTGCGTATTAAATACTGAAAAATGCGGCAAATTCGCTGACTAATTTTCGCCAAAATTGTCAGTCAGGCAGTATTGTTCCTTATTTCATTTTTCATTTTAGAGTTTATAAACTTTGATCCAAGCGTTCAAGATCAAGGCGTATCGCTCCTTCAATTTCGTTCGGTACACTACGCGTTACCGCGAGGTTGGTTTAGTTGCGTAACCTAACTGAACCTAACTCAGCTTGAATCTGCTGTTGTTGTAGGATGTGTCAATCAATAAACACACTTATTCCAAGGCTTATCATCTTTCCTTTGTACAATCCCAACAAATTTTGTAAAGGAAAGATGATAAGCCTTGGAATAAGTGTGTTTATTGATTGACACATCCTACAAAAACGGCAGATTCAAGCTGAGTTAGGTTCAGTTAGGTTACGCAACTAAACCAACCTTGCGATAACGCGTATTGTATCGAACGAAATTGAAGGGGCGATACGCCGAGTCCGTGCAGATGCTTTCCTCGGCCTCCTTGACATGTAGCTCCTTCCAAGATCGAAAGTTTTGGAATCGTCCGGTTTTGAAACTTAGCAAAACCGTTTTTCCTTGAAGCTACGAAAACAGGTACCTCGGTTCGCAACATTGCACGCTTCCTGTCATACTTTATTTTATAAATGAAAAAATATTGACTGTCATCTCTTGAAAACTTCCCTCATCTCATCGCTCTACGTGAAGAATATTCCATGAAAATTTTAAGTATTAGCGTTATTTTGTGCTCTTTTAATGGGTAAAAAAGAGAAAGAAAAATTGAAGCACAATAATTGATACATCGGAAACAAGCTACGCAATTGGGGAGCTTCCCGGAAAAAGGATCCAGAACAAAAATTGCGATTTTAGGAAAATCTCCATTTGAAGCTGTTGTCATTACTTCCTGGCAACTGGCGGTAACTTGTCACGGATCTTAAACGCTGTGATCAAAGTTTGTGCACTTTAAAATGAAAAGAGACCAGTGCGAGGGCTATGGGACAATATCTCCTGACTGAAAATTTTGACGAAAATGAGTTAGTGACTTTGCTGCATTTTCCAGTATATCATGCGCAAGCTGAAGTTTTTAGTTTTTTCCAATTCCGAATGGGAGCACTGTAAAAAAGCTGTAATGTATAACAAAATTTCAATTCTAACCTCAAAATTACAAAAATGACGAAGTTTCTTTTTCGCCCTCGAAAACTGTCAGTTTGAAGAAAAACAGCATTGTTCTCATCGCAGTGATGAAACTTTAAATGAAATTTTCCCAAAACGCAATTTTTGGTATAGGCCCTTTTCCCAGAAAGCTCTTACATCCTGCATTTTCTCCTTCAATATGTAAAACAATCGAATCTAGGTCACCTAGAATCGATACTTTTAAACGCTTCAAATGGAAGAAAAACATTGTTGCCAACTTGCGAGAATCGCAGTTGCGCGGTTCGGTTCCTCCAACGTCAAAACGCGGGGCGCACGAGCGGAAGTTCCTCGGAGACATCTCCCGAGACCACCTCGCGAATATGATTAAATTTCACCCGGAAACTCCAGAGGAAAATTCGCGGTATGTGCACAGCGCCCAGCGTAAGCAAAAACCGCATTCCTACACGCGTTTCATCATGAGCGCTACGCGATTTGCGCCCGGCACGCAACGGCGGGAAAAAACAATCCCCCGTGCAAGTTCCGAGAAAACCCGGGGAAGTCGGCGATTTTTTTCGCAGCGCGGGCGAAACGAACGTATTCACGCTAAAAGGAACTAAGTGCACAGGGATCGCGTGTAACATAGTTCCTTCTAGCATAAATTCGTCCAAATCTAATTACAATGCGAACACAAAACATCGCCGGCGGGAACGAGATTAAATATTTACAGGGAACCGAATTAAAAGCTAGCAAGGCAAATAAAATTAGCCGCGTTAGGGTAGTTAAGGACGGGGAGGAAGGAAACGAAACGCAGCGGGGGGCGGGGGGGGGGGTGGGGCCGGGAAGTCCTAGGAAGGACCCAACAGGTGCATCCACCTGTGGGCGCCGGTCGCGGCTCGCGAATTAGCGTTGTTACCACGGGTCATTAATCCCGGTTCCGCGGACCCGGTTCGGACCCGATCAATCACGTCTGCGTTTACGACATTTCGGTTCGCCGCCCCCGGCCCTGGCGCCGGCCCCACCCGCGGGGACACGCCATGCGTTACCCCTCGGCGACGCCACCGCCGCCGCTAAGAAGGGAAGGGACTTGACCACGTCTCTGTCTGAAAAGTACTAGGAGAGGACATCTCGGGGATGAACGGCCATGTTGCCGTGCTAAAGAAGAACGCCGTATGCTGCCGTGATAAGGGAGAACGTCGTATGAACATTCTAGAGTTGTCAAATTTTCCTCAATAAATCGTTTATTTTTGAGGAAAGTTATGAATATTTTTCCTGAAAATTTCCGGGAACTGTAGGTGAAATTGCGAACAATATTATCTGAAAAATTGGAAGAGAAATATTTACGCATTTCCCCAGAAAATTCGTGATTTACCGAGGGAAATTTCGCAACGCCTGAAGATTCGTACGGCGCTATTCCTTCGCACGACAGAATGAGCCTCCAAATGTGGCCAAATTTCACTCGGTAAATTATTTATTTCGGAGGATAGGTATGAGTATCCTCCCTCGACATTTTCCGCAATTTCAGATAAAATTGTGAACGGAATTGCCTCAGCTAGAAAAATACATACAAGTTTCCCTGAAGATTCGTTCATCATTCAAGGAAATAGTGCAACACCTAATGGCCCATACGGCGTTTTCCCTCCGCAAAGCACATGCGGGCGAAACCACGCACCTCTCTCGCTGTGTTTTAAAATTTCTGCTCCTGTTTTAATTTTTCGGAGAGATTTAAGCCGACTTCATAGCTTGAAATTTAAGCAGAATATTTTGCTGATGGAGAAGAAAAATAACACAAAGCCATTGATAAATTACGATGATTAGTTTTCAACAGAGAAAATAAAGTATAACAGGAAGTTTGCAACGTCGAAAATAGAGATACGTGATTTCGTACTTAGTTGGTCAACATGGTTTACACTGAGATTTAGGGGGGTTTAAGGGAGCCTTGAACGTTTCGACGGTGAAACTCCCACACTACGTGTCTCGGTGTTCTTCGTTGCAGACTTCCTGTCATACTTTATTCTCCAAATGAAAAATAAATTAACGTCAATTCTTAAAAACCTTTATATTTTTCCTCTCTGTGCGAAAAAAAATTGGTGAAAATTTCAAGTAATGTTGCTGCATTGTTCTCCTTAGAAAAACTAAAATGAGAGCGGAGATTTTAACACATTGCAAACGAGATACTTAGTATGAAGGTTTTATGTCAGTATTATCATAAAATGAAAAATTTTCGCATACCTGCATCGACATTCAGTGCTCAAATATTACGTCAATTTTTCAAATTAGCATATTTTATCTAAATTTTAGTGACGGTAATGAACCAAAACTCATGTAAAACGTCCCCTCTCCTAATACGCCTCAGTTCTAAAGTTAGTCACAACCTTTAAAGTATCGACGTTTCAAATGAAGGAGAGATTTCAGAGGGCATCACGATTCAAATTATTTTAGAGTTCCGTAATTTACGGGAAAATATAATGGATTTTGTACATTTTTCTGCAGGCATCGGCTGATCTTGATCCTTCATTGGTCAAGTTTCTTTTTAATTATAAAAATAACTTTCCTTGATCCCGGATCTTTGAACCTGAATCCAATAATTTGAGGAAAATTGCTTTCTAGAATCATTAATATATTTATCTTTCTGAATATGTCTTGACTAATGAGTTCTAAAAAGACCCAAAACGTTATACATCGTTGCAGATGTAGTACATGTAGATCTCTCGCTGTGGCTTCAACTTAATATTCCAATGCGAGCTGCCTGAGCTGAACACTATCTCTCCTCAGTCTTGTACTGGTGGTACTCATTAGAGCATAAAATTTTTGACTCTGATTATTTTGAAATTTTGGAACTTTTTGGCCTGATTTTCCCGCTAAATAGTGTAGACCCAGCACACCGCCACCAACCACCCAACCACCTTGGTAATGTACAATGTATTTAAATTGGGGAGAAAATCATTCGGCCAATTTGCGAAAACGGCCACTGATTTCACAGAGCACCAGAAACCGTGATTCCTAGGAGCGCTAGACCCTCCGGAGACGCCCTGGGAGTCTATTGATTAGACCATAACCGCTCAGCACGTATTCGGTCTCGAATTGTGACAGGAATAAATTAGTAAAAAAGGTGTTCAAACGCCGCTTACGGATAAGAACTTTAAACGGCAAATAATTACTCTTATAAATTACCCGTGAAATCGCGCCCGGAATACGAGATGTCCCCGGCGGGCTTGCCGGATAGGAGCCCCAAAAACCCCTCCGGGGCCCCGAAAGGGGGGCATTTTGGCGACGCTGGCCCCAAGTTTGGTCTGGCCCCGAAAGAGTAATGAAAGGAGCTCCGTAGGAGAATTTTTTCTTTTTCCCCATTCGTCGTGGGCCGGGTAATTGCATGTATTTTAATTTCGTCTCGGTCCTGGTGGGTGGGGGGGGGGGGGGGTCGTCGGGGGTACAGGAGCGGGCTCCTCCGCTAAGCTATTCCTTTCAGCGATGCTTCAAGGACAATTAGGATCCCCTCGTCGGATAAATGCGGTCTCCGTGAAAAATGGGCCGTTGCGAATATTCTGCCCTCGGATGTGCGGTTCCCTCGCCGGATAATGGTCCGGGGGAGTTTGTTCTGGCTTTGATGAGCTTTTTTGAAAAATGCGCCCCGACGACGGAGCGGTTTGAATCCGAAAGATGTGTGTTTCTCTAGGACCGGTCTCGGTTTTTTCAGCGAGGGCTTTTTTATGGACAGCGCTTCGAGTTCGCGTATACGGCCCGATTCTACCACCTTTGGACTAATTGGACGGGTTTTCACCAGAATCAGTCTAACGATATCAACGTTGCCTATTTTTCTTCCATGGTTCATTCTGACTTGAAATTATGTGCACTGGTAAAAAACACATTGGATTTAGAGTCCAGACTCTTGAAAACACTGACAAGAAAAAATACTCTTGATTCAATCGGATTTTTGCTTGAATCAAAACGGAATCCGCTTAAATTAAGAGGCTTGCTTCTTGATTTAAGCTAGATTCTGATTGAATCAAGAGTACTTTTTCTTATCGATGTTTTTAAAAGTCTGGACTCTAGATCCAATGTGTTTTTTCCCCCAGCGTGAGTAGGTCCTTCACTGTATCCAGTACCCCAGAGCCAAAGAAGGTACCTAACTCATATTTTTGGAAAAATCGAGTTAGTGGCGTTCTCGAAATCTCCATTAACGATTTTGTGAGTGTAGAAAATATTCCACCGGAAAAAGTTCCATACCTTGTAGTAGAATTTCCGCACTTTTTCAGCATTTCCGGACGGTTCATAATGATCAATACTATTTCCGGACTTTCCGGTGATTCCGGTCTAAGAAAGACCCAACACGTAAATGCAAACGAAAAATAATTGCACATACGTTGTTTTTAAACTGACAATGAGCCAGATACTGTATTTTCTATTTGCAAAATGTAGTCCATAATAGTTATTCGGTCTCTGTCGGCTAATGAGTTGTAAGCACGATTCCTTTCTTTCAAATCTCGTTAACAATCTCTTAATAGTATAACGTGAATGTAAAATCATTCACTGCATCTATAGAAACTAAAACTTTAAACTTTCTTTTTTCAGTTGAAGCTTAATGTGACCTCGTGCCTCTCCGTTGAGCTCAGTTTATTCGCACTCTCACTTTCACTCTCCAGTGCAGGGATGTAATTTGCGGGCGAGGGTGAGCGTGAAGGAAGGAGTGAAGGATAACTGGACCTCGGAGGGATTTATTCCCGAAAATCCGAGGAAATCGCCAGGGATTCGCGGCCCCAGAACGATTTCGTTAATCCGCTCAATCCGGGTTGCTTTACTCGTGTTCGCGGCGCGGGTCTCTCGGCCAGGAGATGCCACACCCAACTGAAATCCGATTATTTTCAACATTTAATCTGACATGGTGAGCAAAAAACACCGTATGTGCATTTGGACGTTGCCAAAAGCTTCCAATTTATAGAAATTTCTGAGGCACTCGATTTTTCCAAGTTTCTGTATGCAGAAAATACCTGAACCCAACGGAAGACACATGGATCGCATTTTGCATAAAGGAGCCAGCGCGATTACAGTGTTTTCAAAATCGTGCAAACTTCTTCTTTACCTTTAGAAATACTTCATATCTTCACTGTGTTAAAATTGACACAATCATGTGTTATTCGGAAGCAAAAACTATTTGCTATTCTGGGGAATTTTTTAGATAATTTATGAAGAAGCAACATTTCGACGGTGTAAGTCGGCAATCACATAACTTGATGCCGTCACCAACTGTCGTGATTTTTCTTCTCTGTGCGAAGATAATTCTGCTTAAACTTCAAGGAATGATGTCAATTTGTTCTCCTTTGAAAACAATAACACAGAGGCAGGAATTTTCAGACACCGCAAACGAGGTATGTGATTGCCGACTTACACCGTCGATTTGTGATCGCGCTGGTTCCTTTTTGCTAAATGCGATCCACATGAGAAGACAGATGATGATTTTCATATTTTCCTTTCCGGCTAGGCGAGAAGCCGGAAGCATCTTATGATGCAGTACGTAACAATTCGTTATGTTCACAAAATTATCCTCTAACAAACGGATAATTTTGTTCGTTATTTCCTATCACCCACTTTCCCCAGATTTTTTTTATTTTCTCCGAAAGGTGTCTTTCTACGTCTAGGTGTGGTCATTCACGACGCGTTATTCCTTAGGATACTTTTACGTCGTTGTTACTTATTACGGCTGGAATTGTAATCATGGAGGTAGATTTGGCACCCGGCGCTGGTCAACTCAGACTTGTGACGTTGAGACGGGTCGAGGTGCATTCTGATGGGCATGGGGCAGCGGGCAGCGAGCGAGCCGATGGGGGGAGGGGGGTTGGGGGTGGCGGAAACGTCGGTCGTCGGGGGATGAAGAAGACGGCTTGGCTCTTTCACCTAGTCCTGGCGCATTGACCCCTCGGGTTAATCCACTCCCAACGTACTTAGCGTTGCCGATTCTGCCCTGCCGCGGAAAAAACGCCGTATGACCGTTTCCACGTTGCCAAATCTTTGCCAAAAAACCGAAGCTACTCAAAGAAAAGAGAATACTTTTCTTGGATTTTACCGCAGACTTTTGATCGAAATTCAATTTAAAGTATCAAAATTTTCTAGGGAAAAATATTTGTGCAGTTTCTCTGAAAGTGATGTTTCATTGAAAGCGATTTCGCAACGTTCGAATGTTATTCGGTGTTCTTAATTCTGTGAGTGCCTTCATTTTTATCTGATACTCAACGCTTTACCGCGCGGTTAGTTTAATTGTCTCCCTCAGTTTAGACTAATCCGGAAAATAGGAGTAGGAATTAAATTAAGTGAAAATTATTGAGCTAATGACTGAACTGTCGTCCAAAAAAAAAATAAATAATGAAAGAAACCATCATGATTCTGCTTTAGAATAAAGTGAGCGGATTTAAATAAAATCAGCCTGACTACATTAAGAGTTGCCTAGTTTATTCTCTTACTTTATTTCTTTACCAAGAAAGTAAGGAACATTCTGACTTGAAGTATCGATTATTGTGTATTGTTTTGTAATGAGAAATATTCAAAGAAAGTTTCAAGCCGTTTCAGTTTTGATTCCTCTGTAAAAAACTGAAACATGAGACGTATGTGGTCAAAAAACGTGAAATGTTATCATGCTAACTCTGGATAAGTCATGTAAATGACCATAATTTGATGACAGTGGCGCGGCATATCTTGTAATGCATTGATAAATCTGTCATTTAAACCCGTGGAAAAGAATCAATAGATATGATCTTCGCAATGGACACCTGAAAAACCGATTGTTTCAAATGAGGAAATATCTATAATCGATCATCTACGCTTCGCCAGTTGATCTTTCCAGTTGTTGCCGCTCGGCGATGAACTGGTTTCATGCAGGCGCTTTGAGCAACTATACTAACGTCCCGGACGTGCATATTGCATACTTTTGAAATGAAGGCGTTTTCGCTGCCATCGCGATCGGCTATTTGTTCACATGAACATATTTTTTCTCGACTTGGGAATTTCAATAAAAGAAACTATAGGGCTAGTTGAGCTCAAAACTTCTGACTAACCCCACACCCACCCCAACCTCCCCACTCTCCGTCCAAAAAAATGGTACGTGGTTTCCTTCAGTTTAATTCAGACCAATTCAGTTGTTACTGGTGAGAAATTTCCTAGCCGTGAACTTGGCAGGCGTGCGATGGGGCCCGCGCTGTTTGCTTTTTGATGATGAATATCATCAAAAGACGACGATTGGACCGAAACAACAGTTGGAAAAACATAAAATTAAATTATCGATGTGACTGGAGATTCGTTCAAACAAAATCTACTAAAATAGCAATTTACCTTCTTGAGAACTATCGAGCCATGCATTTGAATAGGACCGCATACCTGAAACACAACAGAAGAAAAATAAATCAAAATGAACCGAAGTAATCCTTTAAAGTAAAGCGTGAAATGTTTGATACACCAAAAAATACGAGCAGTGTTACCTCATTCTGAGCAGAAATAATACTGTCAAATAACCAGCAACCGGTTGCAATGAATGATGCTTCTGAGGAATGAGGTCCATCCAGAACAATGTGGAGCTCATAATGGAAAATTTTCAGGTGTCTGAAATTTGATGAATTTCGTATTTCAGTGGAAACTACTGAGTGAACTGAATGCGAGGATAGCCCTGGTTCATAGATTGAACAATTATTGGAGGAAATATGACAAAGTGATCTAATCTGCTAAAATATATGTGTTTAAACGGGAAATGCTACCAGACGACCGACGTCACCAGGCGTTGCATTTTCTCAATTTTAAAATATTTTTATACTATTTCCCATATTAAAAAAAAAATTATGAAAAATACTGCGAAATCGGCTCTATGAGCACTTTCAGATGGAGCAATAGACAAGTTGTTGATTGAAACGCATTAGTGCTGCATTGACGTACCAGGGAAAAAAGTGTTTTTTTTTTTTTTTTTTTTTTTGTAAAATTGGTTTTTTATTTTACTTTCAATAATTAAAGATGAAACAACACTTACGAATCTCATATGTACATAATTAATAATGGAAACAATTGTAAAATGAGATTATAATAAATACTTCTTATATGAAAATAGTGACGCTGTATTTGAGACAGAAAAAATCGGCAGAAGTTACATTAATAAAATTTAAAATCTTTACCGCCTTACCGATGGCCGTGAACCGAACGACACCAATTCAACCGACAAATTATTGAAAAAACCGGCGTCGACTCGATATATTCGCGATTTTACTCGTTGAGCGATTAATTTCGATCGAATCCATACCATCTGCTTCATCGAATCCATACCATCTGCTTCATCGAATCCATACCATACGCTTCGAAAGGGTGCGTTGATAAAATGAACTTCATTTGCAATGAGAAACCACAATTTATGACTTCATGTAGAAACAACGTATACACCATTAGTTTTCTTATGCACATAAGAGTTTTTACAGATGAGCCAGAAATTTTAGTTCCGAATAGCGCAATACGTAGTCCAAATGATCACGCCATTGCATCGCTGAACAACGAGGGAGCCTACACGTAGATGTCGCCTCACTTGCATGCTTTAATTTAAAATTATTTATAAAAATATGTGAATGAAGAGAAGAACATTAGTTCGGTTTTATGTAATGTTTTATCATTTGAAATGACAATAATGCCAACAAATTTTAGAAAAACTTCAAAATCAATAAGTTGAAAACCGCCAACGCCGCAAGTTGGAATAATCGCATCAAACACAGCGCGGAGCTGGCGCGCACGGGCGACACGCATAGTAGCGCCTTACAAGACCGCAGGATACTGCATGCATTGCGCGTGCAGCACGGTGCACGCAACGTGCCGCGCAACGGATACTAAAGCGCCTTACAAGCCTGCAGGATACTTCATGCATTGCGCGCATACAACATTGCGCATTCAAGTCGTTGAAAAGTCGTATTTTCTCGATGTCGAACCTACATCCAAATATGTAAGGCACGCTAATCAATTCCGTGCGAATTCTCCATTGTATAGCAAAATTTGGTGCCTCCATTTGAGGCACCGTATTTCAGAGGCTATCACTAAGCTCATGTTTTTTGTTAGTGATGATATTTTTTTAAAAAAAAAAAAAATTGTTTTAAGAATAACAAACTATCGATAAAGCAACCATTCATGTCATGTGCAACGTTCATCTCTCTCTTCCCTCGAGCCATTTTCTCCCTTTGTTTCTTCAGGTAACAGCCCCCCCCCCAGCCGCCTCCCCCGCACTAAACAGTATCTTAAAGGGATTAAAACTCCAAAACCCTCTCCACTTTTCCAGGCACAATAGTCTTGGGAAAACTTGCTATTCAAACGAAATCAAGTCGAGTGAGTTTTATTAAGACAACAAACTCTGAGAAAAGACTGAAATATGTTTATCTTTTCCGTTTTTCTTCGTTGACTCAGTTGAAGAACCAACTTCAACTACGCTTTGATACACCTACTCCCCTCGCCGTGGCTCAAACCGAAAGGAAACGTAACTTTGCCTTTTCGCTCCCTGTGTCCGCCCTCTTCAAGATTTTCTCATTTGATGGCAGAGGATTAGTTTCTAATTGAATCGTGTCGTGCGAAAACCGCTAATACCCATTTTCCAGTCTTGAGTTTTTTTGGGATTGATAATACTTCTCAGAGTTAAATGAACCATGAAAGCGGTGTTAATACTTGATTCAGGGTTATCCTCATCCCAAAACAAGTATTGGCACCACTTGATTGTATCCAGTCTTGAAAATTATTATCAACATAAAAAACTGAAAGCTGAAAAAATGGACATTAGCGGTTTTCGCACGACACATTCAGTTGAATTACATTGCATTTTAACATTGAGCATTTTTTGCGATTCTAGGAGATATGGACATCTCACCCCGCTTGACAGAAACATTTTCTAAAAAAACCGTCATTATTCGTAATTTTCAGGTTTCTTTTTTATTTATCGGCTCTCACCCCTCCCCCTTCCATGAAATACATCTGGCTACGCGACTGATGGCAACGTATTATGATAGGGTATAAACATGTTCCTGTTCCCTCATACGGAAATGCAGGCTCAAAATTTGATTCATCTTCATGACAGCACGCACTTTTGGATTTTCCTGACGGGGTATACACTGAAAAAAATTGTATGCTATTTTAGCACCTGGGATGTCAAAAATGTGTCTGGTGATCCTAAGATGCTGCCTTGATTGCCCACGCACTTGACTTTGCTTTCATGCACAGGATGTAAAGTTAACTGCGAGGACAGTAAAGGCAGCATCTTGGGGTCACCAGACACATTTTTGACATCCCAGGTGCTAAAACAACATATTATTTTTTTCAGTGTAGGATTTGACTTTCTTTCGACCAATCATAGGCCGAAAACTGTCACGTGACTTAATTTAAAGCTTATGAAGGCTACATACGACATACTGGCGATCAATCATTACATCATGCTGGGTTGTCACGGCTTTTCATGAACTATGTAACGAAGTCAAGTAAAACGATGTCATTCATGTTATATAACTTTTATGATGACTTAAGTCATTTGCCTATTAAAACGTATTTCAAGAAGATAATTTGGTGACCTAGAGAGTGAAAATAAATCAGGTAATCCGTGCGTTAGATGTATTAATTCAGAAACTGTTGAACCATAACGGTTTCCTTTTCTTTACCTGACGCACCGCGCAGAGTTTTTTTTAAAGCGGGGCCCTGCCCTTAATAGCAGCAAAAAGAGTAAATTCTAATGGAATTAAAGAAAAACTCCAATGAGTGTGCAGTGTCGGAAAGCAGAGGGCAGGAAACGAAGGAGAAAATAATCGGAGAGGACTTCAAAAAAACGTAGAAAAACATCGCCGTGGAAAAAAGGGAGAAAGGTGTTCAAACCGCATCGCTGCCAAGTTTCATGTACTTAATCTAATACGTATGGTACGTGCTGGGGGGCTTTCAAGTATTACCTAAGTCTTTTATCACGGAATAGGAGGGGGGAGGGGGGTCCTTACAATTCTTGTTTTTGAGAGTTCAGGGAAAGACAGACATTTATACCATTTAAAATTATCGGGATATTTTATCCAAAAGACTTCCTCGTTATCAGCTTAACTGTTTTTTATGTAAACATCGGCGCCTTCCGGCAAAAGTATCACAAACGCCATGCGACGTTTAAAAATTTCCGCCGCCATTTCATTTATTTACAGAAAAATTTCTCGACAAAGCTGTCCAAAAACTTCACTGAATTTTCTTTGTGCTGCCGATAAAATTCAGTGAAATTTTCAAACAGATTCAACCAAGAAGTCTCTCCGTAAAAAACATAAAATGGCGGCCGAAATTTTTAAAAGTCGCATGGCGCTTGTGATACTTTGGCCGAAAGGTGACGACTTGAGGAATACAGCCTGTTGAGTGTCGAACCTGACCCCTCGAAGTCGAAAAGTTTCAGAGCCCCCTTAATGGCTACGCTGTAATCACCGCGGTTCGGCTGAAAAACCCCCGCTGACGCGACAATGATGAGCAATTGAACGAACTCGGCGCTCGACAATCACCGGTGACCGGTCAGCGTTGCGTATCGCAGGTGGTATCTCCCGTGCGGCCGCAAAAACCGCGCAACGGAAGCAGGTGTCTGGTTCGTCTATCGATAGATCCCATTTGAAGCTACACAAAGAATCGATTATTAAGGTATACTCTGACAATCGATCCTTTTCCATAGGTTTTAATGGCAGATGAATCGATTCCTCGCAAATACGCAACACGCCCCGAGGAGTTGCGAGGTTTCTGCGCGGTAAGGCAGGGATTCGCGCCCATTGTTCGGCCGGCGTCCAGCCTTTGTTTTGACGCTGAATTAAAAGAGTCCCCGAGGAGTTTCCGCGAGTCCGCCCTCGTTACCGGGGCTTGTCCAGAAAAAAATCCGACAAAAAATAGACCCCGCACCTCGCTGTTGAGCTCGTTTCGGGGCTGTGAACAATTAGGGAATTGCCGATGACGCCTAGACGTCGTTCGTTTCCAGTGGGGCACTGGACAGACCTGATGTGTTAAGGAAGAACGCCGTATGAGCCTTCAGCCGTTGCTATACTTTCATTGATAAAAAACAAATTCACTGGACAATTTTTTTAAAAAATTTTCGGACAAGTTTCTACGCCATTAAAATATTTGAAAATTCTGAAGGAAAATAGGCGAAACTTTGATCAAAAATACACGTTTTATTCGAGAATTTTGGCAACTCTCGTCTCGGACGCTCTTACGGCGTTATTCCATGAACATAGCAGAGAATGGATTTTCATGGAGATACTTTGATTTAGTTCATTTTAAAAGAGAAAAAAAAAACGCATTTTTCGATTTTAGCCATCGGAAATGTGCTTCGTAGTCCTTTCCTCGGCTTCGATATGTTACTCTGACTTCACTGAAAAAAAAATCTCGGTGTATTTACTAAGAAAAGGGTAAAATACCAAGAATTCAGGGTTCTATTTGATCTTAGTTTTTTCTTGGTAAAATTACCATTTATGGAATTGGTAATTTCACCGAGAAATCTCGGTAAAATGTTTGAACTTTCTCGGTAATTTTACTGGACCTTGGTAAAAGCGCCAATATTTTTTATCGACTGTGGTGGAATTACCGAGATAAAATGGCAAAGTTACCGGGAATTGATAACCAATAAAAGTGGTATTCTTACCTGGAAAAAATAGTAAAAATACAGGTTTTTAGGTAAGCTTGCCAGTCTGTCTTGGTAAAATTACCAATAATTGGGAAAAAAAGTGAGATGGTAAAGGTACCAACGGACCTTGGTAAAAACGCCGAGAATTTTTTTCAGTGTTCGAATACGAGGTATTTCAATTGTTATTACCAAAGTTTAACATAAGCAAAAAGAAGGTGAGGAACGTCTTTGTAGCGAAGACAGCCGATCTATAAGGATTTTCCACTAGCAATGTTGCCTGTTCGTATTCATTCGCTGGCGGATCTGCAAGAGACTCGGTGCTTCTCCATTCCGCATGGCAGCACCGCAAGTCGGTTTGCCCGATTGCTCTTTTTTAATAACTGTCATATTACGGAATAAAAGAAAGATAAATGATGGAAAGAGCACGGCGAGCCGGGTTCTTTTGCCCGACTGTCAGTCTCCTCACTCTTTTCATCCGACTGAATTCACCCGGGCACTCCCGCCGATTCCAGCGCGTTTTATCGACGAGTTAGCCCCGATTGAGTTCGATCGGTCCAGAATCGTATTTTGATGGTTGAATATTATTAAGAAGCGGGAAGTAATGAGATTTCAGTCAAGTTACTAAAAAGAACAGCAAGTTCAAAATTGTGAGCGTTTTGAGGAAATAAACCTAGTAATAATGACGGAGAAAAATATTTCACTGGACTTCTCAGTTTTTTTCTACAGTAAAATTGTAAAGAAGCGGGAAATAATGAGATCTCAGTCATGTTACTAAAAAGGACAGCAAGTTCAAAGCTGTAAGCGTTTTGAGAAAATAAACCTAGTGATGTCGGAGCGAAATATTTCATTGAACTTCTCAGGTTTTTTTTACAGTAAAATTGTCAGAAATCATCCGAGTGACACTTTTAAATTGCTCAGGTGACAGGAATTCGACAAATTTCAAATTTTCCTTAGAAAAAGCGACTCATGCATTTCGTTTTCATATCTGACGCAATGAGCCAGTGTTGAACGCAAAAAAACGCAGTATGAACATTCGAAAGTTGCGAAATTTCCTCGTTATGAACGTTACGAATATTTTCCCTTCAAATTTTCAGATACTGTAGTTTAAGTTGCGAATGAAAATTTGAGAAAATAAGGAGAAAAACATCCACGTGTTTTTCGGGGAATTCGCATTTTGTTGAAGGAAATGTAGCATCGTCTGAAGGTTCATACGGCGTTTTTCCTCAGCATGGTAGAGTTGTGCGCAAGTGATGAAGTAAAGTAGCATAGAATATACTTTCTCTTCAAAATTCCACGAGAGAACGCATCACGCAACAGGGAGTCTGGAAATCAAGTCCAAAGTATGATACGACCGTTTACAGTTAACATCCGTTTAAACGGTAAAAATAAAAATGACGTAATTTATAATACACAATTTCAAGTTTGAAGGGAACAAATAACCATAAATAAACGGAAAATTGGAGATTAAAAATTAAAATATTTGGCGAAATTATCGAAAAAGTGTAAACTGCAGCTTAACAGCCACCTTAAAATATTTGCCAATTTTCATAGGAGGTCACTGCAGGCATTTCACGGAACAATAAAATGCCAAGCCGAAGGGGGTGAGAAACTGAATCGAGGCCACACCCCCGCCATGGAAATATTCCGTTAGCGGTAATTAAAAATTGGATGGGATCGGATTGCCATCAAACACACCCAAAGAGCAAGGATCAATTAGTCGAAAAGAGGGAGGAGCAGGTCGTTCATTAGGCGGGAGAGTCCGTGTCAAACACGGTAATTTAATTGTATCGATGGATATTTTCACGAGCGCTTGTTTGCACGTGTCAGAAATGATAGAGCGATCATTTAACACACGCCCATCCACCGGCGCGGCAGCAAATGCTCTCACCGCTGGAACACGTGTTGTCTGACCCGCTTGTCCGCCGTGTTGTGAGCGTGGAACCCCTTATCGACGGTGAAACTACCAAACCACGTATCTCATTTGCGCGCTGTTTAAGAATCTACGCTTGCATTTTGAATTCTCTTGAAGGGACCAATATCGAGTATCATTCCTTGAAAGTTTGCATCAGAATTTTCTCCGCTACGAAGAGGAAAAATCACAGAAACTTTCAAGACTGGACGTTGAGTAGTTTTTCATTTAAAAAATGAAGTACGACAGGAAGTCTGCGACGTCGCAAACGAGATTACGTGGTTTGGTAGTTTCACCGTCGTTATGTTTCCAGATGAGCTAATGCAGAACGCGTGGCACCGATGCGCATTGCAAAGCGCTGTTTGGAGAATTTGAAAATTTTGAAAATATCGACAATAGAAATACGTCCAATATTCAAGGGTAAAGACCAAGCATCACAATCAGAATCATGAGAAGTTCACACCAAAAACGACGCACACAGAAAAAAAAAGTCTCTTGGGTCCAGAGTGGACACTTTTAAAAATTTCGAAAAAATGAAAAGAAGACGATTTGTTGAACCTTTTTTCCTCAATGAATTTGCAACTCCGAAAAATCAAAATATTGTATTTCTTTCAGTAAATACACTAAAAATGAACGTGTTTATGCTGAAAGGAACTAAAGTCAGCCAGAAAAGATTTGGTTTGCTCGTGGCAGCTGGATGAAAAACAATGCGAAAGTGGGCGTGGCTCCTCTCGCGAAAATGGAAAAAAGGGATTGCAAATAAAATCAGAAGGAACCAAGCGCCTAAACATGCTAACTCATGAGCCATGGGCATTGACAAGAGCGGAGTGTAGTGGACAGGGTTCATGAGTTTGAGACCGATAAGTCGCTACCATCGTTGCCGCTGACGTCACTGGTGCTTTATAATTTCCATTCAACTTTACGGCCGTTAACTAACGAGCACACCCCTTCTTTTCCTTACCGACTCAAGTGTCCTTCCAGCATAAATACGCCCAAATAGTACTCTCCGAGCCTACCACACCCGAAGATCGTCTTTTATTGCCTCCTCAATCATCTCGATGGCACGTCGATGGAATAGAAGGGATGAACACACGAAATAAGAAGGGAATCCAGGGAAATTTTCGAGAGACAAATGGACGTCTCTCTGCCACACGGAACTATGTGCATTAAGACACGAGACCTGAGACACATAGGAATATACGCATTACAGGGTTCACGTCATAATGCACACAGTTCCGTTGGGCAGAAATCCGTCCAAATCACCGAGAAATCCATGTTTTCTTTGGATGCAAATGCGCCATCGATCGTGGCGTTGGAGTGTCGACTGTGGAGCGCGACGCGGAGCAGATGCTCCGCTGAGCCGAGCCCGCAAAAATAGTGACGATTAAATTACGTTTATAGTTCTGCAGGGATGAACCGGGGCCATCTAAGTGAATTACCGAGAAGCGGGCACCGACATCAAGCGCCGTTGTCTAGTGTCCTCGGATCTCCCGCTGGACCTGTGTGCACGGTCAGCCCTCTGCGAAACGGAACCAAAAGCTGAGAGAGAGGCCATAGCACATTACCAGAAACAATACACTGAAAAAAAATATCGGTGTATTTACTGAAAAAAGGGTAAAATTACCAAAGATTCAGGGTTCTATTTGATCCCAGTTTTTTCTTCGTAAAATTACCATTTATGGTAATTTCGAGAATCTCGGTAAAATTATTGACTTTCTCGGTAATTTTACTGGACCCCGGTAAAAACGCCAATATTTTTTATCGACTGTGGTAGAATTACCGAGATAAAATGGCAAAGTTACCGGGAATTGATTACCGATGAAAGTGGTATTCTTACCTGAAAAAAAAACAGTAAAAATACCGGTTTTGAAGTAAGCTTACCAGTCTGTCTTGGTAAAATTACCAATAATTGGTAAAAAAAGTGAGATGTTAAAGGTACCAACGGACCTTGGTGAAAACGCCGAGAATTTTTTTTCAGTGTAATAACAATTTAAACAGCTGGTAAGAAGGCTAATTTTCACATAAGTACTATGATTGTGCATGTATTTATGTGGAAACAATAAAAACACATTAAAATTAAAAAAACAAATGGGTTTACAAGGTTAAGGAATTCTAATCCAGTTGTAAACCCATTTGTTTTTTTGTATTTTAGTGTGTTTTTATTTTTGTGTGCATTCGGGCTATGGTGTCTCATCTCTCTTCTATGTGAAAATTGGTCTTGTTGCTCGGTGTTTAAATTTTTATTAATTCATTTCTTGTCACGGGCTGCGGAGCATCAAACATATCTCATTACCAAGGGGCAAATTAACGCACTATGATATATTGATGTCGATGGCCCAGGTACGAAAGCACTTATCGCTATCGCAGTTTTTCAAAAAGAGAAATAAGTCAAATTTCTACCTTGCAATCTCGCTTAATACTCTGCTGACAGGGAGGAAAAATCAAGGAACTTTACGAGCGAATACGTTGACTGGCTTTTCAAAGGAAATATAAAATGACAGGAAGTCTGCAACGTCGCGAACGAAGAAATGTGGTTCCGCACTCTGGTCATCGACATCCACAATGAATTTTATTCGCCGTCGCAAACTAAACGTGATTGACATAGTCTTTTCCTGGTTTTTAAAAAGTTTCTACCGTAACATACGCGATTAAGATATGTGTATCTTTTCTCAATAAAATACCACGGAAAACGCGATGTGTGCAACGAAAATTATCGGAAGTAACTCCTACCTCCTAAACTAATCAAACCACTTGACGTTCGTTCAAAACGCAGAAGAGACCCACTAAAGTCTGAAACTAAATTATTTTTCATGTCAGACACTTTCAAAGCTTGTAAAAAATAGTTTTTGTTTACGAAACGCAGCTCCTTTTTCTCAATTCGGCTACATCAAATCAATTTCCATAGTTGAAGCTACCATTAGAGTTCATACGGAATACCTCCACTGCAAATTTGTTCTGCTTCGGGTGCTTTATCTATTGATTCATTTCGAAATCGTAACATCCTGTTGTAAGAGCAACGCAAAGCAACGCTGTACGCGTGAGCGTAGCAGAAGAGAAAAAAGTAGCGCCTTCAATTTTTGCGTATGCAATATGCCCATCCGCGGAACACGAATAGTTGTATCCAGGAGTTGGCCCAACTCGTCCGCGTTCTTCGCCTGCGATACCAGCTAAATCGAGTCCTCTGAATGAAAGGATCCACCCTTGAGAATTCACTGTTTATTCTTGAGTAACCTGGCAGCAACGTCAGATGCTACGTTAGACGAAATCGAGAGCTTCGGAAGATTCCGCGTGGCTATTGCTTGAAGGAAGAAAACAATTTTGCAATTTTGTCCCGCGGATTCAGTTGAAACCCCATGCACGATGCCATTTGCCGAGGGATGTAAGGATAAGCTTTATGGATATTGGACTCGCTGAGGGCTCCCGTGACGTAATTTTTGCTCACTGCCCCGTCCTTGCCAGATTCACACAAAACTGATGACGGAATCAGTTAAACGGACGCTCGCAGATTTTTGGAGCCCCACCGCGACAGCTGCATCCTGGGATAAATGAATTCAAGAAGGAACCTATATGATTCTAATTGTTTCAAAGCGTGTGGTTTTGATTCTTCCGTAAAAAGAGGAAATCGAATTCTTTGATACAATTGAAATTATACGCGAGAAAAAATTTCTTACAGTTCTGGAAGTTCTTCGTGTATTTAGGTTAGAGTTTATCACATCTCTTAATCTAGGCAAACTGGATACACAGAGACTGCGAAAGTGGAGCCTGCCGTCGCGGTAAATTTGAAGATGCGTGATGCGGACGCAAATTGTGCGTGCTGGAGTTTGATTTGTACATTTCAAATGGACTCATCGTGACTTTCGTAAAATTTGAAATTAATTCTCTACTCACAATCGTTCGGTTGCATCTCTCGCGTAGAGCACACCTATTCCTGACTGGAATTAATTTGTCAAAAAAGCTTGTTACAACATTTTAAGAATGAGAGTTTAAAAAACGAGGTGGCAATGCCGTAGGGGAGTAGGAGGGGATGGATGAGGAGGAGAGGAAGGAGGGGGAGGAGAGGAGGGAGGAAGAGAAGAGGGAGAGGAAGAGGAGGGAGGAGGAGAGGAGGGAGGAGGAGAGGAGGAAGGAGGTAGGAGGAGAGGAGGGAGGAGGTAGGAGGAGAGGAGGGAGGAGGAGAGGAGGGAGGAGGAGAGGAGGGGAGGAAGGAGGAGAGGAAGGAGGAGGACAGAAAGGAGGAGGACAGGAAGGAGGAGGACGGAAAGGAGGAGGACAGGAAGGAGGAGGAGAGGAGGAGGAGAGGAGGGAAAAGAGGGGGAGGAAAAGGAGGAGAGGGAAAGTGGAAGAGGAGGATAGTGTGAGAACAAGAGAGGAAATAAGGATGCGAGGAAGAGAGGAAGCGAAGAAGAGGAGAAGAGAGAACGCGCATTAAAAGTGAAGAGAGAAGGCGATCAAGAAATGAAGAGAGGAAGAAAGGATTGTTCAGAGGAGAGGAAGGAAGGCGCGAATGCGTGTTCGTCGTCCTCGAAATCGACTGCAAACTGCAACGGGACCGAGACGAGTCGGAGATAATCCGACATGGTTCTCAAATTACGGCGCAAAAGTTCAAGCCGAGCATAATGACGGCTAATAATTACGCTTAATCATTTGTTCTGGGCGCTCGACTATCCCGGTCCCCCGTGCCCCGCCCGGTCCCGGCGGATGAGTGGCAGACCGAACCAACGACTCCAAACGACAAAGCCCAACTCCGCCTCCGCGTGAGCCCCGTCCCGGCTCCGACTCCACGCTCCCCAGGGCTCACGCGGGGACGGCGACGCGTCAACGGAGCCGGGAAGTGCGCTTAAATCAGGGTAAATTATGGCACCGAGTTGTGCATTTGATGTTTCCACCGCCCGCCGCCTGCCGCGCCCGCGATGAGCACGAGCAGATTTTCGCGGGAAATTTATGGAGGCCGCGGCTCGGGGAGGCAACCGCGCAGATGAGACCACTCCACGCAAAATCGCGTCGAACGCGGGCCAATTATCATATCCGACTGCACCCGGGGATGCATCGCTGCGCCCAGTCACGCTCGTCCTTTATCCTTTATCGTCTTCTACTGATTTTTCATCGCTCAGCTGCTTCATCGAAGGTAGAGTACCTATACGCGGAGAGAGCGGACATATCGGCAATTTTGAGGTTAGGATATAGAGGTTTAAGGGCCCAAAAGGCAGCCAGACTTTGAAATCAAATTATCCAGATTTAATTATCATTACAATTGCTACGACCCGCCGTTTGTAGTGCACGTATTCGACTTATTTTTTGCATAAATTAATACACTCATTTTTGCGAAAGAACGCTTATTTATGGACATTCTTGACCATTGTGGTTTGATATTAGAATCCGATGGTTGGCAGTGACATTTTTTTTGTTGAAAGGTTGGCTCCTCTTTTGGATCCATTTTTCGACAAGTCCATACTTTACATACCCTCAATTAAAGTATATATACTTTAGTTATAAATAGTTTTGTTAAGTATATATACTTTAGTTGAGGGTATGGATTTTTAAAACATCTTGGTCCCGTCGTAATGGATTACAAGAACAAAACACTAAAAAATGTGGCCCGAACTGTGCGTGACAAGATGGTAAAGTAGTGTTGGTCCCACATAACTTTGCTGTGAAAGCAAGCCCAAAAAGTTCCAAAATTTTAAAGTAGAGTAAAAAATTTTGAGCTCCAAGCAAGGAAAACCCGAAAACATCGATGGTCAGGCGATTGGAGATGCGGACCAATCTATACTCAACTGCCCGCTCCTGGATTCTGTTTTTAGACTCTAATTGAAAATTTTAGGACTTTTTGGGCTTACCACCCCCGTAGAATACTGTGGACCCAACACTTTCTAACCACCTTGATGTGGGCTACGAAACTAGGTAACAATTTTAGGACCGAAAGGCTTGTTTTCTCATCAAAATGTTTTCCCATCAAAAACACGAGAAGCACGAGGCAAAAAGCTTTAAAAAGCTGTTTAGCATGAAGCATAAAAATATGATTTTAATGGAGATGTTGCATGTGTGAGGAATTTGCGATTTGACTGTTGATTCTTATGTAAAAGTTCGCGAGAAACACGATGGTGCCACTGGTTTTCTCTGATATCAACTCCCAAGCTCAAAAAAAGCTCTCAAGTTGAGGCCAAAATGGAGGGGATATCCCACCCTACCCTGAGAGTCCACGTCTACATCAAGACAAGCTCTCCATGCAAAGATAGGGATCAAATACATTAGCAGTGTTGCCGTGTTTTCAGTTTTAGAAACCCCCAAATGAAGTGGCAGCCCTGTCAATGTGTTTCCTCCCTATCTTTGCATGGAGAGTTTGCCTTGATGTAGAGGTGGACTCTCAGGATAGCGTGGGATATCCCCTCCATTTTGGCCTCAACTTGAGAGCTTTTTTTGAGCTTGGGAGTTGATTTCAGAGAAAACCAGTGGCACCATCGTGTTTCTCGCGAACTTTTACAAAAGAATCAACAGTCAAATCGCAAATTCCTCACGCATGCAACATCTCCATTGGAGAAAAGGCAACAGCGGTTGGGGCAGTTTTTCCTCTACTCTCAAGCAGCGGCTCACTTTACCCAACCCTAGCCGGTTCCTTCCTTCTGGGGCATTACGAACACATTAGTGGGGGGTTTTTTACAGGTCCTGCGTCATTATTGGCCAATGATTAATTACGAACGGCCCGAAGTCGCCGCAAGGGAGGATCCGAGCCGGCGTTATTGATCAAAATCCTTCTTCCTCCCCGAAAGAAAAACATTTTACCTAAATGAACCCTTACTCGTGTGTTTCAACCTTCACTGACAGGGTTGAGTGAAAAAATCCTCTAGGGTTTCCAGACTAGAATGCGCTTATTGATTCCTCACTCACGGTTTCAAATTGGGGGTATTTCAGTGTTAATTTAACTTTTAAACGCTAATAATGTTTAAATATTTATTGATTTCAAGTCGGGATCTTCGATTCTTCTTGGTTTCAAATTGTCCCTGATATAAAATGAGAAAGAATGGACCACTAGACAAGGCACGAATTTAAGCTATCTGATAGTGATACATGTTTCTTCACCAGAATTTCACGTAGAACACGATTTGTGCAATGACAATTACTGAAACAACCTCCTAACGAAGATATTAACGTTTTTATTTCACATTGGTTACGAAAAATTTGAACTGCCCGCTCACAAGAAACTCAAAGCTCTACGTGAGTCAAATCGCACACTAAAACGGTTTCAGCAAGCTTCTCAATCGAGCAATGTTCATTTTTCCCATCATGTGTTGTTTAAACCATAAAAAATTTGCTGTAGCTGAGCCAAAGCGCCAAGATTGAGGTTTCCAGAGTTTTATATCGCAGAGATTCTCATGATAACGTTCAGCGCGCGATGTGAATCACGTAGAGAATTGAGTTTTCAAGAGCAGGTGATTAGAATTTACGCATCAAGAATCATTAAATATCTTCGTAAGGAGTTGATTTCGGTAATTTTTGTTGTGCGCATCGTGTTTTACGTGAAATTTTGGTTAAGAAACATGTATCAGAATGCTGAAATTTGTACCTTGTCTAGTGGTCCATTTCGACCGCGTTTAGGAGAAAAGAACCGAGTCACATCAGTTATTACCAGAGCTATTCAAATTTTTACAGGAGAAAGCTTGTGCGGACTGTTTATAATATGTTAAGGAGTTTGGTACGTTCTATGTAGAGAATTCACTGAAAATTGCAAAAAAGCTTATCGCGATTAGACGTATCAAATAAATAAGTGTGCCGTGAAACGATCGACCTTAGCAATCATACGCCCAGGCGCGCCTTCAAATGCGCGTGATACCGTAGGCATTACCCTGGAGTTAGTTTTGTGGTATGACCCAACCGAACCCAAGTTCTTCCTTTTCTCGGAGTATAGATGTGTGTGACGTGACATATGTGTTTACAAGTGTAGCGGCGATGACTAGATATAGCAGTTTGCGTTTTGCCCTCAGATTCCAGCAAGAATATATAAAGACCAAGAAACACGTAGAAATAACCCTGAAAGTGCGTCCCGAGCAATTATCACAAATTAATTTACCGTGCAATTTGCAACAGTCATTTAGGACGTTTTTTTAAAAAGCTACCTAGACATTTTTTGAGAAATATTTTATGTGCCAAGTGCCTTACTGACAACAGTAAGATGTGATGGTCAATTTAAGAGGTGAGTTTAAATTTACTGACACAAATTTCGACTCTTCGACGCTATTTGTTAGCTCACTTGGAAAGTGATGTTGGACTTCTGCTTAATTATTCATTTCAATTTGCTTAAATTTTGGTATGGTGCTCCTCCTGAAGACAACATATTTTGAGGTGCTTTAACTCGTCCCATGTATAGTGGTGACAATATGGGAAATTCGGCAACAGGACGAAACTTGTTTTTTGTTGCTAATTTACAAAAAGCAAACATCAAAACGCGATTCTACGAACAGCGCTCTTGTCATACGTCATACCTGCCGTCAAAGGCGACATTTAACTTCTCAGAAAAAGATATGAGTTGTTCGGTTTAGTGGTTACGTAATGCGTCCTTTCATTGAGAATTCCTAGAATTTGGAACGTTGATGACGTAAGAAAGATTCAATCAAGAGATCGGAATATATTGTTAGTTCAATTCTGGCAGAAGATAACACGTCGTGAGGATGACGCCATAGATTCGAACCCTTGTCTAAAAGTTGAGGCCAAAATAGAGCCAGCCTATGATTTATCAAGATTTGTTCGTAAGAGCCTCGAAAAATTAAGACTCCATTATTTGCATTGCTCTCCGAAGTATGAATTGAACAACTTCAAAAAAACTGGTTACTCTCTGATAAAGATGCAATTTGCGAGAGAAAATCTGGTAACATTGAAATATAGTCGCGCTCTTTCTCAAGGAAAACGATGAGAATGTCATAATGCCGTGCTAAGGTAGAAAGCTGTATGAACATTCAAGAGTTGCCAAACATTCCTCGATTAAACATGTATTTTTGAAAACATTCATGCATATTTTAATTGAAATTTTCAGATATTTTAGATTCAATTGATCACAAAATTGTCTGAAAATTTTGGATGATAATATTCACAATTTTCCCAGTAAAGTCGGTTATTATCAGAGGAAACTTGGCAACGTCTGAATATTCATGCGGCGTTTTTCCTTAGCACATACTCGAGGGTCATTCGCAGCAAAAATATTTTAACGAAACGCACCACAGTCAAAATTCACACAACGCCCAGCGAAAAAATATCCGATGATCGGAGTCTCGTAATAAAAAAAAGACAAAGCGAGAGGAAAAAAAAACTGTAAAAATCCGCGGGGAGGGTAACGAAAATGAATGTTGAATGCAAACGTATCCCGGCGCGCAGTCACCTGTAAGGTTGTAATGCAAATGAAGCCGACGGATGGTGACCCAGAAAGGGGGGCAAAAAAACATCGGATAATAATTAAAATACAGGAGGGGAAATGTGAAAAAGTCGAACCCGATGCGTCCGCTGACAGAGATTTACCCTTGAGCACAGCCGATTTAACTTTAATCGGGACTCTCTTTACGACTTCTGATGAACTTTTCTCCCCCCCCCCCCGCCCCCCGCGCGGCGTCCGTTCGATCGAGTTGGCTCTTTTTTTTCCCCTCCCCGTCTCGGAGAGGTGTGATGGGATGCTTTGCACGATTTTTCGAGCTCACTGACTCGACCGTTGTTAACAGTCGGCTAATCCGAGCCGAAAATTAGATTAACCCGCAAGAATATTCTTGCCTTCCTAAGGAAAAACGCCGTATGAACCTTCAAGCGTTGCCAAATTTCCTTTGATAAAACACGAATTTTCTGGTAAGTTTGTGAATATTTTCCTTCCAATTTTTGTGATAATTTTGTACGCAATTTCGCCTAAAGTTCCTGAAAATTTCGAGGAAAAATATTCATAACTTTCCTCAAAAATGAACATTTTATCGAAGGAAATTTGGCAACTCTTGAATGTTCATACGGCGTTATTCCTAAGCACGGCAGTATTGAGCCGCCTCGACGCGGATATGGACGAGGCCCGAAGGTTCGGTCGGGGCAAAAATATCATACAAACCTCCCATGGCAGAGTGAAACGGGTTGGCGAAATTGACTCTCTGGAATTCAGTATTTTTATAATGGGCGGCCAAGGTTAAAGTGCTGCGTTGAGAGAGTATTGTCATCTCGATTCTTTCAGTGCGGAAAATTGTGTCGCTTTCTGATTGGTCTGCAAGTTTTAGGCTTTTATGGAACCCTTGTGGTCTAATCTGCGGAGCATGGGGAAAATAAGGTATGAACTTCCGGATGCTGCCAAGTCTGGTATGAAAAAAATGGGTTTTTTCCCGGAAAGTTACTAGTTTCTTTCTTTGAAATTTCCGACACCCTGAATTAAATTCAGGACAAAATTCTCTAAATTATTGAAATACAAAAAATCAAAAGTTTTCCTGGGAAATTGAATTTTACCGGAGAAAATTTGGCAAGTAGTGACAGCATATCGACGGTAAACTGCAAAACTGCGTTTCTCGGTTGTAGTGTTAAAATGTCCATTCTTATTTTCTTATGTAAAAGAGCCGCCAACATCATGACTTGAAATATGCACAGATTAGTCTCCACTTAGAGAAGAAAATCACCATATTTATCGAGAAATGATGTCCAGCACATTTCGATGTAATAAATGAAGTATGGCAGAAGTATATACGCTGCAAATTGAGATACGAATTTCTAAAAAAAATGTAAAAATAACATACCAAGATGAGATTGTTGTTAACATTCCTTTATTCTAAATGAATTTTGATCGCGATGCTCATTGTCAGCAGTTACGGTTTTTTTTACGTTGGTTCTGCTATTTTGCTGATGACGAACATCGAGTTCGAAATGCATTTAGAACAAAAGAATGTAACAAAAAAAGCATCTTGGTATGTTATTTTTACAATTTAATAGATAGCTATAGATACATCATGCACTTTAAAAACATCAATACGCATTCCCGCAGTTTCACCATCGATATGATCCATTAGTTTACCTACGCAGGTAGGCGCTTCTATTTCCTCATTGCAAAATGCAGTCATGAGTTTTATAGGCTCGGGTCCTTTTCACCATACACAATCACATACAAAATGAAAAACAAACACAACCAGTAAAAATTACCACCGTTCAATGATGCTGCGAGGGCGAGGAGACAGCGAGAAGTGAAAACAACTACAGAAGGCTAAATCTTCGCTCCTCTAACGTAAAGGTGTAACTGGTTTTCAACTTGAGCCGTATTACCCGCGCGACTCTACGCTTTCAAGGGCTCACGTAGAAATGTAAATACGCCTTTATGCGTCAGGGGAGTGACAAAATGCGCACGAATTCAAAACGGGGACAGTGACGCGGAGTGGCAAAGAAGATTATGCGTGCTTTTGCAAATCTCTGTCGGACGTTTCGCTCGACCGCGCGGATTTGTCTCGAGCCGCGGTTACACAAGCAGCGCGCGACGCAATTTGGACGCGCAACCGGTGTGGTGAATTTAATCCTCATTTGACGGATTCGTATCTTCTTGACCCGAGTCATCGCCTTCCGAATCGGAAGATGCAGATGAAGAAGAAAGAAGGCTAGTGAAGATAAGAAGAGGATAAAGAAAAAGAAGAGGAAGGAAAAAAGAGAAAGACATAGAGGAAGAGGTAGAAAGAGGAAGATAAGGGCAAGAAAATTCTCGTGTTTTTCTTTGTTCCCTTTTCGACCTCTTCTTTACCTTCCTCACCTTACTTGTTTCTCTCTATTTCCTATATTTTCTTCCTCCTCTTCCTCCTTTTTCTTTTCCTCCGTCTTCGCAATACATTCTGAGTACGATCGATGTATTTCAAATTTCAATCTGTAGGTGGAGTATTTGGGAAATCGAAATTTCAATCTAGTAAGTAAATAAGGAATGTCCGTGCCAAAAATTATCTTCAAGTCTTAAAACAAAATCGAAAGACTGTCTCATTAATGATCGATGTCAATACATTTAATTGGAATCTGTTGCAAAATGAAAACAGTGCTTTTAAATTTGTTTGAAGGTTTCGGAAGATGATTTTCGGCACGAGCATTTCTCAATGATATGATCTTTAGACTAAAATTTCAAAACTACCAACATAAGCCACAAAATGGTTACTTAAAATACATCGATCGTAACCGAAACGCACTGCGCAAAAGCCGAAGACCCGCCTTGAACCCATCCGATGCCTTAGACGATGGCCTAATAATGACAATAAACGGATTTAAAATTGACCGTATTTTCACATGAAGACAGTTGTGGGATTTTCGTGCAAATTTCAGTAAATTTTCTCCAAAGCAAAAGTAAATTCCTGGAAGTTTTCAAAGGAAACCGCACAAACGTTCTCTCGAATTAAATAAATTGCCCAGTTAAATTTGGCAATAGCTGATGTAGCTTGGTTCCTTTCTGCTGAATGCGGTCCAAATGGTCCCACTATTTGTTGACTTCTCGCGGTAAATTTCGTATCGCGCGCCGCCTGTGGAAGCGTGGCTTGAGCGTTGGCGGAGCCGCGCGCTCCTCCAGAAAAGCTGATCAAAATGCAGCGCTCCTTGCTGGCGCCGTACATCAAACGCGAAACACGAAACATGCGCCGCGATGCTTTATTACTCGGCCGATCATATCTACATGCTTTATGATCACTACGCGGAGGAAGTCGGGGAGCCGCGTATCTCCTCATCCTTGATTCTCGTAAAGAGACGTAATACGCTTTGCGTACACTTAACGTCGTCAAAAAAACGTGTATCCGCTCCAAAGGAGTCGAGAAGGGTGCGGTATTTTATTTCAAAAGCTTAATGGAGATAGATCACGGTCGTTTTACAACGTCATGTGATTTTTATTTCTTTTTTCTTTATAAAAAAGAAAAGTTCATCGACAGCTGTTTAAAAGAAAAATCAAGGACTTTGAGGAAGTTAACGAACAACACCGCCTAACTGACGTTTTTAGTAAAAACGAATCAGCGACTTTGTTGCATTCTACAGTATAAAACACGCAAGCTGATGATTTTAGTTTTTTTTTTTAATCCTGCAAAAGAGCACTGCAATAGCGTTGTAATGTAAGAAAGACTTTCAAATCTGACCTAAAAATTACAAAAATGGCAAAATTTCATTTCGTTACCTTCGAATCGTTAGTTTGTAGACAAGTGGTCTCGTTTGGTACCCATCGATTTCTAAAAAAATTTAATAGGACGAACGGAAGAGGTATATCTGCATTGGGAGTTTTGAAAGGAGGCAAGGGTGAATAGATTACGATTGTTAACTAATGTTACATGGACATGAAATCAAAGAACGTCTTGTGCCAGTGTTGACGGGAATACGAATACATTAGTAGCGAATACAACCTGGGATTTCATTTGAAGCCAAAGTGGGAACGAGTTTTAACTAATTAATAATGTTTCCCTCGCAAAGTGCAACTTGCACATGAGCAGCATTATACACAAAGCATATCTATCAATACGAGAGCTTTGCGGTAAACCCCTCTATTTACGCCAAGCTCAGTCAAGTTTTCCACTTCTTTGTCCTGCATAAATGAAATCCCTTGCGCTGAAAATAAGCCAACAGCCTCCAAATTCCAATCCTAAAATCCGATACGCTCCTTAACCAATGGGTTCCTACTTAAAGTTTTCAGTTTAGAATGTCACTCATTTCTCTTTATTTCAATTGATTGAATACCTAAATCAGGGCGCCTTACCTTTGTGCAACGAAGACGCAAGAATGTAATAAGTGACACATTTTGTTCTGACAAGCGGAAAAATTGAAGGCGCCGCGGCTTTTTCAGTGTATGAGGCTGGATGCAACTATTCGTGTTCTCGGGATGTCCATGTTGCATACAACAAAATTGAAGGCGCTCTGGCTTCGTTAAGCACAGCGTTTGACTGCGGTTGTTAGTTCTCGAGGGTTATCTACTTCGGATTCGAAATCGTGTTTACCATGAGATCCTCGACATTCGGATGAGTCGTGTAGCACCATGGCAGCGTTGCCGAATTGTACAAAGTGCGGAAATGTCATTCGTGCTAACTTGCGGGATCGACATCCCCAATTCTTCGCGGAAATTTATTTTGCAGAACATTTAATTGCACTATTGAAAACTCAAGATTTTCCAAATTTCTTGCGACACTGGTCCCAACATTTCATTGGTTTCTTCAAAATTTCGTAAATAACAATCTATCAATATCCGTTAAAAGCATCATGTTCATCCACAAAAATTCTAGGACGAACCATGTAAAAAATAAGCCCAGAAATGCTTCTTCCTCTGTTGTTGTAGTCGCTTTTACACCGGTTGTGGAGCCTACAGTCATCTAGAGACATTTAATAAAATGATTTAGAAATGGAAGTAATTAGGTATAGGATCAGGGATATTTACGGTAGTTAATTTGAAAAGAAAAGAGAAAAGATCTAGACGACCAACACCACTTTCATGTCCTGAGACCTATCAGGACGACTTCCTATGCCAGATTTAGACTGAGTCTTGGAAAACGTACAAACAATTTTGGAGTTAGAAAGAAAATTTTCGCTAAATGACTATTTTATTCTGTTATTTTTGACTTCTTAATTTTTTATTTTTTTTTTAAACCCAAAATTTTTAGATTAGGAAAGCTTACACGGAAAAAATTGTATGTTGATAATACATTCACATATATTGTTAAAAACATGTCCGACAAGTTTCAAATGCTGATTTTACATTTAGAGAAATGCTAACTTAACTACGCCCACTGTAAAACGAACAAATTCAAATGTTGTTTTGGCATTTTTGTATTGTAAAATCAGCATTTGAAACTTGACGGGCTTTTTTTACCATTTAAATGCTAAATCAGCATTTAATTTCTTTCCGTGTATATGAATGACACAAAAGCGAATCCGAGAATAATACGTCTCCCGAAGGATAAAGGTCACCTGCCCGATGCGACATCGAGAATCTTCGGATTTTGCCGACACGGTGCACGTTCAAGTTGTAAGCTTAACATGCTTTATCAATTCGATAGAGTCAAGAATTACTTTTCAATTCTGCGGGGTTGGGACGGCTTTTCGCGCTCGGCTGGGCTCCGGTGCGGATCCCTTCATATCAGATCAGAGTGTCTCGGCGCAAGTTTCGCCGGAGCGATAGGGTAAAGCCGCAGCGCTTCCTGCAAGAACAACCTAACTCAACTCCCCACCGCAGCCTTAGAAACAGCACAGTTGCAAGGACACAAGGTCCCGCTTTCAAAGTTTACTTACGGCTTTCCGTCATCGAGCGATGAAATCCGGTGGTTTCCGGAACTTGAATTTTCACATGAACCCCGGAAGAAATAGAGCTATGCGGGCGACAGGGCTCATTTCCTCGACGGAGTTATAATCCTGCGACATCGGGGTTACGAAATCCGAGGCGAGGAATCGCTTTCAATTCCCTCGATTTACAAACATTCGTCTGGCTGCTCCCAACTTTTCGCCGGAGCGGCGTGGCACCCGCAGCGGGGCAACTTTCGCGGAGGTCGTGGCACCGCGCAACTCTAATGAACTTCATTCCGGAGTTGGGGATCGGGGAGGAGCAAGGAAAACAAGTGTCGCACTGCTCCGGATTGTTAAGATCAATCATGGCTGGCTTCGCCGGGGAGCATCTTTTTATTTTATTGTGATCCCGTCGATAAGCCCGGAGAGAGACGCGGCGTCGCGATCGTTGACTTACAATGAGTACCGTCATCCGTACATTGTACTCCTAGTTGCCTTCAGTTTTTTACGCGGTGAGGAATGCAGGGTTGCCATAATTTCTTCGTCTTCAAATTTCCAGAGTTTCCCTGGCTTTTCCCTGAGGAGCAGTGGCAAGGTGCAAATGATCGAATATCGATACTCACTGGAAAAAAACCACATTGGATCTAGAGTCCAGACTCTCAAAAACATCGACAAGAAAAAATACTCTTGATTCAATCAGATTTAAGCTTAAATCAAGAACCAAGCCTCTTAATTTGAGCAGATTTTCTTTTGATTTAAGCTTAAATCTGATCGAATCAAGAATCCTTTTTCTTGTCAATGTTTTCAAGAGTCTGGACTCTAGATACAATGTGTTTTTTGTTCCAATGTGCCGTGCTAAGGAAAAACGCCGGATGAGCCTTCAAGCGTTACTAAATTTCTTTTGATTAAATACAAAGTTCCTGGTAAACTTATGAATATTTTCTCTCCCAACTCTTCAGATGATTTTGTTCGCTATTTCACCCGAAAGCTCCTAAAAATTTCAAAGAAAAATATTCATAAGTGTACCAGGAAATTCGTGTTTTAGGACCCCGCACACCTCTTATGGGAAGCTGCACCATGATTTAATTGTTTAACTGTTAGCTGTGCTTAATTGTTTTCAACCATTCGATTCTCCTCAAGATGCTGATCAAAAGTTATCATTGCGCCAACTTTCTACGATGTACCGCTTTCGCAAAAAACGGCCGAGAAGATTCAATTATTCGGCGACAATGCGAATAAAAAGGAACAAAGCATGCGAGAACAAGCCCGCAAAAATCATGAAAATTGGCCCGGTAGAACGCTGGAACTTAGCGTTACCAGATACGCAAATTTAGGAGGTCTCCGAGCTTACAGTATAGAAGACCTACGCCACAAAAGCGTTACCGGGGGGGGGGGGGGTCCAAAATGCCGAAAGGGTGCGCTGAACGCGAAGCTGTGCTGTAGTAGCGGCTGTTATGAATGTAAAACCGGGGGAAAATTAGTTATAAGAAATAAATACGATATACGCGTGGCCAAAAAAGCAAAATTTCCGCAATAAAACCGAATTTCAATTTTTGCGAATTGAGCACTTTACGGAGAGGACGATCCAATCCTGCGACCATTTTAATCAAGCAAAACCTCTGCCCCTCCAAAAAATCTGGTTTGCGTTGAAAATTGCCAAATCAGGACCAATAAAAATCCGAAAAGCCTCTTCAACCACGTCGCGAGGCAACGCTCGACAACGTTGCACCAGCAATTTGGGCGCAAAAAGGACGGAGGCAAGGCGACGTACTCGCGAAGGTAGTCCCGGAGTAAATCCTCGTCCCCGAACTGTTTACTTAATCCGTAAACGGTTTATTTTTCCGCTTGTCGAGCTGTTAGTTTTGAGGGACCCTTCCTCTTTTGACGCGCGACACCCGTAAGCCGGGCTCAGCCGTCGCCCGTGTTTTCCTTTAATTACGGCTCATGACACGCCACGCTCGCTCGGAAATAATTAGAGTCCACTCTATTTGTAAGACGCTCCCTCCACTCCGGGCTAGTTAAAAGTTCACTCCTCGTAATCATTTCCGGGCCTTTCGGGGACCGAGATATAAATTTCGGAAGGGACTCCTTGTGATATCTTCTTCAGCACCGGTGCTGAGAGGAGGGATAGTACCTATTAGTATGGCCTCTGACCCTTCCACGGTTTAGGGTCGTATGCATATGGGCGTTCCTTGAATAACTCCTTTCTTTAAGGTGAATCTTCAGCGTGTGTGATGAGAAAGTCTTTCGGTCGCCACAGCTGTGTTTTGATTTGTTGGTTCACGCTACTAGAGTCCGTGCAGCTCCACGTGAGTCCTTACAGGCCATTATGACAATAAATCCATTTCAGTATCTCCATTGGACGAAATTCAAAAAATTTCAAAAATTTGAAATTCTCGCTCGAATTGCGACCAAAATGACGTAACCAAAAAATTTCATTGGTGGCTTGAATAGTAACTTGTCGTCTGCCTTACATGGGGGCGTAACTACTCGTACAATCATCATTGAGCCCTGTTGTCCACACAATTTAATGCTTTTTCGGGTTCATCATCAATGTGCAGTTACGCCCGTATGTCAGTCAAGCGATGAACTGACCGCATATTCGCGATCTTGCGGGCAATTACTAGGTACTCTAAGAATAAACGCGCAGGAGATTGCACACAGGCTTCATTAAAAAAACACGCGTGGAATGAAGGAACAAATTCCGGAGCTTCTTGCAAAATATCCGCACTTTTTCAGTGCTTCCGGACCGCCCTTAAGAAAGCAGTAATATTTCCGGACTTTCCGGAAATTGTAGACACCCAGACCATTCCGCGCAACGCCGCTAAAGGCGCCTGAAAAAAGGGGGAAGGAGGACTCAAGAGGCCAAAGGAACAAAAATGGGCGTTCTATTTTTGTCGTTCCCAGTCGAATCGATGGGTCTGGGCTCTAATGAAAATTGCGCTGGGCCTCCTCGAGTGGTCATCGAGGGCCGCCGGCCGCCCCCGCCACCCTCTCGAGAGGCGTCCGTCCGCCGTCGTGCGAGGGAAAAAGTTGAAAAGGCGGGATGGCCGGGGCAGGCCACGCAGCCGGGCCCGCATTTCCGAGCTGTTAACTCCGTTTTAAGCTCCGTGAGAATCACGAAACTTTTCTCATTAAACTGACGCGATTCCGTTCCGCTCTTATTTTTTAAACTATGATGTTTCGCCTTGTGTTGCGGGGTCCGCCGTCCCCTTTTATCGGGCGCCCCTCCTTCCGCCGTCCCCGGTAAGAAAGCCGTATCAACCTGCCAGCGATGCCGCTTTCTTCCGATAAAATGAGAGTTCACTGGAAACTCTTAATATTTGATGAGACGAAAATTCACGACCTATTCTGCCGTGCTAAGGAAGGACGCCGTATGAGCCATCAGCCAAATTTTATACGGAAAACAACGAATTTTCAGGAAAATTCGTTGATATTTCTGCTCCAATTTTTCGGAAATTTTTTCCAATTTTGATCTGAAAAGTCTGAAAATTTCAAGGAAAAATATTCACAACTTTTTTTAGCGATGGATATTTTCCGAGAGGAAATTTGGCAACATTCGAATGCTCATGCGGCGTTTTTTTCAGTACGGCAGTGTTAAGTGCCATGTTAAAAATTGTTTTCTTTCTTTTTTTTTTGTTGTCAAAAAAAGGTTTATTTTTACAAATTACAAGTTGAACCACAACTAACAGAGTTAGTTAACTAACAGAGGTATACAGCTCGGAAAATTGGAAGGCCTGGTATTACGATGAATTATTATTTGACCCTGAGAAGGGTAGACCTGTTAGTGTTCTTACAGAATTACAAAATACGAGGAAAAAAGCAAAAAATAGATACATTAGTGCAGCTGATACTTTAATCAAACTGTAATAAGTGGCTTACCAATAAAAAGCCTTGTATTGATAATGAGATCAAAATATAGAGCATTTCCCAATACTGCAATGTTACCGAAGAGAGGCTCAAGTACAAAAGTGGATTTTTGAAAAAATAGGTCCTTTCACGGCAAATTCAGTGGTATTGTAATGAAAAATAAGATCCAACTGATTCTCAAGGCGCAGGCGTGGTCGTGGGCATTGAAGACAAGTTAGGTCAACGCCTGAATGCAACTATTCGTGTTCTTAGGATGGCGTTGTTGCATATGCAAAAATTGAAGGCGCACTGAGATTTACTCATGACTTGTGCACTTTCCTGAGTTACTTCCCGTCACCAAAGACTTTGCTTTCACGGTAAGGGACGAAAATATGGTGACATGCTGCCATGATAGCAAAGAGAGCCGAAAGTACAAGATCGAAGTTTTGAGCAAATGGGTTTACTAAAGTCTGGACGGTAAATTTTACTGAAAGAACCCTCCGTTTTTTGTCAACTAATCATCTGAGAGGTTTTTTATATATAGCATGGATGCTTAAAACAGGACGAATATTCTTTTTCTCAGGTATTAAGTACATGTATAGGATTCATTTCATTTCCATGTTAGGGAGGATACTATTAGGCACGACAGCCGTAAAGAGTGATATCTTCTGCATGCCTCCGTGGCTAAGTTTTTGGCGCGCAACAAACACAGTTTTAGACTCGAAATTCGCAGATAAAGGTGGCATTTTACTTAAAAGTACAGCCCTTATTACCTCTTGGGCAGAATAATACCCTTCACGGCTGTAATGTCTGATACAACGTAGACTTTTCCACACTTACAGCTTTGTCACACGTCTTGTTTTTAACCAATAAAAATATTTTTTTGTTTTCTTCATAAAAAAGTTTCTGGAGAAAACAATTTCAATTTCAAAATCTGTCACGTTCATCGCGTGTAAATTCCGGATCATAATGAAATACATTCACAGTTCTTGTTTATTGGCACGAAAATGAACCAAACCTGTCGAAGCGTATTTTATGAGGTTTCATGCGGAGCTTTTCATCGAAATCTCTGAGTTCGATTTTATACACCACCTCTTCCGAAATTGCGTCACTGAAAATTTAACCCCCGTAGACTAGGGTCCTCTTTCACGCCAACTTTTAAATTTTACCTTGGATTTGTCACATAAGTTAATTCGCATTTTTGACTTGCGACTTTGTTAATTCGTGGAAAATCGCTTATTTGTAGTGCAAATAAACATTTTATCGGGGGAATTTGACAACGTTCATATGCTCTTACGACATTGCTCTTAAGCGTTGTAGTGTCGCCCTTTGTAGTTCCTCCATCCAGGAAAGAGGAAGCTGAAATTCCGTTGGAGGACCGAATTTTATGGGAGAAATAAACCGACCATGAGATTTTCAGCGCCTCCGTCGCGCGCAGTTTCTTAACGGCCGCTTAGCTCATTACGTCGTTTATGTCCCCGTCAATGTATCCGATGAAATTCAAACTCTTAAGGACTTCCTGATCGGAGAATGTTGGAGTCGTTGTACGGAGCGGTTGCTTTCCAGCTTTGAAAGAATTTTCAATCGATGGTGACCTTGCACTCAACGGATATTTTCGGTATAGTCATCTACATCGATTTGAAAAATTTCGAGACTGTTGTGGAGGAGCACCCTTATTATATCCATTATATAATCCAGTTTAGATCTCAATGGAGAGTCAAGGAAAAACGCACCCTACGCGCTCCAATCTACCCTAGTCTCATACTGCCGTGCTGAGGAAAAACGCCATATGAGCTTTCAGACGTTGCCAAATTTCCTTTGAAAAATCACGAAATTTCGGGGAAATTTGTAAATATTTTTCTCCGAATTTTTCAGAGAATTGGTTTCTTAATTTGATTTAAAGTGTCTGAAAATTTCCACGCAAAATGTTCAAATCGTTCTTCAAAAATAAATATTTTCAATGAGAAAATTTGGCAACATTCGAATGCTAATACGGCGTTTTCCCTTAGCACGGCAGCATATATGGCAGGCAGATGTCCGACGAGAGCACATTAAAAGTCGATAGGAAAAAAATCAGAGGGAGAAGAGAAGGAAGAAGAACAAGTAAGGGGATAAACAATAAGAGAAGGCGGCAAAGGGGTGGAAGGGAGGAAGATAAAAGGCGAAAAAAAGGACAAAGTGGTGAAGGAATAGAAAAGTTTCCCTTTCTTCATCTTTTTCTTCCTCTTCTTATTCGTTTTCTTCTTATTCCTTTGCCAAATGAAAAACTCGGGTCCTAAATATCATGATCTGTCACACCGGGGTTAAACACGCTCTTTATAGCAAAATTCAATTTACTAATTGGTCGATGTCCTATACATATCTGAAAAAGGATATACCATAAAAAGAGAAATAACGTGTCCTTAAAAGCCGCAATTATACATATTATTTTTCAAGGCAATGAGAAGAGGTAAGGGAAGGAAAAATGTATTCTAGGCTGATTTCTTACAGCAAAAACAGTACAAACGGTCGACTGATTTTTCTTTTGGATAATTGAGGGCAATAATGGTCTCATAACGACTTTTTCCTTGACCTCCGGTTCGATTTGTGTAATCATTTGATAGGTGAATGGATCGAACAGTTGAATGTATGTTGAGGAGCTGGTTATCCATCTTACGGTTCAGCACACGTACAATGCTAGAAGAGGGCGTGTTTAGAAATGCTTTCATCCGAACCTTGCATGTTTACCGGCCCTTTACAGGCGGGTTGCCGAAAGAACATTCGTAAAATATGACGTTGAATATGGCACATGCCGTAACGATAAGATCGACACAGACCTACAAACCTACACTCTTAAATCTGTGCTAATCGGTGAACGGCCGAAGGGTGGTGCAGTCGCATATCAACACCCCACGGAAGAAACTGATTTGCGAATTTTGGAGGATTCATTAAAGTCTTTTTGACTTACAGAAGTGTTTTTTTTTTTTAGTCAAGTAATCATTCATAATAAGTCAAGGAACTTTTCTTCATTTGAAAAATTTCAATATGTCATCAAAGAAAGAAATGCACTTTTTTATTTAAAAAATGAATCAATTTAAACTAGCAAGAAAAATCACACAAAGTATTTTTTCGAATCCAAAGAAATGTATCGAGATGAAAAAAAACTCCCCCTCTCCCCCCCCCCCATCGGTCTTTTTTTTATAATTTTTTTTCTTTTTTTCTCCCCGTCCGTGTTTTTCAATGCACATCCGTCGAAACTGCATGCGAGGCCAGTCTGGCGCTTAGTGGTCGCAGATCGAGTCGGCCACTGCATCCATGTTTAATGTTTTTTGCGCGCGTTTTTCATTTTGTTTATCATCTCGGCGGTTCTGGCTCTCGGTCAATACTCCGCGATACCGCAACCGTTTGTGATGCGGCCTGCTTTGTGGCACGTAAAAATGTCCGAGCCGCCATGATTTCACAACAAAGGATTTAAAATCAAGTCTTGTCGCGATCCCCGGCGTGGAGGATCAAATATGGTGACTCCCAACCCCACCCTCTGACCTCCCTTCCCCCCTCGTTACACGGTGGTGGTCAGGTTTCAACCCTCCATACTTGCGCCATGGTTGCTATAGTGTACTTAAAAAATCAGCTTTCGTGCTGGACCGCGCATGAAAAATCTCAAAACATGTTCTCTTTTAAAGTGTTCAACATATACGGAATCTTAGGTAATTTTGAAGCACCAAAGCTGAACATTCATGATCACACACCTTTTAGAGTCTTCTGATATTAATAGGGTCAAAATTGCGAGTTAAAAACTGAACTGGAAAGAACGAAAATATTGATTTTAAATTGTTGACATTTTATTCTTCTCATGTATTAAGTTTATTATTTTTGATAAATCGCTAAGACCATCAACCTCTAGGCAATAATCCTCCATCTTGCCACAGTTTAATCTCTGTAACATGACGTTCCATAAAATCGAAATTTTAATTGAATTTATCACGATTTTTTGTTTGATAATATTGCGATTAGGTGATTGCCTTGAATACGATCGCGATTTTGTTGTAAATTCATGCAATGAAATCGCGATTTTTTATCCACTTACATTGCAATAAATCGGCGTAGATAAAATCGCAATACATTCTCCGATCAAGTTGCAACTTATTGCGATCACTGCTGGGGAAGGTTCCGATCCCGTGGACGGTCACACTTGGACCACCTTCTGCAATAAGGAAACACTATCTCTGGCTCATTATAGAAACACCATACATATATGTCATCGGTTTTCCTATGCAGAAAGGTGATTTTATGTAAAAGCCAGAGAAAAAGGTGCCTTATTGCAAAATGTATTCCAGTTTATGACACAATCTGGCAATCCTGCCTCGTGTCTCTTCGCTACGAAACAAAAACCGCGGATACACGTATACTTTTCATGAAACTTGCGCGGTTCTTGAGTAAAATGGCAAAGGCCCGCCGTTCGCTGGCCGATCGAAGCAGCCTTTTGATGTGGTGCTCCGGCTTTGATTCGGCGTGCACGCAACGGAGCCGCTAGAAAAACAACCCTCGCACGGAGCGCGTACGAAAACTCCATCAAAGTCAATTCCCCGATTGATGCGGTACAAATTGCGGGTGAAAATTCGGAAACTTCTCCGCCGGATAAAAACATCGCGCAGGGATTCGCACCCTCTCCATGCAGACAATCGTTTCACGTTGTGTAACTCTCTCTCTCTCTCATTTTTGTCTCTTTTTTCCTTTTTTTATGAGGAACTAAACTCAGGGTTGCCATAATTTCTTCATCTTCAAACTCCCTGTCTGTTCTTAACCCTCAAGCAAAATTCCCACCTTTTTTCTTTAATACGCTGACTTTCGCTGAACTTTGGACAGTTGTTGTTTAGCAATCAAATTACGAAAAAAGGAATTCAGTAGCTGGATAAAAGATGGCAAGCCTTGAAAGTGACCAGAAACAAAGAACGATTTGAAGATCAGTGATATGATTGTTTTAGTGAGAGTGTAGATGTGTCAGATGTTTCCTGACTTTTTTCACGATTTCCCTGACTTTCCCTGACTTTCCCGGTTTTTCAGACCGGCGGTAACCCTGTGAAACAAAACTACGCCTTGAAACATTCTCTGAATGAACCTCGAGTTAAGAGGGACTAACACACAAGATCTCAAGACAGAACAGTGCTTGGTTTTTTGGTGTAATTAATGAATCTTTTGGTGAAGTTCCAGTGTAACGCACCATATCGCGAACTAAGCTCAGCAGAAAGGAAGCAAGCACATTAAAACACACTCGTGCGGGGCGGGGAGGTCAATGGCAGATATGACATTAATACAGGAATCTGAAAATTCGATTACTTTCTGCTGGGCTCGGTCGAACATATCGCACAGGCAATGAGGCAGTGGTGAGTTAGGTCAACGCTTGGATACAACTATTCGTGTTTCGCGGATATCCATGTTGCATATGCATGAACTGAAGGGGCACTGAGTTTTTTCTCACTCCTGGTGCTCATGCTCTCACTATCACTAATCACTATCTCGTGTATGTGAGACATTTTGAACTGAATGTTGCTGTTGTGCTCTTCTATCATGCTCAGTAAAAACGCTGGCTGAATCTTCGGCAATCCTCCTGCTTGGTTTTTCAAATTTTCTTAATCTGCGTTACATTTTACTCACCGGTAAATATCCTTTAGCAATCGATTCCTTAGATCGTACAGACAATTTCATAATAGAGACACATACCTGCAACAAAAAAAAACAAACGTTTATTAGTTGGAGTGAATACTATAGCCTGTCATGCAAAACGGACGTCAACAATAATTAACCAACCAACCCGTCAATTTAACCTATCCTAGTGTGTGTTTCAATGCCTGTTATCTTGTGTGGTGTTTCTTTGTGCTTCGGATCTCCTTAAAATGGTTCTAAGTATACAGTAATTGAATGCACGTAGGGACTCTCAAAGACTTTTCGAGTTAAAGAGAATTAAAGGTCTGCCTTAAACTTTCGAAATAATCCATTGTATGCGTGCAAAGGAAGCGCCCTCTTGAATGTTGCCAAATATAGTGAAAATATTTATATCCTTCTTACATAGGACACTCCCTGAAAAGGGGATTTTGATATAGGTATAAGCACTGTCCTCCCTCCCCACAATAGTTACTTAGTTAGTTTACGACAATCAGCAATCAGGCTGTTTACGTCGGGGACCAGGAATTTACATTAAATTTTTGAAGTTACGACAGTGATTATACATTAAATATATATAAAAATGTACAAAAATAATTTATATAATTCATAATTATATAATATTATTAAATATACAATTTTGACATAAATATTTACTAATGTTAGTATGTATGAGCAAGATAGAGATATAGATGACTGTAAGTACTGAAGAACGGGGGTATTGTTCTGGTCCGTGCGTTAACGTCAAAAAAAGAGAGAGAGAAAAAAGAAAGAAAGAAATTAAGAGTGTTGGAACATTTTTGTCGCGATTTTTTATATTTCTCAGTGAGAGGCGAACTAAACATGAATGATAGCACACCTTAGTTAAGTGCCGGTAACGTTTTCTCCTAAAAGATACGCTAGAGAAAGGACCAACATTTTTATGTTATCTATATTCATTATGTATACACAAAGTTGCCATAATTTCTTCATCTTCAAATTTTCTGACTTTCCTTGACTTTTCTCTGAGTACCTACTTTCGCTTTTCCCCGACTCTAACATTTTCTAATTTCCTGACATTCCATGACTTTTCCAGACCTTCAAACTAAATTTTCATAATTTTTCTCTTTTAAAATACGGTTCATTTCGCTAGATTTTGGACAAGACCTCCTTGTTTGGAGATCCAGTTATTGAAATACGCACTAGTAGCTGGTTGAAAGGCAAAAGACCTTGAGAATGACCAGAAAAGGTAAACGGCTGGAGGATCAGTGATGCTGTTTAGTTAATAGTAGATAAGTCAGAAATTCCCTAACTTTTCCAGCGAATTCTCTGCCTTTCCCCGGTTGCCGCCAATTCCCTAATATTCCTGATTTATTTCCATACCACCGTCAATCCTGACAAAAAGCATACAAGAGACTTAAGACGGTGTGACACTGACAGTCTGCTTCAAAATCAAGGGGAAAATGTACATCACCATTGGTCCATTACCGACTGTCGATCCGGTAAAAATGATCAATCTTTTAGAATGATACTCCAAAAATGAAACTGCTTTACGTCCTATTTTAAAACACGTTCACACATAATTAATATTATCTTTTATATCGTGGAATATGATTCTTCGCTGAAACTGGCAACTTTGAGAAGAATTAGTCGGGAGCGAAAATAAACGGTTGTGATTTTCCACACGAGCGCTAAAACATACACGAGACTCACTAATTGGATTTCGAACCTTTTTCCGAAGCCCATATACCTGTAATAATCAGCGGTTAATATTCAATTCGACGGAGAACAATCCCATATTTACCCGCGCGTATGTCTGGCATGCAACCGAAGTTTTTAATTGGTAGATAGTGAGAATAATGATGAGGGGAGTAGGAAAACACGTCCCTCGATTTGTGTTATTCCATTCTTCTCATCAATTTTTCTTCATTAAGTGGAAGTGTTAATCCCAAAAGGAACTATGCGCAAATGAGCTATATCAAAAGAAAGTATGTGCTAGAATTCAGGTACTTCAGAGTGCAGTGCTTCGCACATAGTTTTTTTTTTTTTACAGATATACGTCTAAATGACAACCCATTGTCATTGAAGGAAATTTTGAACGATCTTTAATGGTTTAGCAAAGAATATTCACAAAAGCGTAACATTTTGAAACATTGCGATCGAAGTAAATATTATCCGCCGTTTTGCCGTCTTTATGATGATACCAGTAAAAAAAAAGCCATCATTAGGAGAGGGACATGACTTGAAGCAATCGCGTTAAAAGCGATAGGGAGCAATTTACGTTAATTTTCATGGAGCAAATTAGTTGTTACAAAAATAAAGTTTTAATGAACTCGTGTTCTTTAGTGTTCATTTTCTTTTCAATTTCTAACATTTTTTAAATTTTAATATTTATTTTTTTCGTTCCCATTGATTAGTCAGGGCAGTGAAAAAGCCGAAGACTTTTGTTCCTCGATCCGCCTTGAACAAGTTTTATATTGTTCTCTATTCTCGATTATAATAATTTTAAGCTCATGAGTTTCACCAATAAGTTTAGAAAAAAATGTTACCCATAACGATTAAAGTAATTTTTAAAAAAGCAGCCTCTGTATACAAGAACCGTTCGAATGCCAAACCAATTGCTCCTTCATCTCGGAGGTTATGCAATTTGAGCTACTTAGAAGTTAAAATAGTTGTATCACGCTCAGTGGCCATTTTTTGTCGATCTAACACATTCTTGGCTTTGTTGTCCTTCACACTGCCAGGGAAGATGATCTACGACTTGTGACCAAGCCACATCAGCTATCGCGAAATTTAACCAGCCAATTTTTTACAAGACAACTTCGAAGCGGACTTTTTTGTTGACACTTTTAAGGCATTTGCAGTAAAATTTGTACAAACATTTGCATGTTCAAAATTAAATTGTCCCATTAAATTTGGCAGTAGCAGATGTAGCTTAATTCATTTCTGCTTAACACAGTCCAAACATTAATCGCACGTGAGCTTACTCTGTGTGCTCCTTCTCGCACCAACCCAAGATGTCGGTTACATTTCCTTACTGCGCAGTGAATATGTAAGAGGACGATTTGGAGATTTGCTCATTTTTCCGTTCGTATCATGTCGAGCACCCCGACTGAAGTGTCTCGTCAAAGGACTTTGCGGCTTTGTGAAGGAGCAATTGAAGTTGAAGCTATGCAAACTAATCTTATTTACATATTTCATTAAAAGATCCTAACCGCGAGTATTTCCAGCCTCCCGGAGCGGATCTTCGCCAGACGGGGGAGCCGGAGTGAGGACGTCGAATTTTTGAAATCCTCCAAAGTTTTCAAACGCCTTTGAAAACTCGGGAATCACGTTCGCTTCCGACCGCTCCGTCCTATTTCCTTCTCCCTCTCTCTCCCCCACCCCCACTTCCTCCTCCGCCGTCGCCCCTGGCGCTGGATCTCGCATTTTCAGCGCCGCCGTCGACGTATGTTTGCCAACGTCGACTCCCGCGCGGAGGAAATTGACGCTTCAAAGGAGGAAAAATACTTCCGGCCCCTTGCCCTTGCCTTGTGTGAATTCATAAGATTCAAATTGCCAGGACCTCAAGTGAACTTTCCTCAATAGACCGCTCTCCTGGCGAAGATAATAATGTTCTCTTCTCGTGTTACAAAGCGTTCATAATTTTCGCACTTTTTTCGGCAGTTTTGACCCCTTTCTTCTAAGTAACGCTTGGTGAACGATAAGTAATGTTTGGGGGTTAATTAAAAATTATTTAATTTAAGATGAAACACCATCTTTTTGAAAGTAGAAATAAATTACATTTTTTTCAATTGTTAAATAAAAACTTTATAAAAGATAGCTTCGAACTGTATAAAAGTGACCACTTTACTAAAGTTTACTTCCTATGTAACGCTTTATCAGGCAACCCCCCCCTCCCTTCCCAAAAAATGATGGACCACGAATTTAAGCATTCTGATATATACTTTTCGTGCCCAAAATTTCATGTAAAACACGATTCTCGCATGGAAAATTACTGAATTCAACCCCTAACTAATATATTCACGTTTTTATTTTACATTGGTTACGAAAAATTTGCATTGCCCGGTCACAAGAAGCGCAATACTCGGCGTGGGTCAAATAGCGCCATGCAAATATTTTGGCAGGCTTCTCAATCGAGCATTATCCCTTTCCCGACCTTCATTTTTGTATTGACAATGTAAAGAACGACGTGAAATTTTGTGGAAAATAGAGAAAATTTTTATCGAGCGCTGAAAATTTTTTGTAGATTGTGAACAGGAAGACGGATTAACTTTGGAAGAGGTCATGATGTTCAGACTTTATCCTTCCCTACGAGGCACGGGACAATATGGTATATTTAGAAAAAAAGTGAGTAGTATACGCGAACGCTGCTTAGATTTAAGTGTACTTGATAAAACTGTGCGTCAGTAAGTACGTTTCCGTCTAACGGCTGAAATTTTAACAGAGTTCATCGTGCGCTGTCTTCCTGCGGTTATGGAACTTTTCGATTGAATTTGTTCCATTTTTATCATCTAGTGCGTGTTTGAGTGACTTCATTTAAAGTTACTCAACTGTTAACTCAAAATGATTATCGTCCACTTCTGCAAAGTTCGGTAGTAGCTTCATTTCAGCTTTATGCGAAGTTCAGAGTGTATTTGAACCGTTGCTCACCCCTCCCTTTTTATTAAAAATGAGGATACATGTAAGTGGAGATTCGAGCTTTTTTCTGCATTTTCCAATCGAGAAAGTAAATGCAAAGTTTTTTTTTTTTTTATGGTGCATCATTTTGTCACTTAATATTTCATTCATCGGGACAATTTTACGGCAATATGGCAAACATTATTGCGAATGAAATTTTTAAACTGTGGAAATGGGAGCCTCCATTTTTATGATTTTCAGCTGTTGACAGGTCTCTCTAGTCAGCGTCTCAGAAGGAGCCTATTGTCTTTAAATTGTTTAATTAACACGAAGGTAATTTTTTGCTGCGGCGCAAACGGAAAGCGTGTGTGAGCTCTCGAAAACCTCGCAGAAATCGGAAACGAATCAACTACTGAACTTCGCAGAGGTGGACGATTAACATTTAGCCATGGTCTATTATTGTTAGCCAAGCCAATGATGAGCTAATTTGAAAATTGGAAATATCCAGTTTTAGAAGCAACTTGTTCATCTGACATGCGACATGAATCTGAGGCCATTGCTTGCACCGTTTCTCAAATATATCACCGTATCGGTAACATCATCTTCCTCCATCCCATCAAATGTGTCGTTTCCTTGACGAAGGATGAGGGAACGTTACTACATTCCAAGGTTGCAAAATTGACTCAAAGAATCGAATTTTTTACAAGAATGTCTGGGTGTCTACAAAAATTTCATTTCGAATTTTCCTGATTTTTCTTACGATTTTTTAAAAGAAAAAAAAATCCTGACTTTTTGCACGAATAAATTGACACTTGTTTGATTTAACAAATCGACGTACTTAATGAATATAATCAAATGTTTGAAAAATGTTTGAAGCACTCGGAATTTTCTGAGAAATCACAGATTCTCCTGATATTTTCCTGGTGACATTGAATTTCCTGATATTTTCTGGTGTATACTGATGGTTGAGATTCTGAATGACCGGTGAGATTTTTGTCCAAAATTTGCCTGATTTTTACATGAGATTACAAAAAAAATCAGTGGAATTTTCAGTGAGAAATGCCCAAGATTCCTCATACGTAAAAATGACCTTTCCAGGGGGAAATTTACCAATATTAAAATGTAGTTAGGTTCTACGGAAACAACGAATTACAGCAAGTTTGGGGACTGAACTGCCGTGATAAGGAAGAACGCCGTATGAACATTCGGGAGTTGCCAAAGTTCTCTTGATTAAATACGAATTTTCAGGAAAACTCGTGAATATTTTCCGTTCGATCATCCAGAGACTTTTCCTCCACATTAAATCTAAATTATCTGAAAATTTCAAGATGAAATATTCATAACTCTCCTCAAGGAATAAACATTTCATCGGAGGAAATTCGGCAACTCTCGAATGTTCATACGGCGTTTTTCCTTAGCTCGGCAGTATAAGACCCCGAGTCGGTCAAATTGGGACCAAGAAAGCCTCCCTCTCTACCGTGCTAAGGAAGAACGCCGTATGAACCTTCAGGCGTTGCCAAATTTCCTTTCATAAAACGCGAATTTCCTGGTAAACTTATGACTATTTTCCTCCCAATTTTTCAGATAATATTGTTCGCAATTTCAATTACAGATTCTGAGAATTTAAAGGAAAAATATTCATAACTTTCCTCAAAAATAATCATTTTATCGAAGTAAATTTGGCAACTCTCGAATGTTCATACGGCGTTCTTCCTTAGCACGGCAGCCTAATCTTACCCCATGTATCCGATCCGAAGAGATCTCGCTACAAAGATCCCGCGAAGAAACTAGTTAGGCGCATCGGGTTTCTCGGGGAGTGATTGAAGTCGTCGGAGGTCAATACGATGGAGAAGGCGCCCGAAAAGGGAAGGTGAGGGGGGCCGAGACGGCAGAGGAGGGGGGGAGGCCTGCATTTAATTTATTAATGGAGGTAAGTAACGCACCAGGGACCGAACGGAGCTTTAGTTTCGGGCAGTTTGCTCATGCACAAAACCGCCGGACCTCGGTCTCCGGAGTCGAAGTCGGTGCTAAGGAAAAACAACGTAAGAGCCTTCAGGCGTTGCCATATTTCCTTGAATAAAAAACACCTTCACCGAGAAAATTCTGAATATTTTTCTACTAAATTTCCAGTAAATTTTGTTCGTGATTAATTCGAAAATATTCGAAAATTCTGGGGAAAATATGCGTAGTTTTCCTCAAAAATAAATATTTTGTTGGGGCAAATTTGGCAACATTTGCATGCTCATACGGCGTTCTTCCTTAGCAGGGCAGTACAGGCCTCTGTTTATCGGCTCGAGACATTCGGCTAAGCCGAGTGCAAACAACCGATATCCTCCTGTCTTCCGGCTCTCCTTCGATTCAGCCAATAGCGAGGCTCTAAAATTGACGCTGTTAGTATTACGTCGCTCCAATATCCAATATTCTATAGGTATACAGGTGTATATTCAATTGGACCACATTTTGCAACAAAGAACTGCTGTTTCTGGCTCATTTTGGAAACAGCATATATGCCGTTAGTTCCCTTAAGCGGATAAGTAATTTTTTGGATGGAAAAATATATCTACCCCATTAGTATTGCGTTGCTTCAATATCCAATGCTCGATGGGATCAATTGGATCAAATTTTGCTTCAATTTTTTGGATTTGGGTTGGAAACCAAACGCTCAGGTTACTTTTCCTTACTGTGGTAGTTAGCTCGAACTTCCTGACTGTTTTTTTTTATCACATTTTAGATTTATTCCATACGGTCATTTTTCGTGTTTTTTTAGTGGATATTTTATCCTCTCAGAACAAATCTGCCCTGCTAAGGAAAAACGCGTGCACGAACATTCGAGTATTGCCAATCAAAATGTTTATTTTTGAGAAGGGTGATCGCATTTTTTCTCTTGAAATTTTCAGATGATTTAGATCTCACCGCGAATAAAATTCTTTGAAAAATCGAAGAAAAATATTCACAGATTGCCCTGAAAATTCATTGAAGAAAATGTGGCAACTAACAAAGTTTCATACGGCGCTTCTCCTTAGCACGGTAGTTCAGACCCCAGACTTGCTGTAATTTGTCGTTTCCGTAGAATGAAACCACATTCAACGTTGTCAAATTGCTCCTCGAAAATCGCATTTTAACCTAGGGAATCTTGGGCATTTCTCACTGAAAATTTCACTGATTTTTCTGTGATCTCATGTAGAAATCGGACAAATTTTGGACGAATATATATAATATTTCATTGAAGAAAATTTGGCAACCGCTTAGGGCTCATACGGCGTTCTTCCTCAGCAGGACAGAAATGTTTCCAATATACAAATTCTCATATCGAAGATCGTAAAATACCCTGGAATCGTCTTCGGAGAGCAAGCCGCATCTCGTCAGTAGCGTCGGGTCCAATTTGCGGGCGAAAATCAGCGGCAGATTAGAATCGGTAAATCGTTAAACCGGTGATAATGAGCCATTCAAGGGCCCGGAAACAGCTGCGAAAACGACGCCAACGGCCGCGGCTAATGAAGCCGTTAACGGCTCCCGCGCCGCCTCCAACTCCGGCCCATTCTTTCCGCGTTTCAGCCAAGACCCCAGCGGCAAAGTGCCCGACAGCGTCGCTGAAACTCGATTTCCAGCCGCGGCGCTCGAGCGAATAATTAACTCACCCGGCAACGCTGCACTCATGGGTTTAATAAGTTCATTAAACCCTTGCTTTAATTATGATATTCAATTCAACCCTCGCGGAATTCCTTCGCGCCTTTCGATGAGGTCGCTCTTTTGTTCCGGTCGAAAAAATTGGCAACCTCTCAAAAATCCCCGTTCGGGAGGTTTATTCACCGATGGTCCTGGTTTCCCGATCTGGCGCCAGATTCGCGGCCTCTCCGGCGCTGACGCTGAACCTCTCCGGTGCGGCGACAGTTGGCTGTAAAATTAATGACGGAGAAAGTGGAAGGAAGCCAATTTTTCATTGACTTAATGACGGTTTGTGTTTATCAATAAGCTGCGGAGGAAATCATGAAAACGTATACACGAGGAGACATGCACCGAAAAAAGTTATGCAAATTTAACATTCTGGCTGTGAAAAAGTAGTATGCGACAACTCACAAAACGCTGAATTAACCGCCATAGCAGTTAGTTTTACAACTTGACATTGCTGAAGTAACTGCTGTAGAGGTGAATTCAGCGTTTTGTGAGTTCTCGCACACTTTCATACACACAGAATGTTAAATCAGCATCACCTTTCTTTCGATGTGCTTATCTCTTTTTTTTGAAAATTGACGGTCAAATTGTCAAAACTAAACTCCTACAATCGGTCAATTACGTGGCTACCGTTCGTAGTAACGAAACTCAAAGTAACCCAAAGTGAGGGTTACCACAGAAATGTTTTGCTACTTGGTTGGAATGGACAAAGAAGGCAAGTGATAGACTAACTAACGACAACCCACGAGCAACACTTTAGTTAGTCCATCATGTTCCCTTTTAGTCTGCATGTAACAACCACCGATCATTTCAACACGGTTACAAATCGAGGAGAGAAAATTCGGCGCCGGAGGCTATATAGGGCCCAAAAACTCTTGAGTAGTAATCGGAAAGCGAAGTGAAATTTGACCGCGTTTGGCAGGAAGGAACACACCCATCCGGTATTGCCAAATTTAAATGGGTAATTTAATTTTTTTCCAGAGAGCGTCTGGGCGGATTCATTTGAAAATTTCAAAGAACTTGTTCCGTACCATGAAAAAATTCACTGATAGCACACAAATCCGCACCACTGTTTTCATGCAAACAATTAAATTTCCCAATTAAAGGAAATAGATGGTATGGCTTGGTTCCTTTCTGCTTCACGCGGTCCAATTAGCACCATAAAAGCGTATGTAACTCTGCAAATAGAGTAGATTCCGCTCCGTTATAGTGTAAGTCACTCCGTAAGAAGCATAGAATCCGCTTCGCATTCATATCACTCGGGGTTTTTGAACGCTAAATAGCCTACGGCATAGAATTTCACTCCCAAATTTTTAACAGTGAACATAGGATAGTTCCATGTTCTTTCTGTCTCCTTTGTCTATGATTTTGTCTACCAATTTCAATAATCAGCCCACAGGAACGAGAGCGAGAGCCGAGGGAAAACGATGCCGAGCGTGAGAAACTTTCGCTTCACCACCGAGTGACTTTTATATCAACCTGCCAACCGACGAGACGCGCAGGCATCCAATAAAGCACGAAAACTTGACGGTGAGTGAAAGGCGGGTTGCATGAGGCAACACACGCAGGCTCTGATGACCGCTATCTGTTGCTGGACGCCCCGAGTCTGGGCCTCCGTGTCGCGGTCTACTGCACTGCTATGGAAAAACGCCCTATGAACATTCGAATGTTGCCAAATTTCGCCTCATCAAAATGTAAGTTGGAAGTTAGTTGAGCATATTTCGCCACCTTCCGGCCAAAGTATAACAAGCTCCATGCGACGTTTCAAAATTTCCGCTGCAATTATATTTTTTCACAGAGAAGTTGTTGGTTGAATCTATGTGAAAATTTCACTGAATTTCATTTTTTCGGACGTTGCTAAATTTCGCCTGATCAAAAATTTTAGTTGGAAGTCAGTTAAGCATACTTCGCCACCTTCCGGCCAAAGTATCACAAGCACCTTGCGACGTTTGAAAATTTCCGGCACAATTTTATTTTTTTACAGAGAAATTGTTGGTTAAATCTGTTTGAAAATTTCACTGAATTTCATCGGCAGCACAGAGGTATTTTGTGCAATTTGCAGACAAATTTATTGAACAATTTCTCAATAAAAAAATAAAATGGCGACCAAAATTTTTTTACGTCACATGGCGCTTGAGATATTTTGGCCGGAAGGTGACGAATTAGCGAGTGGAAATGTTGCAATATTGAAATGTAGTTACGTTCTCTCTCGCTCCTCTGGCGTAAGGGCGTACCTCGATCTCTACGTGACCCCTGCGCTCCGTATAACTCTATGCTTTCTATGGCTCATGCGACAATCTAGATACGCCCTTACGTCAGAGGAGCGAAGTTGTGTCTTCTGCTTGATCGATATTTTACATTGAATTGCGAGAAAATTGCCCGAAAAATTGTACGAAAAATATTTACAACTTTCCCATGAGAGCCGTATTTTATTAGAGAAATTTGGCAACGTCTGGAACTTCACACGGCATCATTTTCCCTTAGTGCGGCAGTAGCGCACTGCCTCATGCCGTGCAAAAATTCATATGTTACAAAAATTCCTCTGATAAAATATAAATTTTCTGAAAAAGTTGGGAATACTTTTACTATAGTTTTGTACATAATTTTAATTGCAACTTGATCTAAATTATATGAAAATTGAGGAAGAAAATTTCCATTGTCTCCTTTAGAAATAAATATTATACCGGGTGAAATTTTGCACCATTCGAATGTCCATACGGTGTTTTCTCATAGCACAGTAGCGCCGTCGTGGCGATGCATGTCTGCGTCACGTCGTCAACGTCATTCGGACGTCAAATCGAGTTGCGGTTTTGCGCCCCCCCCCCCTCCACACACACTCACACTCACTGAATACCGTTGCCGCGAAACTGGGAAGGAGTAATACAATCGGATGATACATGTTACGTGAGGATGCGTTTGAGACCATCCACGAGGGCACAAGTTTCGGAGACATTTTCGAAAAAGAGATTTACTGACTCAAGTCTTCGGAACTTCGAATTTGACTATTTGTACTGAATTTACGAGGAACCACTATTTTGACTCATCCATGAAATCACCTATTAGCATAGAGAACGTATGACACCTATGGTGTTCTTAAAATAAGCCAGAAGTATTAGCTTTTTTTCGTACAATGTAGTTAATTTGACCTCCTAAAAGTCCACAAAGAAATTCAGGAACCTTAGTGCGTAAAGAGACATTTTCTTGGAGACGATTTTTTTTAAATATAGATTAAATTTTCAGACATAACAGTATAACGGAGTATGCATTGAAGTTCGACTTTTAAAAGCCGTAAATAAGGGAGTTTAAAACTCTGCATAACTTTTCCTTAAAACTGAATTGAATTTATTCACTTTATTTAGACGCTGTGTCTTTACTCAAAAAAAGGAAGGAATAAGATATGAAGCAGAGCGTTAAGTGATTGTTTTGGGTGACGAATACAGACCTGCGTGAAAATACGTGATGTAACGGAGTGACGAGGGGGTAGGAAGGTCTAAAATTCCGAACTTTAGCGTGAAATAAATAATGAACGGCCTCTTATTATACGACAACAATGATTAACTCATCCAATGATTGAATGATGTTTGAGACTACCCTAAACTGAGTCATAAAATGTATCTTTTACGCTTACGTGTGGTTTGGTAAGCTTATCGAATCCATCACTGCTAACAAACAAGCAATTGTAAAGTTTTTGATGCGCGCACGGCCATACAAGGCACGTAAATGAAGTTCCTGTTTGTTGTTTCGATTGATTTACAGGTTCAATTTCCCCGCAGGTTCCGCAGAGACCGCCAACTTTCAATATTGGAAAGCTGTATATCAATTGTAAAACAAGGAGACGCTTAGCTCGGTTTGACACGTCGCAAATTGTCGGTGTAATTTCATTTTATCGGGGAGAGCCTTATACGGCCAATTTATAAAAGTGCAACTTACTTCAATGAATGATTCAATTCATGAATCTCAAAATTATACGGCGTCCGACCAAAAAATTTTAATCTGTGTAATAGCAAACGTCGTAAAGCGATTTTGCATTTGATCAAAATTAATTTTATCGGCGGACCTTAATAGCAATGGCGGTTTCACCCCGGATATCCCCATTTTTTGCAAAAATTTTCGTTGTGATTTACAATCAATCCAGATTTTCTACTCAGTAAGAGAAAAGTAACCGACATTTTGTTTAGATTGCTGCTCTGTCTCGGAGATTCGTTTTAACAAAATCTACTGAGAGCTTTAAATTGGCATTTTACCTTTGTTTGAACTATCGAGCTACGCATTTGAATAGGATCCCATACCTGAAACACACCAGAAGAAGAATCAATTGAAATGAATTGAACAGACCATTTAGTAAAGAGTGGAATGTGCAAGAAGGAGCAACCGACACACACTATTATTTAAGAAAATATACACATATTTGAACACAAATTATTAACAAACCGGCGACGATTCGATCAATTCACGTTTTTACTTTTCGATAGATTCATGTCGATCGAACCCATACCCCACGCTTCATCGAATCCATACCCTACGCTTTGAAAGGGTTCATTGATCAAATGAACTTCATTTGCAATTAGGAACCACAATGTTTGACTTCGTATAGAAACAACGTATGACCCGTTACTTTTTTTATGCACGCGAGAGTTTTTACAGATGAGCCAGTAATTATGGTTCCAAATAGCAAAATGTAGTCCAAATGATCACGATATTACATTGCTGAGCAACAAAGAAGCCCACACGTAAAAGTTACTCCACCTGCATTCTTTTATTTAAAATTATTTATACAAGTATGTAAAAGAAGAGGAGAAAATTAGTTGGGTTTTGTGTAATGTTTTATCATTTAAAATAACAATAAATCCAACAAACTTTACAGAAACGTCAACATTATAAGTTGAAAACCGCTGACGCCGCAAGTTTGAATCTAATCCGCATCAAACACAGTGCGGCCGGCGCGAGGCTGGCGTATAGTAGCTGGCGCCTTACAAGACCGCAGGATACTTCCTGCATTGCGCGTACGGCACGGTGCGCCGAAGTATGGCGCCTTACAAGTCTGCAAGATACTTCAAGCATTGCGCGTATACGACGGTGCGCGCTCAAATCGTTGAAAAGTCGTATTTTTTTGGTGTCGAGCCTACATATCGACGGTGGAAGTCGGCAATCACATAACTCCGTTTGCGACGTCGCAGACTTTAAAACTGCCGTGATTTTTCCTCTCTGTGCGAAGCAAATTCTGCAAAAACTTCAAAGAATTGTGTCCATTTGGTCTCCTTTAAAAAATAACATAGAGGTGATTTTCAGACACCGCAAACGAGATATGTGATTGCGGACTTGCGCCGTCGATATAATTATGTGAGACACGCTTAAAATTGTCGGATGAATTCTGATTTTGTGATTTTTCTGATTTCTGATTGATTTTTGTGTGGCAAAATTCGTTCGATACCTCAATGTTCACTTCCAACCGCTATTGATCCCCCATAACAGCATCGGTGTAAAACAAACGCCCCCCCCCCCCCCCACTCCATTGGAAAACAGGGGCGGATCCAGCAATTTGGCAACACCGGATTTCCTCCATTTAAACCTATGCTAAATAATCGATTCTTGTCGCAGCACCTGACCCCTCCAAAAATCGATACATTTCCATTCGTTTAAATGGAGGAAAGGCAATGTTGCCAATTTGCTAGATCCGCCAATGTTGGAAAAACAACACAAAGTAGAGGCGAGACAACGCCGGCCGTCGACATGATAACGCGGTGTCGGGTGGGGCTTTTAACAAATGACCCGCCCGGATTAAACTGGAGGAGCCGGAGAAATTTGTTTCGCTAACAAGTCCGTCTAATCACCGGTTATTTTAATTCGCCCGGCTAAATCAAGGGGACGCCGGGCCCTCTCACCGCCCTCCGCCCCCCCCCCCCCGTCCCGCGCTTCTGCCGCGGAATAAATAATTCCCGGTTTCCGGTTCCGCTCGGTCGATATTGATTCGTCCGGCGCGCGGACTAGCTCGCGTTTGCAACTCTCGCACGTTTCGGCGTTCGCTCATTTAAACGCACGTGGAATGATCGATATGTATCGAAAGGGGATCCGAAATCGATTGTTTGTGCTGGATTTAAATGGCGGGATTGCAATGTTGCCAACTTGCCAAAATCACTACTGCGTTTTTGTATACAAGCGCTGCCTCCACTCGTCAAAATGGAATCTCAAAGTGAATCGATTTCAACGATAAGTGGCTCAGAGTCGGGATTTGATGGTATTGATATGAGCGTTGCAACTCAAAATAGAGCGGCGTGACTCTTTTTTGATCAACATTCGCTAACAGATCGTATTTATTGATTCACTTTGAGCTTCCATTTTGACGCCATTTTGACGAGTGGAGACATCGCTTATAAAATGAAGAGAGCAGTGAGTGCAAAAATGAAATTTTGAGAAAACGGGCTCAGACGCGTCGGACCGGCACGTTTTATTAAGAGAAACCTCCGTTTTTTGTCAAATTGCTACTATTCATCCGAAAAACTCCTAGAAATCGTTTGGATGATTGAAAATCGATCGATTTTATTTCAGTTGCATAAAAAGGGTATTTTTCATTTTCATGCTAAGCTATTCCTAGGCAAGACAGTCGTAAGTGCTATCCTCTGCATGCTATCGTGGTTGCGTTTTGAACGCAGAACCAACCCATTTTCAGGTTAGAAAGTGGCTAAAGAGGGCGGGCGGCACGTTACTTGAAAGCACAGTTTTCATTGGCTCTCTGGAGGAAGATTGTCACTTACTGACGTCTTGCCTAAAACTGCGTCATTTTTTTTGCGCACTTACGGCTTTCTCTTATGCCTCGTTTTTGTACAAATTAGATGGATTTTGTTGTTTTACTTATTTCGGTGATTTCATCTAAAAGAGATTAGACAAATTTTGAAGGAAACTCGATTTAAAAAATTTGACACTTACTGCTCTCTTCGCTATCACGGCTGTATAATAGATTTAAGTGGAGGAGGAACAGTTTTGCCAACTTGCGGAATGGAGATGTTGCATGTGTGAGGAATTTGCGATTTGACTGTTGATTTTTATGTAAAAGTTCGTGAGAAACACGATGATGCTACTGGTTTTCTCTGAAATCAACTCCCAAGCTCAAAAAAATTTCTCAAGTTGAGGCCAAAATGGAGGGGATATCCCACCCTACCCTAAGAGTCCACGTCTACATCAAGACAAACTCTCCATGCAAAGTTAGGGAGCAAATACATTGACAGGGCTGCCACTTTATTTGGGGATTCCAAAACTGAAAACACGGCACCACTGCTAATGTATTTGCTCTCTATCTTTGCATGGAGAGTTTGTCTTGATGTAGAGGTGGACTCTCAGGGTAGGGTGGGACATCCCCTCCATTTTGGTCTCAACTTGAGAGCTTTTTTTGAGCTTGGGAGTTGATTTTAGAAAAAACCAGTAGCACCATCGTGTTTCTCTTGAACTTCTACAAAAGAATCAACAGTCAAATCGCAAATTTCTCACACATGCAACATCTCCATTACTTTAACCGGTTCGAAACGTGTGTTGTCATGTAACTCTCGCCATCGCGTTCCGCGTTGGAATTTGAAATTCGTGTGGGAAATCCGGGCAATTTGGGCATGGACAGTGGACACGGTGGACCCGGCGCTGATAAATCAATAGGTCGAACGTCGAGCGTTTATTGCACCGCTGTCCGCGCTTCCGTAATGCTTGCTGACCTGATGTATGGGCCCTGGAATGGATGTCGTCGTCAAGTGGGCTCATATCTTCATTAAACTGCTTGTGTACTCATATCTTCATTATATTGCTGGTGCGCTCAACGTCTAAAAATTAGGAAAAGTGCCCTTTTGGCGGTGGTAAATATGCTACTATTAAGTTTCACGAAACTGCCTACAATGGAGAATTTTCATGAAACAGTTTGATTTCTTCGTGTAGAGATAATGTACATATTGCCGAGATCCCATGATTTAATATGGTGAGGTACAAGCGACATTTCAAAGATGGAAACTACTTTTCGCCTAGCGATTGATGGAGAGCTTGCCGAGAATATTATTCGCCTACACAATGGTCTTGAAGCAAGAAAAAATACGACGGATAAGTACCCAAAAACTGTTGGCAGGGGCTAAGTCTACGGTAAGTGTGGACTTAAAATCGCGAAAAATCAAAATCTTGGCTGATCCTAATTTCGAGATATTGTAATTTGAAATTTTCGCCGTGAACGCAAGTTTCCTACTGATTTTGATCAGCTTTTTTTTTATTTATCGAATCGGTGTTGATCGGTTCACGTTTTAATTTTTCGTGCGATTCACGTCGATCAAATACATACACCCTCGTTACATGCAGACTGCCCATCAGACTCTTGTTTTTTAAACTATGATCAATGCGCCTTCTACTGCGTCTGCAGCAATTGTTGTTACGAATATGTTGTGCGTTCTGATTTCAGTTCATTACATACTTGACTCTCTGAAGGCGTTTTTTGTGCGCAAGTAGTGCACCCTGTTGGAAAACGAAAGAAGTAGGAATTGATCGATTCATTCAATCTCACTTCTACTGTTCTCCATCAGGGTGCTCTACTCTCGCACATTGAACGCCTTCAGAGAGTCAAGTATGTAATGAGCAGTAATCAGCACGCAAAACATATGTCTAACAACAATTGCTGCAGATGCAATAGAAGGCGCATTGCTCAGTTTAAAAAAAAAAGGGTCTGCATGTAGCGAGAGGGTATGTATTCGATTGACGTTAATCGAAAGAAAAATAAAAACGTGAACCAATCAACATCGATTCAATGGACAAATAAATACAAAAGGCTGATCAAAATCAATAGAAAACTTGCATTTTCTGTGAAAATTTCAAAATGCGATAACTCGAAATTAGGATCCGCCAAGATTTTGAATGTTTGCGATTTCAAGTCCACAAGCACCATAGACTCATCCCCTGAAAACCGTTTTTGGGTACATTTTTTCCTTTTTTTTTGCTGCAAGACAACACTGCCTATAGCCGACGGATAAATGTAGAGACACGCACCAATACAACTGAGGATCATGGAGGCCGAAAAATTACAGGGACTTCAGGTGAGAAGGGGTTAGTACCAACTTTTGACTGATAACATCTGCTGTACATGTTGCCAACATTGCAACAAGAACAAGAAAAAAGAATGGAAGTTGAAAAAAGTTTCCAAGAACGCCAAGAAAAAAGATGAAAAGACATTCAAAGAAAACTCCGCATCAGAGTGAAAGCATGCTGGTGGCATTTTGACAGCTTGAAAACAAGAAGTCACCAAGTTAGATGAAAAATACAAAATTCTAATTTAGACGTACCTAAATTGCTGAAAGGAACCAAGTACAGATAAATTAAGTAAAACAGAACTATGTGCACAGAATTTGCGTGCTTTATAATTCATTTTGATTTAGTGGGTCCGTGCATACTTCCTTTGAGCATTAATACGTCCACTTTACAATGAAATTAGCTCATTTTCTGCAAAGATAGAGCCCGTCCGCTAACCAAAGACGGCTTGTTTAAAATAATTACAGATTCCACTCATGCTGAAAACAAAATAAAACTTTGGAACATGGAAAAGAGACCTGAAAGAATTAAACGAGTTCAACATGAAAATGCACGATGAAAAGTTGCGGATTGATCTATCAATTGAAAACAAAATTATCAGTATGCCAATGTACGAATTGTTATCAATTTTCCTGCTGAGTGAATCCGAAAGGTAAAAGCCATTAATACTCACTGTGACTGAAAACTAGTCCAGGGGTCATCGGGTTAAAGTACCAGAGTTGAAAAGGATGAGGCATCCCCTTGTCGTCCTAATCTGTCGATTCTATACCATAACCTGAAAGAGATACATCGAAAATCGATCATTCACGCTTTGCCGCCCGTTTGAAGAGAATCTATGCAATCAGTCCTCCACAAATACATACACAAGAGCCGATTTTACAGCACTTTATGGCGTTCTCCGACACTTGACCACCACAGTACTCTAGCCTCCCTACAGCCTCTCTGAGAGTTGACACTGCGTAATTTCTCGTAAAACTTCCTGTAGCCATCCTTTTACTGGCCGTCTCCTCCCAGGAGGAACCGTCAGTTTCCGCGATGTAACTTATCGAGATCCAGTGTGTTGCGGCGTATTACCCTCAATTGAAGGCGCCTTTATGAACTCCAATTTCATTTTTCAGCGACTTATAGTTAAGTTTGTCCCACTAAACGTTGACTTGCTGAATTTGAACTAAGTCTACTTAAACAAAGAGCAATCAAGTATCTTCTCTGGCAGTTCTTCCGCACAGGAGGATACATTTTTTTTTTTTAAAAAAAAATAATGATTCAATGTAATTTGGCTATAGCTGGCGTCACACATTCGGTTCTATTAGGAGTCTCTTTTTGCCCTTCTGTTTTTGTGTGTGTGTCGCAATAGGTTCCGCCCAAAAAAAAATTATTTTCGTTGCGGCATCAGGGTCCGGCGCGGCAAGCCGCGAATGCGTTCAGCTCAAATTGCAGCGGATGTGTTGCACCGTATGAACGGATCTCCAGCGAATCGACTCACAACTCCCCTTCCCCCCTCGCCTTTACTCATTCTCCCCCCTCCTCCCTCGTCGTTACTCGGTCGCGACCGTGTTTGATCGGAAGAATAATTAAAAACTTATCGAAGGACTCCGGTCGGTTGTAAGTGGCAAAGGAGGGAGAAGGGGTGGGTGGCGTGGGGGGCGGGGGAGGGGGCCGCCCGGAAAAAAAGAGGTCACCGTTCTCGAGTGGAGATTTACGTGGAGCCGACGAGTTGTCGCCCTCGGGATCCAAAGCAAACATGACTTACAGTGGCGTAGCGTGCTTTGCGATCTATCGATCGATCTGCCATTTACATCTATGGAAAAAGATCGATAAACGGGGTGTTCGCATCGGACACCTGATAATCGATTCTTTACTATAGCTTCAAACGGGGAAATATCGATAACCGATCATTCAAGCTTCTCCACTGGTGACTCATTACTTCGTCTTTCCACGGTTGGTAGGACGTAACTACCGTTTAACCTCAGAAATTGTCAACGCGCTAATTTGATGTCTACGTGGCGACTGTTGGATTTTTCTCGCTGAAAATTGTGTTGATTTTTTTTTCCTGTGAAAATTCTGAAAATCTGTGAAATTTTGGACAAAATTCGCATAGAGACGTTCTTGGTGGAAATCGTATTGTTTGCGTCGATTTTGCAACGTTGGTATGGGATTGCGTTCCTTCATCCGGGAACTGGAGACGTCCGAGACACAATTAAGGAAGCGTGTCCTCTGATGAGAGTGGATGAGAGTCTGAATTGTCGAATCCGTGTCAAAAAATTTCGATAAAAAAAAGCATCGTCAAATCAGGTTGTTCTAATAGAAATAATGTCATTTTAATTTTTTTTCTTTTTTTAGGATGACAATACTTCTTCTACCCGCAAGCAGTGGCTAGGCGTAAATGGTCGATGATCGATATTTCCCCATTTGAAGCTATGATAAAGAATCGATTATGAAGGTGTTCGTTGCGAACACCCTCTTCATCGATCCTGTTCTATAGGGTTAAATGGCAGATTAATCGATCCATCGCAAAGCACGCCACGCCACTGCTCGCAAGGGGAGTGAGCGTGTAAAACTTATGACGTTTGATCAAAATTTTCTTTCTTGGAATGATAAGCCACGAAACTGCCAAACTTTTTCAAAAACCGAGCGAAACTGTCAAGTGGATTCGATTCAAGTCAATCCGCTTGGAAACGAAAACTCTCTTCTGGGTATTTCAGAAATCAGGGAGTCAATAGTATAATGACGATGACGTATAATTATGGAAACCCCGCAAATTGAAGAGCGACAGAGCTAAACGAACGCCTTCGCCCGTTAAACGAGTTCCCAGTGTAATAATCGGTGGCGAAGCGAGATGATCGAACTTGACATTATCCAATTTAAAGCTGTGGTAAAAAGTCGATCATTATGGTGGGCGTTGCGAACACCCTGATAATCGATCTTTTTCATAGGTTTGAATGGCATTTTAATCGATACATCGCAAAGCACGCCACGCGTTGGTAAAAATCCAGAGCTCGGCGGGGCAGGCGACAGTGCTACTTATCGCGCGGAGAGGAAAATCAAGCTGAAATGAGCCGAGTCAGGATCGCGGTCGACGGGAGAGAAATGAAGTATCGAAACTCAATTTGACTCCGAGTTGACGTAATTTGCGCTCGTAAAGTGCGCCTTCGCCCGGCGACGACGCAACCTCCGCCTCATCATCATTAAGAAACCCTGCGAGATCTGTTAACGATAAATTCCACTAAATAAAAGCTTAATTGGAGAGCGGCAGCAGTTTTTGCCTCGAGAAGCAACAATGATCGTCTCAAAGGGATCGCATCTTATCCTCCCTCCGATGCCCGATCCAGGGTCGCTCGACCGCCCGCAAACTCCGAATTACACCCCCGCGCTACGGAAAAACACCATATCAGCCATCAGGCGTTGCCAAATTTCCTTCGACAAAATACGAATTTTCAAGGACACCTTTCTTGATTTTTCTCTCGATTTTTCAGAAAATTTAATTCGCGGTTTAATCCCAAGTATCTGCAAATTTCAATGAAAAAATTCATATATTTCCTAAAAAAAATTAGCGTTTTATAGGGGGAAATTTGGCAACATCCGGATGTTCATACAGCGTTTTTCCTTAGCGCGGCAGTACACCACGAACCTCGTCCCTTGCGGCAACGCAGCTTGTTTCTCCTTCGAAGATGCGGTTTGGCAAATTAGAGAGGGAGATTGCGTCCTGCTCATTTGAATTAAAAATCGAAACCGATGCAAAGTGAGTCTGGAGGGACCATCCCAGCGTCGGGCGTCCCTCTCGAGAAGTTTCGCTGGCACTCGAGTTCCATTTCAATTAGCGGTCACACGTGCATGAGAGGAAGGCGGGCGAATTTTTAATGACGATTTTGAAACCGAGCCGTTATTACGGCATCATTACTCCTTACTCGACGCGGAAAAGTATGAATGAGTTATTAAGGGCGAGGGCGAGGGGTCTCTCCCTTAGCGCGTAATTCGGTCCCGGTTAAAGATCACGTTTAAGTTTCAAAATATGGAAGGAAGGTTTTGTTTCAGGGATTTTCGACCAGATAGACTCTGGGTTCGTTTAGTCTTTACTTCATGACTGTATTTTTCCATGGCTATGGCACATTTGGCTGCCAACAAAGATTTCCTATCTTCATTACTTGTATCGAGATCTAACGTTGACCAAACTTCAACCATCAACGTTGTTTAGTTCTTGACTTCAGTATAACGTTTTCTCCTACGATTTTCAATCCTGCCAATCCTGGCTGAAAAAGTCGATCAAATCCACTAGCAAAAATTGGCCTCTTTTAACCCACATGTGTTCAATTTGGAGGTCGACGCTGTTTTTCACACATTGATGCAATGGTTAATGAGCAACGTTTCGTGCGAAAAATAAAATGAAATTCGCTCATTAATGACAGATGAAAATTGGGATGAGCAGTTATCAGGGCGATTTTTTGCAAACCAGTTTAGGATTGCTTAACCAATTGTTCGACTCTATGGTCAAAAGTCAACAGTAGCAATCCGAGAGTTGACTTCTGAAAGTAACTTTTACATCATGGGGAGATAGAAGCGTAGGATTTCTAAAATATATTGTCTGAATCCCATATGGATTGCGTTTTTCAAAAAGGAACCAGTAGTATTCCAATGTCACTAAGATTGTGCAATGTTTTTACTTTGCAAGTATAATCTGATCAACTAAACAAGTTGTAAGTGCACTCCCAATAATCTTTGCATTTAAGACAAAAATTACCTTTGAAAAAATCTCCTGCAAGATTTCAAGAATTTTTTGCTAAGAATGCAATTTTCCAAATCCCAGCAACATCGGTATGCTCTTGGTTCATTTTTGCAAAATGCAATCCATATCGCCGATTACACTGCTAAACCAATCAGAATTGTTTCTCCGAGTGTCCCTTGTACTTTCTCAACAAGACATCTAGTTGAAGCTTCTGGGATTGACTGACCATCTAAACAAGTTGTAAGTGTACTCCCAATAATCTATGCATTCAAGACAAAATTACCTTTGAAAATTTAATCTCCGGCAAGATTTCAGGAATTTTTTGCTAAGAATGCAATTTGCACAACCCCAGCAACATCGGTATGCTCTCGGTTCCTTTTTGCAAAATGCAATCCATATCGCCGATTGCACTGCTAAACCAATCAGAATTGTTTCTCCGAGTGTCTCCCGTATTTTCTCACCATGACGAAGCTTAAAAAATTTAATCTCCGGCAAGACTTCAGGAATTTTTTGCAAAGAATGCAATTCGCACAACCCCAGCAACATCGGTATGCTCTTAGTTCCTTTTTGCAAAATGCAATCCATATCGCCGATTACACCGCTAAACCAATCAGAATTGTTTCTCCGAGTGTCCCTTGTACTTTCTCACCAAGACGAAGCTTTTGGGATTGTTGCGGATCTTGTTACCGACACTCGGGAACTTTTCACAATCCCATCCTACAAGACTGGCTCATTAGCATTCAGCACGGTTTAAGGCGCGGGAGACAAGAGAAGGGACGCCGTTTCCCAGCCTCCATTAAAGAATGTAAGAACACTCATTATTCGTCAACATTTTTTTTCTGTCCTATTCCTCGCGCCCGCGGGGCTTTTCCTTCTAGCTGTCTCCGAGCTTGTCGCTCTCTGTTTGCACGCATTAATCTTGCAGCCTCGTTTATGACGCACTTTTGACTCGTGCCCCGCGAATATTTTATTTTCAATTCCATAATGCACCTTGAGCAAGAGCCGAGAAAGTATTTAAGGAGTGATAAATTAGTCAGGGAACAATTTTTCACCGTGCCCCCCGACTTTCGCGTTCCCATCCTAACCCCCGAACAAATAACCCACCCCGGACGCCACCCTACTTCATTATTCCATCAAAGCAATGTTACTTAGCACCTCTGTTTTTATCCTCCTTTTTTATTTTCTTGCCTTACTTACCTCATGTCCTTGTCGCCTCCTCCCGCCGACCGTCCGACTAACCCGGAACAATGAACTTTCCAGGCAAATCCATTAATATTAAACGGAGCTTTTTCCCCTCGCTACGAGTGAAGATCCAGGGAGTTTAAATGGCTACTAATGTCATGAGTAATGGTGTCTGTGCTCGTCCGAGGTGCCGCCTCTGAAATTCGCCGAAAATTCGTCCCGAACAAACGTAGCTCGACTTAACGAGGCTCAATTGTAAAATCACGTTTCAAAATAATCATCGCGTGTTGATATTGTAGTCCGCGCGACGCCCAAGTCTAGCGTACGATTGCCTTGACCTTTGAACTTAAAGTTTTTCCATGCTGTCTAGACCGGAGGAAGGCGAAAAAATACGGAATTCATGAGGCAATACAAATTTCAGGGAAAATCATGGAATCTGTGCCAGATACAGGGAATTTCCTTTTCTACCGATGTGAGACTAATTTCTCTTTCTAACGTATTTTGGATATTCTCCGGATTATCTTCTTACTATGGTCATTTGCCGAACATTAATGGACATATAATACTGAGTTTGATTGTGTGCAAAAATGAATTGTGGTAAGGGAATTATAGGCACCAACTGTTATTAAGGTTTATGTTATTGCACCTGAGCCGCCATTATTGACCTCTCTAATGACATTTTTGAATCCTTAAATCATCAGAATTATAGAAAATTATTCATTGACCAGATAATTATATAAACTTTAGGAGCTATTTTGGAATTAAGAATTTAAATGTACACAGAAAAATCCGCTAAAAGATGAAAAAAAAATCAATATTCATAATTGAACTCTGGAGAATTGTATAGTTTTATCCAATAAGATCCCAGCAAAGTGGAACAAGTTGGTTTTTGCAATCGCTAGCGATAGCAATATTCGTCATGGGAACTTTTGCTTCTGGGATATGAAAATTTTAAGGTACAGTTCGTTTGTAGTATCCTCAGAATTGAAGGGGCTATGTAATTTTGTGTCGACATCTCTTTTTTAACATTTTTAATTTTTTTTCTTTGCATACAAGAAAGCTGTTATTTACCAATTATTTATTTTCGTTGGATTATGTATGGTTTTTGGAAGTTAACGCATTTAACTTTCAGTTTCGTTTTTTCGGCGTAAAGTATGATATTTTTACTCTACGCATATGCCCGAATACGCATCATAACGACGGTGAAACTACCAAACCACGTATCTCGTTTGCGGTGTTTAAAAATCTCCGCTCACATTTTATTTTTTTGAAGTAGACCAAATCAATATCATTCCTTGAAATTTTCACAGAATTTTCTCCGCACGAAGAGGAAAAATCACGGAAATTTTCAAGACTGGACGTTAAGTAGCTTTTCATTTAAAAAATAAAGTATGACAGGAAGTCTGCGACGTCGCAAACCGAGATACGTGGTTTGGTAGTTTCACCGTCGATAAGTGACCTATGTGCTTCCTAAGTTGCCATTTTTTTCATTCAAATAGATGTAACCGAAATGTTAGATGTGTACTACCTATACTACTTTCATGTCATTGCTTTATTTATTTATTTACTTTTTGCGTAGGTATAAATTGTTATTTTTTGCTGAATTTTGGAGAAAATATTGCTTTAAGAACGTGGAATGTAAATTAATTTTATTGAAAAAAGAAAATACCATCATTAATTTGGGCGAACAGAGAAAATATACATCAATATTTGGGTCAACATCTCCCTGATTATATAAAGGATGAATATATTAGTATTTCTGTATCAAAAAACTTAGCTTTTGTCTTCAGAGATACGATGATTCTAGTCCCAGTCAATTTGTTTTATTGAAAAAAACAAAAAAACAAAAAATAATTAATAAAAAAAAAACAACTGAAATGTTAGACATACTATTTTCATGTCTTTCTATTTGTATCAATAGGTACTTTTTGCTTAACTTACGAACGTTGAATGCAAATTAACTTTATTGAAAAAAGAAAATAACGTCATTAATTTGGGGGAACATGTGGCTGATTATATGAAGAAGGTATATTCCAGTATTTTTGTTTAACATATTAACTCACGAGAAAATGTTCGTACATTTATCATCTACTATTAATTATTTTTTGATGATTAGTCTAAAACATTCAATACAACCATTAAAAAGTAGTTCCCATCGTCGGGTATCGAACTCCCGATCGCCGGGTGCCCGCACCGAATCAAAAATACGAGGCGGTTTAGTCAACTAGGCTATAATGGATCCACGTGAGCGAGAGTAAAAATAGCATACAAAAGACTCGGGCAATGGGCGGGACTTATCACAAGAGACCTTGACTGCTTTTGGGATGATATGAAGCGCATTGCTGTATTGCTGTAGGAGCCATGGTTCGCACTGTTTTAATGCGTCTCGAGGTTCATCCCAGCATGCATTCCGATCGCGGCAGTTGAGCTAAGGCAATATTTGCGTATCCATGAATTAAATCAATCAATCGAGCTCTGATTTTGACTTCTTTATCCGTAACGAGTCCTCCAGAACAATTTTCCACCTTGTACGATGGTTATTATTTCTTTACTTCTATTTTTCAAATTTGAGGTGGGATAATGGCGGCTTCTCAAGAACACCGAGGTAGGCGATCTTTTGCACCAACGAACAGAAAACTGATGGCGAAAAATAACCAATCAGAACCTCCCAAAAAAAAGAATTTGCCTAAAAACGGAACTTCGTGGTTCTGCGCAGATTTACCAGTCAGACACGACATCTCAAGGTGGAAAAAAACTCGCTGAAAGCGAATTTTAGCAATCAACACAACTTGACGTAGAGACATGATTGGCTAAAAAATACAACGGTTTTTGATACATCGGAAAATCAACCAAAAATCGGAGACTGGGCGAAACGCTCAAGGTCGCAGAGGTATAGGGAATCCAATAGCGAAAGCAACGGAACGATTCTAATATCATGGGGAACTCCGTTCCCATGACAAAAATACTTTGATTCTTCATCAAGGAATGAGCTCCTGAAAATCGAGGAATACTCAGAAAGTAAACATGACCAAGAAAGCAAGTCACCATGATTTTGTCTTACCGACGTTTACCGCTTAGGTTGTTAGAAGAGAGGGGTCTCTGAGCAATGGCATGGCGTGCTTTGCGATATATCGATTGTTAAGCCATTTAAACCTATGGAAAAGGATCGATAAACAGGGTGTTCGCAGTGAACACCTTAATGATCGATTCTTTACTATAGGTTTAAATAACGTAACAATCGATATATCGCAAAGCTCGCCACGCCACTTTCTCTCAGACATATTCTGCCGTGCAAAGGAAGAACGCCGTGCGAACAATCGAGAGTTGTCAAATTAAAACACGTATTTGTGAGGAAAGTTTTGCACAGTTTTTCTTGAAATTTTCGGATACGTATTGTCGCTCGCCCACCCAGGTACCTACCGGCCAGCGGTCAGTTGATGATAAATCTCGCTCATGCTCCTACGCAGCTACGCATTGATTACCTACGCCAGCGAATTACTTTCCAAATAATTAGAATTTCTTCGATAATAGTTTTCTTTATTTATTCGACGGTATTTTTTCTCTGTTCTACTGTGATTTCCTTGGTTCTCTACTGTGTTTGACTGTGTTGAAATTTATATTAATACTCACACGGAGAAAAAACTTCGTGCATGGGACCCGACGTTGAGATCATATGAATCTCTTAAAACTTGAGGTCCAGCTGCCGAAATTCGGGTCAGAAATCTGAAACACTTCGGTATGCACCGAGTACTTCAGATGTGTGACCTGAAACCTTCGGTATATACCGAACTACTTCAATTGTCTGACCCGAACTTCGGCAGATGGACCTTAACTTTTCGGATGCGTGATCCGAAAACTTCAGAGATCCATATGATCTCAGCTTCGGGTTCCATGCACAAAATTTTTTTCTCCGTGTTTCCTTTTAGGGGACGCAACTAAAATTTCAGTAAATTTTTACAGAAAAGTAAAAAAAAAGTGGCTAACAATGGTTCCTCACCTTCTCGTGGTGTTGGCTGTTTTACTAACAATAAGTAGGAACCGTCCATAAGATATAGTCTATTTCTTGCCCTGCCATTATTATTCTACAAGTTAATTGTGGAATGAGAATTTCATAATGTTTTCTATGAAATAATATAGTGATAAAAAATTTGTAACTACTACAAAATCGGCTCGCGAAGCGAGCCGAATGTCACTCGCGCAGCGAGTGACCGGGGGTCCAGGGGGCGTAGCCCCCGGCCAGGCGTGACGGGCGCGCGAAGCGCGCCCAGAACGGCTAGTTTTAGATTAAATTGCGAACAAAAATGTCCAAAACTATGAAAAAAATGTTGATGAAATTACCTTTCTCCCGATCACTTTCTATCCGGTTCTCAGTAGACGATAGCTATTTCGATGATATTAATCATCATCATCAGGTCTTCGACTTCGACTTCGGTAAACACTAACAGTTACATCTTATATTGTTAAAATTTACTAAAATTTACTAAGATTTACTAAAATTTACTATAAAACACTTTAAAAACTCGTGGGTGCACCCGTCGCGAACGCGTTCTTATCACCGGCCCAAGAACGCGTTCGCGACGGGTGCACCCACGAGTTTTTAAAGTGTTTTATAGTAAATTTTAGTAAATCTTAGTAAATTTTAGTAAATTTTAACAATATAAGATGTAACTGTTAGTGTTTACCGAAGTCGAAGTCGAAGACCTGATGATGATGATTAATATCATCGAAATAGCTATCGTCTACTGAGAACCGGATAGAAAGTGATCGGGAGAAAGGTAATTTCATCAACATAATGCAGCCCGATAAAAATAAGTTCAACTTTAAAATATGAAAAAAATGTTCCCGGTTTGAGTTTTATTGAAAGAAATATGGCAAAATCTGAGGGCCCATACGGTTTTCCTCCTGCGCACGGCAGTATCCGTCGATTTAACGCTCAAATTTCAGGAAAAAAGCAAGGAGTATCGGGACGATCCGACACCGGGTGATCGACGAGACGCCCCGGCGTTCCCTCTACCTCAACGCTCAACGCCTGCACCAAGTACGTAATAATATTCTTTTCATACGTGACTTCGCACTGATACAATACCGCACCGATGCGCAGCCCGCGGCCGGGGAAGAGAAACGCTTTGCCTCCGAATATCACCCCGTTCGCCCTTTTCGCCGGAATTCGTCGGTAATATTTCCGCCCGAGTCACGGAGGAGCCTTCAGCATCACCTCCCAACCCAGCATAATACTCGAACCTTACGTGTCGCCTACGAAATTGTTTCGTCTTCCGCCGTGCCGTGCACCTTCAGCATTCACAAAACTGCCCCCCCCCCCTCCCCACATATCTGTATCGAGTCCCTATACTGCCATGCTAAGGAAAAACGCCGTATGAACCCTCAGGCTTTGCCGCATTTCCTTCGATAAAACACAAATTTCCTGATGAGCTTGTGAATATTTTCCTTCCAATTTTCCAGATGATTTCGTTCCCAATTTCACCTAAACTTCCTAAAAATTTCAAGAAAACTCTTCATGACGTTCCTCATAGATAGGCATTTATACAAAGGAAATTTGGCAACCCTCGAATGTTCATACGGCGCTCTTCCTTAGCACGGCAGTATAGGACGAGGGACCCATTTATGGTCGTTCCCCAAACATCTCCTCTCCTTGGGAGATGGACATCGCCACATTTGGCGATGCTGAAGATGTTTTGAGCTCAATTACATAACAACGGCGTAGGTCCGCGATCACATCCCGCGTTTGCGGTGTCTGAAAATATCCGCCTCTATGTATGTTATATTTTCAACGAAGAACAAATTGACATCATTCATTGACGTTTATGCAGAATTTGCTTCGCACAGAGAAGAAAAATCACGGCAGTTTTAAAGTCTGCTACGTCGCAAACCGAGTTATGTGATTGCCGACTTACACCGTCGATATGTAAGCTCGACACCAAAACAATACGACTTTTCAACGACTTGAGCGCGCGCCGTTGTACACGCGCAATGCAGGAAGTATCCAGCTGACTTGTAAGGTGCTATCTACTCTACGCCAGCCTCGCGCTGGCCGCACTCTGTTTGATGCGGATTATATTCAAACTTGCGGCGTTAGCGGTTATAAACGCTGTTATAATTTTGACGTTTCTGTAAAGTTGTTAATTCTGTAATTGTAAGTTCTGTAATGTTTTAAATGATAAAACATTACACAAAACCCGACTAATTTTCTCCTCTATTTTTGCATACTCGTATAAATAATTTTAAATAAAAGAATGCAAGTGTAGTAACTTTTACGTGTGGGCTCCTTCGTTGCTCAGCAATGTAATGGCGTGGTCATTTGGACTACATTTTGCTATTCGGAACCATAATTACTGGCTCATCTGTAAAAACTCTCGCGTTCATAAGAAAACTAACGGGTCATACGTTGTTCCTGTACGAAGTTAGAGATTGTGGTTCCTAATTACAAGTGAAGTTCATTTGATCAATGAATCTTTTCGAAGCGAGTGGTGTGGATTCGACGAAGTGTAGGGTATGGATTTGCGAAGCTCTTCCTTAGCACGGTAGTATAGAACGAGGGACCCATCATTCATTGACGTTTATGCAGAATTTTCTTCGTACAGAGAAGAAAAATCACGGCACTTACGGTGAGTAGTTTTGGGTTTAAAAAATAAAGTATGACGGGAAGTCTGCGACGTCTCAAACTTAGTCGTGTGGTTGCCGACTTACACTGTCGATAATTTTAATTCATTTAAGACTTGGAGAGAAACATTGAAATCGCTTGTAAAGTGCCGCACTAACGACCAGTCTCCATTATAATTAGCGTAGAATCATGTTGAAAAAGACCGCTCTACAAAATCAAATCCACGTAGCTTCAATCAAAAACCTAAACCAACTTCTGAATGCAACTATTCGCACTCTACGGATTCCCGCATTGCATACTCGAAATTTAGAAGGCGCAATACTGTTCCACCATTGAAATTAGCGTGGGGTCGTGGTGACGAAGACTAGTCCACAAAATCAGATCCACGTAGCTCCAACAAAAACCTCAACCAACTTCTGAATGCAGCTATTCGCACTCTCCGGAGGGCTGTGTTGCATACTCGAAATATAGAAGGCGCACTGTTCCTCCTGAGGACAACGAATATTAGCGACACTTGTCCGGGCTTAAGACGTTACGGCACTCCATTACTTAATTTTATTTCATTTCAGGCTTGGAGTAAAACATAGAAATTGCTAGCTAGCATCGTGCCGCATTAACGACCAACAGGAATTAGCATGGCATCGTGTTGAAGAAGACTGCCCCGCGATATCAAAACCACGTAACTTCGATACAGAACTTGGTGCAGATGAGCGGTTTTCGGTTGAGCCGGGTCTCGTCATAAAGCGGAGCCATAAAGTGGAAATTTCGCGGGAGGCGGCCGAACGGAGTATAGCGAGCCGCGCGGGATTGGGTGGAGTCGTTTTGACACGATGTAAAATAAAATGCAAATTCGAAACGGAAGCAATCCAGCGGCGCTAATGTCAGGTCCGTCTGGGCAATCAGATTGCGATTTAGCGGCTAGGCCAAGTCGCGGGTGGTTAACATAGACCGGTCTCGGGCGGCGGGACGCTGTTGCCGGCTTTTGCTGAGAAATAAGGTGATTTTAAAGCCTTGCCCCATCGGCTGCATCGAACAGAGACATTATATCGTCACCTTGCGGTCAAAGTATCACAAGCGCCATGCGACGTTTCAAAATTTCCGCCGCCATTTTAATTTTTTACAGAGAAATTGTTCAACGAAGCTGTCCGCAAATTTCACGGAATTTTCTTTGTGCTGCCGATAAAGTTCAGTGAAATTTTCAAGCAGATTAAACCAACAATTTCTGTGTTAAAAAATTAAAATGGCGGCGGAAATTGTTTAACGTCGCATGGCGCTTGTGATACTTTGGCCGGTAGGTGACGATATTTTAGAGACCCCGCATTGACAATCTAAGTGTCGCTGGCAATGAGTAAAATCAGGCGTTTTATCAAATGCCTAGATAGATAGTCAAATTTTGGCAGTTTATGGATTTTGGAAATTAATGACGAAAATGTCACAAGTTTTGAGCATTTTAGAAAAAATGACTCATCAAATGACAAATCTACAAACTCTCCTCGTTCCTTACTTTTGAATGATCTTTATACATCTTAATTTTAAAATTTTAAAACTCCTGTATTTTATATCATGCTGTAATTTTCAACATAAATGTTTGTTCAAGAGATAAGAACCGTTTAAAATACTATTATACAACCCTGATTTTTACAGAGATTTCTTTCTTACATGAGCAATGAATTATTTTGTCTAAAATTAACAAAAGAATCGGAATTTCAATCTAGGTAAGAATATTGGACTAGTTGTTGGCTGTTTGATAAAATGCCTGATTTTACTCTTTGCCTGCGACAAAAGCAACGTATAATTGAATAAGGAGAAAGTTAAGTGGACTACTAAACAAGTATGACTTTAATCATTCTCATATGCGCTTCTGATCCAAAATTTTACGTAAAACGTGATTTGCACGAAGAAAATTACAAAAATCAACTCCCAACCAAGATATTATTGTCATGATTTAGCATTGGTTACGAAAAATGTGCATTCCCCGCTCACGTCATAAACCATGCTATACTTAAATCAATTCGCGAACGAATAGGTCACTGAGAAGGAAGGATAAGTTCCAGTGCAGAGGATGGAAGAAAGGCCACCATTAAAATGTGTCGAAATAGTTGAGAAGGGCCTAAGAGCGATGGAAATACGAAGATGGAGAGATAGGATTAGGGAAAGAATCCAGATAGAGAGAAATAATTTTGGAGGCTGAAACCTACGAGAGGCTGTAGTTCTTTCAGTAAGAAGAGATGCTGAACCCGATCAAGATTGTGGATTTTTTGTCTCAACTTATTCAGCCTTAACTCTATTTTCGGGTGCTTGAATCAAGTTTTGAAAACGCTTCAGATCTTCCTCGAACCGGGGAGTGTAAAACTTTCCATAATTTGACTCCTTTTCAATCAAATCAATAGCGTTTCTGGAAGTTGTTAAAGTGGTTGAGCATGAGGTTCCACGACTAAGAAAAAACCAACGAACGCCCTCATGCATCATAAACACAACACTTCATAGGTGATTTTACGCGGTGCGCTGCGTTAGGTGCTAGCGTAAGGAACACTAAGAACGGCTCTCTTCGCTATTACACGGCAGAAGTTAGGTCAACGCCTGAATGCAACTATTCGTGATTCGAGGATGTCTATGTTGCGTATGCAGAAATTGAAGGCGCACTCAAATTCACTTCCGATTACGCCGCTTTCCTGAGTCGCTCCTCACTCGTCGTCGCATACAATGTTACTTTTACGTAGAGTCCCTTTACACTGAGAGTAAAGACAATGCGAATCCATTTCTGATTGGTCCCTGTATTTGAGGCCTTCACAGTGTCACAAACGGGAATGAAAGATTACACTTTCACCGATTGCAAAGATTTATGCTGGTATGAACCGGGGAATTGGCGGTAGGGCAAGGAACAAATGGAATGAGAGAGGGAACGGAGACAGGAATTCGGGAATGGGTCGATCAAAGATTTACAAAAACGTCCGATTTGTGTAATCTTTATTCCCATTTGTGACATCCATAAGCCGCGTTGTCTCAACTCTCTCTATAAGGGACTCTACTTTTACGGTAAAGGGCGACAAATGTAGCGAAATTGGCGACTCGAGTTGACATCTAGGGCGCGCCAGGGGTTCAAGTGGTGGCCGGGGTTGGGGTGGGGGGTTGTTGGCGACCGAGGAGGAAATCACGAAGAAGCGAGACGAACACGACTCGACGCGATGCGGACGGCAAAGACACGACATGGCGGGCCGCTGTCACTCGGACAACTCAAAAATGCCACCTCCGCCTAATAAACTCCACTCCCCGTCTTCTCGCGTTCCTAACTGCGCCCTTCAGCCCTTCACCCGCCACCGCGGTGTCTCACTTCATCGCGCCGAGTCGCAAGTCACGAGCGGGGCTGTTTCCTCTCGTGTTTTCGACCGGGACAAGCAAGCGCGTGCGACCAGCGACATGAGTTCTTGCGCTCCGTTCGGGTGTCCTAACCACGCTCATACATCCGGAGACAATGTATTTCAGAGACCTCACAGTTGCCTACGAGAATGGAGAGGCCGTAACTACTCGATTTTGTGACGTCAGACTAGCAGAGCACACCGAAAAAAAAGTGAAGTTGTTTTAACATTCTGGATTTGAAATAGTGTGTGAGAACTTATAAAATGCTGCACGGAAAAAATTCAATTGCTGATTTTACAATGCAATTGCTAAAAAAAGTGACTGCAATGTTTCAACGTAGATTTTACAAACAAAAAAAAAAAAAAAAAAAAAAAAAAAAAATGCTACTCCAACCACTATTGTAAGCTAATTTAACCACGGGGTTGGTTAAAGTAGCATTATTTTGTTGTAAAATCTACATTGTAACATTGCAGTCACTTTTTTTAGCAATTGAATTGTTAAATCAGCAATTTAATTTTTTCCGTGTGAATTACTCGCTACAGCAATTACTGTACCAATGCGAAGATGTAATACTAACTGCTTCGGCGGGTAATTCAGCAGTTTTTAAGTTCTCGCACACTTTGTTTACATCCAGAGTGTTCAATCAACTTTACTTTTTTATTCGGTGTAATCGCGCCGCGCGTGTTAACCAATCAAAGCCGCCGTTGTTGGCCGAATCGGCCGAAGTTGCATGAGCGGCGCGTTTGAATCTCGGTGGGGTAACGATTTTCGGTATTTTTGACCCCAACCCCCTTCCTCATTGTAGCGCTTTTTTGACGTAGGTCCCTATCCTTCAACACGTTAATACAAAATGGCGAAACACTCGCCTCGACCCCCCCTCCTCCGTATAGTCTTACGCAATTCAATAAGGACAGCCCCTAATAAATGCATGTGCCGTAGGCAATTAGTAAAATCAGGTATTTTGTCGAATTTCTAGGCAAATGGTCAAATAATTTTGCCTAGATTACAATTCTGATCTCCTAATTTTAGAAAAAGTAATGATTGCTCGACCTGTCAGAAATAATTCTCTGTAAAAATGTGCATCATACAATACAGTATTTTAATCGAATTTTAGCTCTTGAAAAAAGAAATTATTTTTAAATTTTTAGCATATTATAAAAGACAGACTTTGTAAGTTTTTAAAATTTAAATAAATGAGGAGCATTTGAGGAGGAATAAACAAAAAAAGCTGAACGTTGAATTCTCAGCAATGGTATCTCTAAACTATAATTATTATCTCTGAATACATCGGCTAAAGAGCTTGGAGAGAGTCGTCAAGCCTAAAATTCCGACACATTAAGCTTCGGAGAATCAATTCATTAGATATGTAACATCGTATATACTGCCGTGCTAAGGAAAAACGCCGTATGAACCTTCAGACGTTGTCAAACATTCTTTGATAAAACACAAATTTAGTAAAATTAAGAATATTTTTCTTCCAATTTTTCATATAATTTTGTTCGCAATTTCACCTTAAGTTCCTGAAAATTTCAAGGAAAAATATTCATAACTTGCCTCAAAAATAGACATTTTATCGGAGGAAATTTGGCAACTCTCGAATTTTCATACGGCGTTCTTCCTTAGCACGGCAGTCTAGGTGTTGTAGTTTTAACCTGAGATTTTCCTTTTTTCCCCAAGCGTAGGTTCGAGAGGAGGCGGCAGTAGGTACAAAGCGCGACCGGAGTATTAATCCTCTTTTTTAAAGCAAACACGCAAGGTTGCAAACGATGTTACACAGAGTAGACCGACAAAACCAACAAGACCTACAAAAATACAATTACAAGTTTCCCTCCGCGCGAGAAAAGTAAGAGAAATAGGTCGAGCTCTCCTCCGAACGAGTAATGCAAGCATAGTGCCACCTAGTTCGTTCCACCGTAGTTAGCGAGTCAAAGCTATCAGCGATCGCAGAGTGTTTTGCTGCCCGTTGCCGCTACGAAACCGAATGAATCCGACTTAGCTCTCTTCGAGGGGTCTCTTTCAAACTACAGAGAATTAGGATAGTTTGTATATAATGACGCAAGAATTACGACGAAAGTTTGGCAAAGTCTGAAGTTCACTCCTATAGGTATCGCATAAGAAATTTGAAATTTTTCAACTTCCATTTTCAGTAAAAGCAGATTTCAGATTGACGCACGAGTCGTTTTAAAACATTGATATTGATTTTACCAATGTGCGTTAAAATTCAGTATTCAATTGAAATTTTCATCAATCACACTTTATTTTCTCCAAGAGTGAATATTCTACTCGAATGAGCTTTCTCTCTCTGTAAAGATTTCAATTGTTATCTGAATTTTATCGCATGTTGGTAAGGTAACCAATACTCTTTAAAATGAAGCATAACGATAAGTGCAGTCTGATGCAGTTAGGGCAACCCAGGCACACAGATCTCAAAATAGCTGATCTTGAATGATGCAAATTCTCAAGCCAAAAATACCTGTAAAAGCATAACAAACGTATTTCATTCAACATCTTTACTATTTACTGTTCGCCATTCCGAGTAAGTAACTATGCGACGGAGAAGTATTTTTGATGATTGTTTGTATTTAAGTCATTGCATTACATGAGACCGGCCATTAAAAGTTCAATAAAGACATGGTGAACTTATTTTCTACTAAGCACAATTTTTATCAGACACGTTCACTTGGCCATTGCTTCTACGGATTTAATCAGAGGGTACCTCCAGACCACTCGTTCTACGAATCCTTGGAGGGCACACCAGCACATACCTTTATTGACGGTGGAAAATTTGAGAAGAATAATAGGAGCTCGCTGGAACATTACCTGGAACAAACAATAAATAAAGAAAATATAGTAGATATTATGTCAGAGGATTTTTTCTGTTGCAATTTCAAGTTATAATGATTATAAAATAAAGCATTTTTGACGCTCAAAAATATTTAATGTTTCAAGCGTAATCAAATTAAGACCGCGTCAAACATTACTCGGGTTACATTATGCAAGGAGGAACTACACGATTTTTAGCTCTTCCATGGAAGCACCAATGTGAACACGAAAACTATTGGAACATCCGTAGTTTTTGAGATTAGCCAGAAAAATTAGTTCCTGTTTGCAAAATGGAGAGAATTTTTGGAGACGAGATTCTGAAAAAATCGTGAATTCCTTGCGTGGATTGTGAAGCGAGGAGTAAATTTAAAACTTCACTTATTTTGATTTTTAAGCCATTTTAGCATGTCTAGCAATTTTGAAAAATAAAATTCCCTGACATTTCCCTGATTTCCGTGACAAAAACAGCCAAAAAACCGGGGAGGAATGTAATATTCCCTGACAGACGGAAAAATAATTTCCTGGCATTTCCTTGACGAAAAGGAAACATATTCCCAATCAATTTTTGACACGGTTGGAATGATTAGATATATAAGTAAGAATTTGTTCATGTTTTAAGGCTATAATACGAGGGGCGTTCAATAAGTAAGTATCCCCCCTCTCTAAAATCCATAAGAATGGACCAATTTTAAAAAAACTTGAGCTCAAAATCTTCCTTAGGATATTTTGAGTTCAACGAAACAAACCGCAACAAAATCGGACCATGTGCGGCCGAACGCGAGCCGTTTGAACGCGCCGAGGTGCTCGACGCTCCCGCCGAATCCGCGAGGATTTGAAGTCCGCTACAGGAGAAGAGCTTCTCTGCCAAAGCCTTAGTCGTTCATCACTGACGAAAAATCAAAGACATTTTTGTAGAATAAGGGGCTTACCTCACTTCTCCACATAACCAGCTCGATCCAAGCAAGTCTGATACTGAGACTAAGACTAAGAGAACAGCTTTTGGATGCCTCGTGCGTGGAAGTCTTTCAGCTGACCGCGGATGAAAGAGTGGACGGCTTGTTTGACCTCTTCCACTGATTCAAAATTAACTCCTCCGAGTTCAGATTTCAGGAACGGGAATAAGTGGTCTGGTTTGCTATTTATTATCGTATCTGAAATCTGAACTCGGAGGAGTTAATTTTGAATCAGTGGAAGAGGTCAAACAAGCCGTCCACTCTTTCATCCGCGGTCAGCTGAAAGACTTCCACGCACGAGGCATCCAAAAGCTGTTCTCTTAGTCTTAGTCTCAGTATCAGACTTGCTTGGATCGAGCTGGTTATGTGGAGAAGTGAGGTAAGCCCCTTATTCTACAAAAATGTCTTTGATTTTTCGTCAGTGATGAACGACTAAGGCTTTGGCAGAGAAGCTCTTCTCCTGTAGCGGACTTCAAATCCTCGCGGATTCGGCGGGAGCGTCGAGCACCTCGGCGCGTTCAAACGGCTCGCGTTCGGCCGCACATGGTCCGATTTTGTTGCGGTTTGTTTCGTTGAACTCAAAATATCCTAAGGAAGATTTTGAGCCCAAGTTTTTTGAAATTGGTCCATTCTTATGGATTTTAGAGAAGGGGGATACTTACTTATTGAACGCCCCTCGTATAATGAAATCGAGCAAAATATACGGTACCTAAACTTAAACGAGATACGTTTTGCCTCAATTTTTAAATGTAAAAGACATTAGCGGAAATTCTGATAGAAATTTTAGTAGGTATGGATTACATTTTTCTAAAACTTAATTCATCATCAATTTTTGTAAAAAAAAAAAGAAAAAAAAATCCATGTGTCTCGATTTTCCAGACAATTCCTTGACACGGAAACTGCATACTAAATAAAATTCCGTGACATGCCGATTTTTTGCGGATTCCCTAACGTTTTCCCTGATTTCCCTGACATTTTCCCGGTTGCTCAGGTTAATAGACACCCTGCATTTTCTTAAAGGAAGAACTCTTGCCAGTGCGTTCGCTGAATTTTGCAATGGATGCCCGGCAAAAAATACCTTCTAACTGCAAGAAAATCTGACTTCAGCGCGTACTGATTTTGTGCGGTTGTGCGCGCGCTACTAACGAGAACAGCCACGCGGGGATGAAGATTTGCGTCGGCTCCGAGTTTTCCCATCAGCTTATCGTTCATCGATGCAGTTCGCACTACAAGCGCAAGATCCAACCCCCTCCCCTTCCCTGCACCCCTGAGCCCCGTACACCCCCACCCCCAGCGGAAATAGGAAAGTGAGTGTTGGGGGGGGGGGGGGTGTTATCGGAACGGGGAGAGAGACACCAACACGCATGGTTATACACGAGTGTTTCGAAAAACAGTACCCCTTGTGCGCTTGGGTAATTTAGTTTTGTCCCAAACGAATGTCATGGAAAAGAGTACATCGATTGGACGACATTTTGGAACAACTTAGTGGCGTGATTTGGTAGGGGCAATTACCCCTCCCCCCTAACCAATAAAACCATGGCTAAACTAATTACATTTTACACCGTACCTATTAGGAGTTTATTTTGGACGATGTTCAGAAATTTGCGGAGTTGATCATGGACTAATGCCTACCATGATTTAAGTTATTCTAAGTCGGAGTCAAATTTTTTGGTTTTTTTTTTAAAGTTATTTGAGGTCTTTAATCCATTTAAGGATTTTGAAACCTTGAATGAGCATCGGGATAGGATAGGTGCACATACATGTTTCAGGCTTTCCAATTTCCAGGAATTCAGGCCGAGCGGAATCTGTTTCAGCAGATCCACTCGTCAGTTCCATGGAACTTTGTTGCCACTACCGGGATTCGAACCCGGGATCTATTGATCCACAGTCAGGCGCGCTGACCACTACACACACTGAAACAACATGCACGATTTTAAGGCCTGGATACGCGCTCGTATGTCCATCAATTTCCGATCAAATGGTGACTGGTGCGCACCATCTAACATCAAATCTGTCCGCCCTTCAAAAATTTGACCGCCGTTTTTGTCATCATTTTGATCGGAAATTGTCGAAAATTTGAGCGTGTATCCAGGCCTTCGGCACCACTTGATGGCGCTTACAAGGTTTTGAATTCCCTCACTCCATGTACATCGAAGTTGTTGCGAAAGTCTACACCGCAGTCCACAGAAGCACCTTAAAATGTAGTCAATTCGCGTGCGATGCAATAATTATCAAGCGAGTATAAACAGGGAGCAAGTATTATTTGCAGTTTATGAACCGGAGGGGGGGAGACACCGAACATGAATTTATGGTCACAAGTTATATTGTTTGTCCCAAAGAGTTCTGCGGTCCGGCTCATTCTTGTTCTGTGCGGACCCGGACCCCGGGGTAGATCTTATCCCCGGCAATAAATCTCGGACTCATGCCTTTTCGCTCGCCGCAAGCTCGCTTACTGCCAACTTTCCTGCTCCATCAAACGCTTTTTTATTCCGCACGAATGCAGTCCATCCTGCGGCGCCCGCATCCCGTCGTTTCCCTAACGAAAGAACGTAAATATTTTTCAATGTTGCCAGATCATCCCTCACAAATTACGCTTTTACTCGGAGAATCTTGGACATTCCTGATTGAAAGTTTCACTGATTATTCTTCAAGTCTCATGCAAAATTAGAAAAATATTGGGCAAAAATTGCGAAGGTAAATTCTTGTAAAACATTAATTTTTATTAGTCAATTTTGTAACCTTGCAATTGAGTTACGTTCCTTCGTCCAAGAAGCGACGATCTGTGTCTTATTTCCGACGAAATGTAATTACGATGAAGCGCTGCGTGACCTTTGGGGTCCGAATTTTGTTGGCTCCGTTTGCCCGCGAATTGGTTCTTGTAAACTTTTGCTAGAGCAAAAAGAGAAGTTATTCCTTATCGAGATTGACGCAAAAACCACGACAAATGCATCAATAAGGTCTGAACTGTATTCTAAATTAGACAATTTCTGCTTTTTTGAGCTTGGAAAGAATACTTTGTCGAAGACAAATTCAATACAGACGAATCAGAACGGTTTCACAACTCCATTTTCAACTTTGAACTTAAATTGCCACCATCCTGTGAAACGATGCAGTTCATCAGATAAAATATTGTACATTATTGAGTTCCGACGAGCAACCACGAAAAAAGAGAGGTTGTGACAAAATGGGATCATAAGCGGCTGGATGCATAGTGTGCTACGCCTATGGTACGCCGGTATTATGAATTTTGAGTAGTGTTCACATGTTACTGTTTTAGTCCTTTAATTTAAGTTTATTCCGAAAACTTTCTTTACTCACTTTCAACTACCAACTTATTTTTAAGGCAAACATCGTTATATTCGGGCTAAATCGCAAGATCGTATGACAACACCCGAGCGGCGCGCGGTGCACTGCCAGTCGCCTACAAACCTAAGGGGATACTTCACACATTGCGCAATGCTTGAAGTATCCCCTTAGGTTTGTAGGCGCCGATGCTAGTTTCGAGTCGGCCGGCCGCGGCCACCTGCCGCGCTGCAGCGTGCCACGGCGCCTCAAGCAACTATTTCACAACAGAGGTGATACGATGCAGTTCATCAGATAAAATATTTGTTCATTATTGAGTTCCGACGAGCAACCACGAAAAAAGAGGGGTTGTGACAAAATGGGATCATAAGCGGCTCGATGCATAGTGTGCTACGCCTAGCTGTAGACTCATTCTCTTTGGCAAACAGGTCAGTACACATTTCTGAAATACGACCTGAAACCAGTTGCATTGCTATACAATGCTACGTGCTCTCTGAGCTCTAGAAAAGCATATTCTGCAAACTCATGAAATCATTCTGAAGTGAAAAAAATCGGACGGCACCAAAGTTTGCTTTGGTTTGAAAGGTCGGTTGCGTAAACCAAGCTACAGAGATCCAAATCATATAGTCGATATAGAAAACCGCGCGCGTTCATGCGGAAGAACTTTTCATCTCACTGAAGGACTCCGTGGCACAACTCGTAATTTCCTGGACGAAAGAAAAGTAATTCCATTTCAAGGTTGCAAAATTATCTCTAACCATCCAATTTTTTACACGCAGGTACCAGCTGAATTTGTGTCCAAAATGTTAATTATGATATCCTCCCATAAAAAAGGACTGCATTTTTAGCGCTTTTGTACCGTAGATGAGCAACAATAGTGCCCCTTCAATAATTTGAATGGTTGCATTCAGAGGTTAGTGTCTTCCACGTCTCTTCCGAGCATCTTCGGGCAGACGGAGTTAATTTTTGTTTTACAATCCGGCGTTTAACCGGTGAAAAAATGTGACATCATTCCAAGGTTGCAAAATTGAACTGGCTTTTCCACAAAAATATAGCTGCGGAGTTTCTGTCCAAAATTATGTAGTTTTAACGTGAAATTCGAGGAAAAATGGCAAGAACGTCAAAACGTCTGGAATGAAAATGCAATATGCGACTTGAAATTTGGCAACCATGGAGCGTAGTTACGTTATTCGAAAATTATGAACTGACCCGAGCAGCTAACTCCCGAATGTTAACTGCGAATTCCTGTAGAACTTATGGATCCCAATCCTGCCGCGCTAAGGAAAAACGACGTATTAACATCGGATCGTTGCGAAATTTCCTCCGATAAAATGCTAATTTTTGAGGGAAGTTACGAATATTATCCTTTTAAATTTTCAGATGCTGTAGTTAAAATTACGAACGAAATTTTGTGGAAAATTAGGAGAAAAATATCCACAAGTTTTTCAGGTAATCCGCTATTTCTATTGGAGGAAATTAAGCATCGCCTGGAGGTTCATATGACGTTTTTCCTCAGCACGGCAGAATCCTGATGAAGTGTCAACAGAACGGAAATCTAACAACTAAATCTGGCTCCTGTGCATTCGCACAGATCCTACACGACCCCTCAGCAGCGCATCTCCATCTCCACCTCTTCGCACCCTCGCATTCATAACTCCGCTAATGATTCCGACCGTCAGCTCGCATACCCGCAACTCATAATTACTTTCGCAAATATATCCTCGCTATTCCGGGAAACCTCGGAGGTAAATGAGGCTCCCAATCCTGGTCCGCCCAAAAATATCCTTACATCAGCGTCACGGCCTTTTCGAAACGGACGTATTGAAATCGAAAGGAACTGCACATATTGTGACATGGGCCCTGTCTAATGTGTATTCTTACGGATCTCAGAGCTTATGTCACGATGCATTTGATTCCTTTTAATTCAAATACGTCTAAATACGCAGAAACATCTACGTAAATGGAACTCGTAAACGGAGCTCGTGTGGCTGGAGTAAAATTGCGGTTATTTAACCACTTTTCCAGGGATAGGATGGGTTGGGTTGACGAATGTTATACGGGGGTTGTTTTAGTACCGCACCGTGGGAGGGGTTGATTGAGAAGTCGGACATGATAAGCGGGAAAGGGTATACATTCGTTGATACGAAAGATTCGAAGGTTCAAAGGTGGAATCATTGGTTTTCTCTTAAAAGTCTTTAAGGTGCACCCCTTAACATTCATAATGTCATAATATAAATATCAAATTTCAGAAGGAAAATATGATTGAGATTTAAAAAGCACCCTGAAAAAGAAACATAAACATTTCAGATTCAACATACGGGGTGATACAAAACCCCCGTGCCGGCCCTGTAGCCCATGGGGTAATTGCCCCTTTTCGGAGGGTTCGCTTTAAAGGTTTGAGAGCTTCTTTTAAAGATTTCAGGGTTCCCTTTAAAATGGGGGGAGGTCCCTAAAAGTCGTTCCCTTTGACCTGGGAGCGGGAGCTCTCATAACATTTCAAGTCCCTATCTCCATGTCTTCAAAATTTACAGGAGTAATGTCTGTTGCTGGACCTTCCCATTCACCTATCATCGTTTAAATGATTCCCTATTCCCTTCATTATACACATTCCGAATCCTATTTCAAGACGAATTAAAATCCGCATTCAAGGTTGTAGTATCCAAGAGGAAATAATACAGTTAACAAACATAAATAACTGAAAAACCACCAAATTTTGTGGTTTTAGCGATAAATTTCATATTCGACCTCTCTCAAAGGTTTTTTCCACTTCATGGCGGTTATAGAGTGCCACATGATTGTTGAACGAGCCAAGGAAAGGTTAGACTTTCCGGAAAATATTGCAGATTATGACGTTAATATCGTTGCCATTTAAACTTTAACGAGAACTAATCAGAGGAGATTTTACTGGGAAACAGATAGAACCACTCCTAAACCTCTATGATTCGTATTAATGATACTAGGTATGAAAAATTCTCAACCACGCGATCGGTCGCGTGAGTAAATAGGAAGGCCCCAAGAACGATGGTTTTAAAAGAGAAAACCGGCAAATTCTCGTTATTTTATACAAGACTGCAGTAAAAGCACATGTTTTTTCGAAATATCGCGGTAAAAGTCATCTGTTTTTCGTAGAATCGCGGCAATTAATAGGCATAGAGCGACAAAAAATATGAGTGTTTTTCATAGGCGTACCTGGGGCCTGGGTCATTTTGCTGGGAGGAGCCTGGCCCCCTTACCACCGAGGAGTCCGGGGGGTATGGAATATCTCTCAGCCCAGAGATGGGTCTGGGGGGCCTCCTCCGGAAAATTTTTGAAATATCTACTGCATTTAGACGCTTTTAAGGCTTCCATGACGCAGGTTTTCCATTAATTTCTGTGGAAAAATCATGTTTGTTCTTATACTTTCAGCAAAGAATCCTTTTGAATTGTTGCATTGAACAGACCCGGAAAATGTTCGAAATTTCAACTATAATTGGACGCGTCTTGAGGCTTCCATGACGCAGATTTTCCATTAAAATCTGCGGGAGAATTACGTTTCTTTCTTTATTTTCAGCAAAGAATACTTTCGAATTGTTGCATTGAATGGATCCGGAAAGTTTTTTGAGGCCTCCATGATGAAAATTCCAGAAAATAGTAAGTGAATGAACACGCGCGGGCATTTCAATTTAGACTCTACATTAAGAGAGATAATGATCCTCGATGAAGGTCTTTTCCTCACCACCCAGAATTTCTGGAGGGGGAGCAGATGATACTATTTGAAATTTTAGGGGGCAGGCCCCCTCTGCCCCCCTTCGAACGCCCACGGTCTTTTTGAAATTTCTGAGGAAAAAGGGTCATTAAAACTGGAATCCCAAGGCCTTTCTGCACTTCTGTCAATGAAGATACAACGATGGTAAAAATCGCAATCTACACATCTCGATTTGCGTTGCAGACTTCCTGTCATACTTTATTTTTTAGATGGAAAACTACGCAACGTCAACTCTTAAAAAATTCCGTGATTTTTCTTCTGTGTGCGAAGTAAATTCTGAGAAAAATCATCCAGGAATGATAATTTGTTCTGCTTCAAAAGAATAAAAAAAGAGCAGAGATTTATAAACACCGCAAACGAGATATCGTCACCTTACGGCCAAAGTATCACAAGTGCCATGCAACGTTCACAAATTTCCGCCGCCATTTTTTTTTTTTTTTTTTTTTTTTTTTTTAGAGATATTGTTCAATGAAGTTGTAGGGAAATTTCGCTGAATTTTCTTTGTGCTGTCGATAAATTTCAGTGAAATTTTCGAACAGATTCAACCAATAATTTGTACTTAACCAACAGTTTCATCATCGACACGCTGTTTAAGTTTCCAAATCGTGTCCAGCAACCTCTCAAATGCTGCCGTGCTAAGGAAAAACGCCGTATGAACCCTCAGGCGTTGCCAAATATCCTTTGATAAAACATGAATTTCCTAGTAAACATACAAATATTTTGCTTCCAATTTTTCATATGACTTTGTTCGCCATTTCACCTTAAGTCCCTGAGAATTTCAAGGAAAGATATTCATACCTTGTCTGAAAAATAAACATTTTATCTAGGAAAGTTTAGCAACTCTCGAATGTTCATACGACGTTCTTCCTCGGCACGGCAGAATGGACTTGCTCCACTGTGTGCCGTTCGGACAGTGTCACATGGATGCAATGCGCGGCTCTCCTGGAGCGCGGGCTTTTGAAGGGATACCGCAGGGAGCGGCCGCCAACGGGGACCAGCCGACAAAGGTAAACTGCGGCACCACCGAGCAACGAGCCCTATAAATCTAGCCTTTGAGAGCCTTATGGCGCGACGTTCCACGCACGATGACGTTATGACGTATACACAACGCCACCACGTTGCCGTCAGGGACTCAACAATTCCACATTTTATTTACCCGGCCGGAGGAGGCAGACTGTTAGACTGTGATAAAAATTTACAAAAAAAATTCCGTTACTCACGTAACTTTAGGTTACTTGCGGTAATTTTTTAAGTGAGACGCCTTTCGGTGCTCAAAGCTCCATCATCATTCGGCGGCGAACTAAAGTTGATATCCATTTTCTTTCCGATCCACGCGCTATGGTATTCGACCGCTGCCATGTTTTGATGTATTTGAAGAGCGTATTATTAGTTCCCGCCAAATTCGTATTAAAGTTATTTGTCCTGTGCATATACATCAAAACATGACAACAGTCGAATACCAGCGCGCAGATCGGAAAGAAAACGGTTTTTTATAACTTTAGTTCGCTGCCGACTGATGATTGAGCTTTGAGCTCCGAAATGCGTTTCACATAGAAAATTATCGCAAGTGAGTAACGGAAATTTTTTTAAAATTTTTTTATCATAATTTGACGTGTGGCGTTCCCCTCACGAAGTTTCTAAAAGACTGCTAGACTGATCTGGGGGCTTAGGGTATGATGGATTCAAAACTTGATGAGATAGCGGTGATTATAGTGCTAATGGCTTTAATTTTTAGCTGCATGATTTGAGGTGAAGAAAGAAACTTGACCACATCGTAATCTTGAAGAAAGAGACTGTTCTACTGTTCTTATTGGTTAGAGTGTATAAAGCCTTAAAACTTCAATAGATGATGGGGGTTAGAGTCAGGTGTACATACAAATCCCCCGCCCAGCCCTCCTTGACTTTTTAAGGTAAAAGATAGAAAAATGAAGCTTCTGTAGATGACCCCATCTTCAATTGAGCCAACTGTTATCGGGGTGAAAATGTTTGAGCCTCCAACTTCTTTTTTCTTATTTTCAGTCCTAATAGCAATACCCTAATTTCCATTGCACTGTTAAATAAAGTCTGAAAAATGAGATTTTTGCTGCATACGGCAGGAGGAATTTTTGAATGAAAAATAAAATGATATTAGAGGAAGAAGTCTCGTTTTGACCAACAGAGCATGCTCCTCGATTGAAATATTTCTTGTGCTGCCTCAGTTAATGTTTGCATGGAGATTTTAGTCTCCCAAACCGGATTCGAGGAAAAGTTTTTCGCCATTCTGGAATCGTCATCATCGCCCCGAAAAAACCGGGAGTAAAACCCCATTTTTATGCACAAGCCATTGCTCCGCGGAAAAAAAGTGAAAAATCTCTGTCCTATACTGGATACGAAATAATATTTTTATGAGAGTCGACATTTCCTGGTGGGAGGCATCGCTCACTTTCCCTTAATGAGGACTGATGGTTCCCATGATGAAAATTTTGTCGAAAAAGTTCGTTGAATTGCGCCTTACTTGTTCCACAAGGTTCATGACGTATTCCTCATCAGTCATCATTACGCGGGGACCAGTTTTTAACCCTAAAACCGATGGGCCGATTTTTTAAATAGATAGACAAAGCTATGGACAGAGAAGACAAAGGGAAAATGGAACGATGATATAGTTTGAAGCAGACGGTTTTTATCGATAAAGAGAGAAAATGATGGATTAACTATTCTGTCGTGTCAAGGAAAAACTCCGTATGAGCCTTCTGACGTTGCTAAATTTCCTTAAATAAAATATACATTTTTTAGGCAACCTGTGAATATAATCCTTTGAATTTTTTAGAGAATTTCATTCGCGACTAGATCCAAACTATCTGAAAATTTCAAGAGAAAATATTCAAAACTCTCCTAAAAAATTAAAATTTTATCGGAGAAAATTTTCGAACGGCGGTTTTCCTTAGCACAGCAGAATTGGGCCTCTCGGTGGTTGCCGTTAGTTAGTCTATTACGTACGTACTTTGTCTATTGCAACCACTCGCTTTCATAACTATAACGCTGTGCTACGGAGAAATGCCGTAAGAACATTCGAGAATTGCAAACTTTCCTCCAATAAAATCATTATTTTTGAAGAGGCATATGAATATTTTCTCTTAAAATCGTAGATAATTCAGGTCTGACTGCGAATAAAACTCTCCGGAAAATTTTAGGAAAAATATTCACAGATTTCTTTTAACATCCGTCTTTAATCGACAGAAAGTTGAAAACGTCTGGGGGATCATACGGCGTTCGATCTCGGGACAGCAGAAGATGTTGCCGTAAAATATGGAATGAGATGCCGTCAAAATAAAACAAATGGACACACAACATGGGAACAGAGCGAGATAATAGAGGCGCGATGATGACGGTGCAGAGATACAACTATTCGTGCTTTATGGATGTCCTTGTTGCGTCTGCAAAATTGAAGGCGCGATGACAGGAGGCCTGAACTGGCAATGCTCTATGCTGCCAATGAGGTGTCGCCCAGATTTGGGAGAAAAGTTGCAACCCGAGGCTCGATTACGTCTCTCCTGTCTTCGGTTCTGTTGCTCCCGTAGTACTTGAATCACCACTGAAAATACAAGAAACGGAACCGATACAACATGGATACAGAGCACGGGAAAGGACGCGTGTTAACGACGGCGCAGAGATACAACTATTCGTGCTTGATAGATGTGTGTGTACCATTTGCAGAATTGAAGGCGCGATGGTTGGAGGAGTGAAATCTGGTAATCATGCATTCATATCATTAAGGTCTTCTTTGTCTATGGCTGTGTCTATCAAGTTCAATAATCAGCCCGCAAAGCTGTTTTTCGCGGAGTACTCGGAGTCAACGACTATTCGAGTTGCATCGGCGACAAAAATGCGAGATAGAGCAGGAAAAAAGCTATAATGCCTCTTTTTTAAGCTTCCACAACGTCAGAGCATGACCTTACTCAACCGAAGCACATCGGATGACGCATTTGATAAGAGGGAGTGGTGGCAGGTCGCAGATGTATTACGGACGGGGCCATATAGTGAGTTCAGTGTCACTTAATGACCAGAATTGAGAATTTGCAGGTGTCTGAAATATGATGAATTTCGTGTCAAAATGGAAACTGCTGACTGAACTGAACACGAGGATACCCTTGGTACATGAATTCAACAATTATTGGAGAAGATTATGACAAAACAATCTAAAAAAATTATAGAAAATACTGTGAAGTCAGCTCTTTAAGCACTTTCAGATGAAGCAATCAAAAATTTGCATGCAAAATCTCCATTTAAAAAGTTGACCATTTTTTTCTTTCTTTTTTTCTTTAGAGGAGAGATAAAAGAATATGGAATGAAAGTCATATTGCAGCGTTCCTTGCAAGAACTACGTACAACTAAATATCACGTTTTGAGACAACGTTACAGCCCAAAGCGTTATTGCTAATTTTTTCTTGCTTAAGGTAAGAACAGCGAATTACTTACTTTCGTGGACATTTTCAATTTACTTGTTTTAGAGAACAGGATAGTATAACACTGCCGTACTAAGGTAAAAATCACCGTATAAACCTTCAGGCGTTGCCAAATTTCCTTGGGTAAAACAAGAATTTCCTAGTAAACCTACGAATATTTTCCCTCCAGTTTTTCAGGTAATTTTGTACGCCATTTCACCTAAAGCGCCTGAAAATCTCAAAGAAAAATATTCATAACTTTCCTCAAAAATTAACATTATTTCGAAGGAAATCTGGCAATATTCGAATGTTCATACGGCGTTTTTCCTTAGTACGGTAGAACAGCCTTGGGTCCATGCTGTTCTGAGGAGGAATCACAGCCAGAATACCGAAAATTCTAATTGGAGTTACAAAATGAACTCTAGTTAAATTCTCATGACGGATTTCACAAAAAAAAAAAAAAAACTCAGCTTCTCACCGGAGTTCAATTAGTAACCCAAATTCATATCACGGATGTCAAAATATCCCATTACCATTTCAGGACCAACATCATTCGTTGCACCACCCGTTATTTATATGCTTCTCGAGTGCACTCATTCAAAAAAGAACTTACCACCAAAAATGTCAGGATCCTTGACAATTATTGAGGGTGCTAGGTGTTCTTACGCTCATAGCGATTGACAAACCGATAAAAAAATCTAAGTTTGTGCGATCAAGGCGCAAATCGCCATGGGCTACGAAAATATCATTAAAACTTTTTCTATTTTGAGGCAAGAAGGGTGAATTGCCTATCACTTCTATTTGAAAGGGCGTAACTATCGACATTATTGTGATGAAATCGCAATAATAATTATTGAAATAATTTGCAATATCTGACTAAGACGCAGACTGCTAACTACTTTATTCCAAGGATCCTTCAAACTCAAAGCTTCACCATAAAATCGCCAAAAATCTTGGAAACCCGTCTAAATTCCATACATCCATTGTCCAAATATTGCAATTTCTTCCCGAAATTTTGGCAATACTAGCATATTTGAAGATGCTACTTAGGAAGCAGGTCAGTTTCGAGAGAATCAAAATTCCGCGAATTTAATTGGCAACTCCGCATCTCCCGCTCGGGAACATTCCCCGAAGAGCCTGGACGGAGCCTGTCGGCGTTTACCGCGAGCTTTCGCTATTCATACGATCATTTAAATAAAGCGCGCTGTCGTTCGCTGTTCGTTTGAGAGCACCCCCGCCCCCCACCGAACACATCACGCATATAGCCCTACTTTTAATCGACTCCTTTTGTTTGCGATGTTTGCAAACAAGGCCGGCCGTGTCTCACTCGAGTTTCGCTTTGATTTTTCTCCTCCGTTCCGCGAAGAATGGAACATATTTTTGAAGGGCTTTAACGGACTGCTTAACCGCCCGGCGGGCGGACCACTTGCCGCTGCCTCGCCCTTTTTATCCCTGTGAAATCGTCGCTCCTCCGACGCAAGGGCGCGTCTCCATTCCCGCGTGAGCCTTGCTGTCCGTTAGACTGAATGCTTTCCGCGGCGCAAGAAGAAATAGACATGGGTTTTTACGGCCAAAGAGCGACGAAATGCTCTTGCGGCGAGGAAAAGGCTCTTGCCACTCGGGCCGTGAATAGATACTTAAACACGAACTCGGATTCTTTTGGACCTGTTTCTGTTCTGGCTGAGTGCAAGAGTAGTCATTTCTCAGACAATTTCGGCCGTGCTGAATCATGAAACGGGGATGGAAAATTCGTCACCGTGCGCGGTGGAGAAAAAAAAAACCCTTACTTTGTGAGGAAAGAATGGGTGGGTATATAGGCGCACATCAAGAAAAAGTAGCCAGCATCGTGTCAATATGAGAGGTAGAACACAATCTAGACGTGCGATTAATATTTACTGGTTAATGCTCATAAGCCTCTGTCACACTATCAAACTACTCCGTTAAAATGTCAAAGTCAAGTGCTGTGATTGGTCCGAGTCATCGAGTGAGCCAATCGCAACATCTGGCCTTGCTATATTTTGATGGCTACTGGCTAGCTTTGATAGTGTGACACAGGCTATAAACACAAGAAAATGGGTCACCAAGACTTAAAAACACAAAGCCTAGGACGTTTCCGGGTAGTTTCAACCCAAGTACGAGTGCTCAACCTTCAGTCCAAAAAACCGAGAGTCCGGGTTTATGAGCCGAGGACTCTATGTATTCACCGAACTAAATAACTTTGAAAGGTACAGATTATATTCTATGGAGATGTTGCATGTGTAAGGAATTTTCAATTTGACTGTTGATTCTTTTGTAAAAGTTCGCGAGAAACACGATGGTGTCACTGGTTTTCTCTGAAATCAACTCCCAAGCTCAAAAAAAGCTCTCAAGTTGAGGCCAAAATAGAGGGGATAACCCGCGTTATCCTGAGAGTTCCCATCTACATCAAGACGAACTCTCCATGCAAAGATAGGGAGAAAGCACATTGACAGGGCTGCCACTTTATTTGGAGACTCTTAAACTGAAAACACGGCATCCCTGCTGATGTGTTTGCTCCCTATCTTTGCATGGAGAGTTTGTCTTGATGTAGAGGTGGACTCTCAGGATAGCGAGGGATATCCCCTCCATTTTAGCCTCAACTTGAGAGCTTTTTTTGAGCTTGGGGGTTGATTTCAGAGAAAACCAGTGGCATCATCATGTCTTTCGCGAACTTTTACGTAAGAATCAATAGTCAAATCGCAAATTCTTCACACATGCAACATCTCCATTGGAACTACTATGTTTTCGTCTCGTAGAACTGAGTCTTTGATTCATCGGATAGAAATTCCATTCTTCCGACGCGCGACGTTACGATTGCCCTTCCGGGCGGAGAGACATTCGATTCGTATGAAACCGAGCAGTGGCGATGCATGCTATGCGATATATCGATTGATTTGTCATTTAAACCTATGGAGAAGGATCGATAAACAGAGTGTTCGCGACGAACACCCCGTTTGCCACTGAAACCAAGGTTATTAATTTAAAAAAGTAAATCCAAAGTGAATAAAACCAATGGGCTTGATGCAATGCAATTAAGGTGATTCAATGGTTGCCATTTTTTGTATCGGAGCGACGTACGATAACACGCATCAATTCGTTCCATAATTTCAGCTACTTGTAATTTTTTCGAATTTTGAGATCGCACTTCTATGATCATGAGACTGAAGAATGAATATGCCAAATTTGACGAAGAAATTCAACGTAATAAAGGCAGGGTTTTTTTATGGGAAAAATTATCGCATTCGATACTGACATCGAAACTGTACTCGAATACGATATTTATCCTCTGAAAAAACCCTGCCTTTAATACGTTGAATTTCTTTGTCAAAGTTCGTACATTAATTTTTTAGTCTCATGACGACTAAAGTGCGATTTCAAAATTCGAAAAAAATGTCATTTACCTGAAATTATGGAACGCATTGATGCGATGTATCGTACGTCGCTCTGACACAAAAAATAGCAACCTTCGAATCACCTTCTCCGTGAACTATCACACCAGCAGCCTGATTGTTGAATTTTTTTGTTTCTCGGGTTAACATAGATGACACAGGTTAAAAGGCGGAGTGTGGTCGGTCGGCTATGTCTTATCGCTGCTTTGTCGTGCCTATGTCGGATGGAACTCACCACAAGCTGAGAGCACCTCTTAAGTTTCCGACAGTATGTCGTCCATTCCACCTGACAAAGGCACGATAAATCAGCGATAAGACACAGCCGACCAATCACGCTCCGCCTTTTTACCTTGTCATCTATGACTACCCGACAAACACAAAATTTCAACGATCAGGCTGCAGAAAGGGAAACAGAGCTCAGAGGGGCGCCATCTTTGCATCATCCTTATCACAGTCGGAATTTAAACGCATGATGCTCGGGTAGAGATAATTTACAGGGAGAATGTTGAATTATGGAGCTTAATCACCCGTCGCGTGGGAATGGTCTCGGGGCTCACTATAAATATTCATACAGAGCTCGCTATTGGTTTCCTTCCATTATGTTCCCCTCCTTGAGATCCCCAAGTCTTGGTATCTCCTCGCTAGAACATTGGACTCTGCGTTGCATTTAAAATTTCGGCAACTGGCGAGTGCCTTAAAAAAGAAGCTCCACTGGTGTCGAAATATTAATGACAGTAACTTACGCCGATACGTACCTCGGCAAGTAATAAAAACTTTGGACTTGATAAAATGCCGTGGAAATTATTTCGGAGATTATTATGACCCCAATCGTTTCTGAGACGAAGAAACGCCACTCAATTTTAAAGTTACATTTACTTGAATAATTACATTTTTTACGAGAGGGAACCTGTCCATTTTTAGTTAAAAATTTGTCTAATTTTTGCATGAGATCCAAAGAAAAATCAGAGAAATTTTCAGTTCGAAATGCTCAAGATTCCTCTGGTAAAAATGACATCAATGAGAGGAAGTTTGGCAACATTGAAATGCCATGCATTCTCTCGTGATAAGAACGACGATTGTCTTTCAATTACTGAATTGAATCGAGACGCCGATCCTTCACACACATGCAATCACATATAAACAGCTTCAAGAGTGAAGGGCAAAACGCAAGTTCCGTTTGCTACACCGTGATCGCTACTATAGTGTAAGGCAGAGAGTATATGACTATCTTAAGTTGAAGGATAACGATAAAACACAAAAACATAGCCCGAATATACGAATAAAGAAGGAGATTTAATTAAAATATGGGTAAACAAGGTTAAAAATTATTGAAACACTATGAGGCAGGACGTTTCGAGCTGCTACCAGCTCATTTTCAGCTGCAAAAACACATAAAAACAAGTAAAAAATTGATTGGCGACCTGACCCCAGCCGTTATCACGTAACCACAGGAATTCAGTACCGAACATCCGAGGCAGACATAGTGGCCGCGCGCCTACACACCAACCAATGTGGAAGATGGGTAGGCATCCCCTGCTCCTACACATCTGCTTGCGAAATACGAACAGATAACAGACGCGCACTTACTGAGGCCACTTCATTGAAAAAATTGGTGATATGTAGCCCCTAAACCTTCCACGTCTGCTCAAAAGTTGCATAGTTTGTCTCTATCTTTCACAATGTGAATCATTTCTAACACACCCCTAGCGAAGTCTCTAGGTTTTTTACTTGTTTTTATGTGTTTTTGCAGCTGAAAATGAGCTGGTAGCAGCTCGAAACGTCCTGCCTTTTAGTGTTTCAATAATTTTTAGCATTGTTTACCCATATTTTAATTAAATCTCCTTCTTTGTTGAAGGATAGTATGTTGCATAACCGGCTAATTGAAGGATACAGTTTTAGAGTTTCAGGGGAGCTTGGGACACAGCACACCCTCGAGAGTGTACTGATTGAAATCAATTCAGTGTTTTAAGTACAAAATATAGACAAAGAAAAAGTAGGGAAAGTGCTAGTAATTTCGAGAGACATAGTCTTAATGTTTTAAAAATACACACATGAGAGCTTAATGTCTGTAAACATTTCCAATACTCCTGTTATGAGCCTTGAAAATCGAGATTTAGGATATGATTTTTCAGACGTGAGATTAAGTGAACAAGAGCTCAATTACCTCCCGTAACATAATTACACAAACGGCCCTACAAATACTCGCTCGGAAATAAATATTTGGTAATTAGGGGAACTTGAACCGTCCTGCTTATAAAAGCTTTCGCAAAGGCAGAACGGTACTTAACATCTAAATAGGAAAAATGACACAGAAATTATGAGATTCGAAGTCGGTTGATTCCGTTTTGCGCGGCGCAATAATTTATTACGGTAATGCGCTAAGTTTGAAAATAAAACTGTCACTTTGTAATGATATCTGTCATGTGCTCTAAGTATACTTACCGCGGAGAAAGAGAAAGAAGACAAAAAAAAATTCAGGCGTCATTAGGCGCTATTTTTGCGCTGTTTGCGCCAACAACCAGTCTTACTCAACATCCGTCGCGACCGCGTCTGACGCAGCTACGCTTGCGTGACTGATTCTACGATGAAAGATTTTTAATTTTCCTTTTTTTCCTGAGAGAGGAGGGAGGGTTTACCACATGCTCAAACCTTAGTCTGAAATCTAGTACCGATCGTTAATCACCGGTATGAACATATAAGAACAGTGAGCTGTCCCAACAGGAAATGCAGTCTTCAATCTATAGAGAGCCATGGCGCATAACGGAAGCACAAGCAACATTCCCTTTCTCTTCGTCTGTTTTCTCTTTTTGGTGAGTACTTAAAACTTCATAATCCTATCACTAGTTTTTCTGTGGTGGAGAAGAGCCTCTATAAATACTTCTTGGTGGGTGTAATGGCTAGTCTATTATCAAGGAAGTGATAGTGCCCCTCTGTCCATCTTTGCTCTGTTTTTTAATTTGCACTGATTCTTACCTCGATCAGTTGCATGCTCATTTTTTTGTTTTAACTTTTACATTTTTTAGCTTTTGTACCAGTTGAGAATGGGCATGTATTTGGCCCGAAACGTTCTGGTTTATTTTCTTTGTCCTTAACCTTGTCAACCCATTTGTTTTTTTTTTTATTTTAATGTGTTTATTGTTCTTAAAACGTGCTATACACTTTCACTCACTTGTACACTTGTGAGTGCTAGGATGCGATAGGGGAAAAACTTACGGTCTCAGGGACAAAGTTACAGTGCGAAATAGCCACATTATATTGTAGGTACTCCCTAATGATGTCTCCCCTGCAGTGTAAATGCTACTTTCAGAAGTCAATACTTAGATTCCCCTGATGATGACTGATGACCAAAGAGTTTCGCAATTCGTTCAGCAATCCTAACCTAATTTGCAGGAACTTACCCAGCAAAAAACTCATACCGACTTTCATCAATCATCACAGGGGGAATTTTATTAAAATATTTGATTAACAAGTTGATCACCAATCATCATAGGGCGAAAATTGGCGTTGACCTCCGGACTTAACTTTTGCTTCGACCGACTACATTGATAGTAAGGGATTTTAACAAAAATTACGTTATCTCAAAGTAGAAATTCACAATCTGGTAAGAGCCATCAGGCGTGGCTAAGACTGTTCATGGTGCTCCTTGTGTTGAGAGGACTATAATACCATCGCCTTATGAAATTTTTGTACGGAAATTTTCTCCCACATAATTTTGGTTTCGGACTCTCAATAAGTCAATACACATGAGGTTTAAGGTTTATTGAGATTTTACGACAAGATCTATTTTATCCTTCCTTTATAGTGAAATATTTTGTTGGGTTGTAACATAAATGTGTTACAACATGGTTGTAACATAAATATGTTAATGAATTTTGACTAGTGTTCACATGTTACTGTTTTAGTCCTTTAATTTAAGTTTATTCCGAAAACTTTATTTACTCACTTTCAACTACCAACTTATTTTTAAGTCACACATAGTTATATTCGGGCTAAATCGCGAGATCGTATGACAACACCCGAGTGGCGCGCGGTGCACTGCCAGTCGCCTACAAACCTAAGGGGATACTTCACGCATTGCGCAATGCTTGAAGTATCCCCTTAGGTTTGCAGGCGCCAAAGCGCGTTTCGAGACGGCCGGCCGCCTGCCGCGCTGCAGCGTGCCACGGCGCCTCAAGCAACTATTTCACAACAGAGGTGTTGCACAGTATCATACGAAATTGAAGGCGGTCCACTATTTTGGATCCCCTCTCCACCACCCTCTTCAGTTAGCCTGATGACTGCGTTTCACTTTGCAATTTCTGTACTTTCCTATGGAAAATTCCCTGCCACCTATGATTACCGGTAAAATTAGTAACTTTACCCCCTTAATAAATCATTATTTCACCCTTAGTTCCAGTTGAGCCGCTTTCCGCATTTCGTGGGAGCTGAATCATGGATGATCGACGGGCAGCAAGAGGTGAATGATTTAAAACTGATGCCGACTCAAGAGGAGGCTGACAGCACACGTCTCCAACCCCGAAGCATAGTTCATGGTTCCATAATCCCGCTCGCGATTAAAGTCAAAGACCTCGCCAAACTAGACCTGGAGGCGGGCAGGTACGTGGAGATCCGCATGGAGGACCCCCGCGGCCTCATCCTCCGGGGAACCACCCACAGCGACGACCACAGCATTCGCATCCGCCGCGGTCAAGTCTTCGTCAACGACGAGCTCCTCTGCAATGACATCACCAAGGTACGGACGTGTCGAAGTGACTTTCTTTTTTCAACATTGCTTCAGAGAAAACAAATGCCATCGGTGTTCCTCACGATTATAAAATGGATTGCGTTTTGCAAAAAGGAAGCAAGAGCATTCCAGTGTTGCTAAGATTGTGCAACTTTTTTTAGCCTGCAAATATATACTGATCATCTAAAGCAGTTTTATCTTTACTCCCAATGAACTATGAATTCAAGACGAGAATTACCGTTGTAAATTCAAGTTTTTGCATGATTTTAGGAATTTTTGGCAAAGATTATAAGTTGCACAATCCTAGCGACATTCGAATGCTCTTGTTTCCTTTTTGCAAAATGCGATCCAAGTAATAGTGTGTTTTCACATTCTTATGTCTGTCCACACAATTAGAAATTTTCGTGTTTATCATTACTTTGGGCTCCTTGAGGAAATCAAGAAGTCCTTCAATTTTTCACGTATGCAACACGCATATCCAAAGAGTGCGAATAGTTGTGTCACAGCGCCTTAGTCAATGTCGCACTCGCATCTTTTACGGCGCCGTGATACAACTATTCGTACTCTTTGGATATGCGGGTTGCATAGTGAAAAATTGAAGGCGCTCGAATCTTGTCAACGGCTTAAGATATTAACTCTGCCGTGCTAAGTAGGAACGCAGTTTGAGCCGTCATATATACGTTGCCAATTTTTTACTTTCTCGCTCCCCTAGTTTATTTTATGTACGACAGGTTTTCAGGGAGGCTTGTGGAAATTTATGTTCCAATTCTTCAGAGACTCTCATTTGCGATTAATGGTTGGTACAGGTCATAGATAAACAGAACAGAAAAACGATAAGCAAACCTTGCTTAAAAACGTAAAATAAGACAGCAGGAGGTTTGCAAAATTAAAAATCAAAATGCGCGGTCTGCACAGTTAAACTTTTCGTGGCCATGGTTCCTTTTGAGATATATATATATATATATATATATATATATATATATATATATATATATATATATATTATATAGTAAGTCGCTTTATAAAGCACTCTGGCGTTCTACGACACCCAAACGCCACATATGCCTGTCTTCCCAGAGGTTCTCGGGCAACTGACACCGCAACATCTCTTCGTCAACGCCCTGCCGCCAACCCTTTACGGGACGTCCCCGTCGCCTCTTCCCAGGTAGTACCCAATCCAAAACTTGTTTGGGCAACCTCTCCTCCGACATTCTTTGCACATGTCCAAACCAGCATAACTGCCTGGACATGACGTCGTGCACGATATCTTTCTCAACCTTCATCACCTGGCGAATTCTCTCATTACGGACACGGTCCCGTCTCGAAATGCCGGCAGATCGCCGCCAAAAATCCATTTCAGTTGCCCTCAACATTTCTTGCGTTCTTTTCGTCAAAGGCCACACTTCACTACCATAGAGCACGATACTTTTAACGATGGCGTCATATATCCGGTGCTTGTTTGCCTTTGAGATGCTCTGATCCCAGAGCACCCCGTTCAGCATCGCGATGGCTCTCCTGCCCTGGATGATCCTGTCCTTAATTGCTCTATCCATCCTTCCATCCTGATCGAGCCAAACACCGAGATACTTATACTCGTCACACTCTTCGATGCGCCGTCCATCCTCAAGCTCTATGCTTTGCCGTTGATGCGCTGCTCCCACGACTAGCTTCTCTGTCTTGGACACACTAACGTCCATCCCCCATTTCCGATATTCTTCGACCAACTTCCGCGTCATGTACTCTGCATTTTCCTCATCTTGAGCTACAACGATCTGGTCATCGGCAAAGCATAGAGTATAAAGGGTCTGCCCATCAAGGAGTGGAACGCCCATTCCCGCAACCTTATTTTTCCATTCCTTTAACACGTGCTCTAGGTATACCTTAAACAGTGTTGGTGACAAACAACAGCCTTGTTTTAGCCCTTTTGTGACGAAAAAACCTCCGGACAACTCTCCACGACATTACTTTTTTTACGGAGTTATTTTTTTCGGTCATTTGGATCAAAAGGACTTGGTTGATCGACCTACTTAATTAAATCGACAGGAACCGTAAGTTGCTCTGAGACTCCAGAGGATGCAGAATGTGTCTTGCTGAACTTATGTCCTCTTGCTTCTCGCAATGCCGCACAGAGATTGCGACTTACAAGTTGCCAGCGTAATTGAACATATTTCTGCCAAATGGAACTAGGTGCATTAAGACTTGAGCCCTGAGCCCCATAAAAACATATGCATAACAGGGCTCACGTTTTAATACGCATGCATAGTTCCGTTCGGTAGAAATACGTCCGATTGAATGATCGCTGGGTGAAATCCAGGCTCAATCCTGGCGGCTCGCTCCTGATTTTTAACAAGGTTGCAAACTTTCGTTCAAGCCCATAAGCGCAAATCCTCCAAGTCGACAGCCCAAAAGCGCAAATGGGACTATTTGCGCTTTTGGGCTGTCAATTCGAGGGGCATCGACCGGATCGATACGTCGATAATCGAAGGAAAGCTCGTGTAGAATGTGTGGCAACTGCGCGCGACGAAAAATCAGTTATGCCGCAATCACACGCTGAATTTAGCAACTGAATGTGGAAGTCAACAGTCATCGCCCAACGGCTGAAATTTAGCAAATTCGAGTTATTTTCATCCACATGTGTATCAAATCTACTCGAATAGTTCCAACAAATTCAAAATTGGTCCGATGGTTGCTGAGAATCGTTGCTGAATTTTGCGCGTCACGCGCAAAATTCAGGCATCGGGCCGATGACTTCCACATTCAAGCCATATTCAGCTCCCATATTCAGCGTGTGATTGCGGCACAGAGACAAGAGACCCTCAACTAGTATCTTGGTCATTGTGGAAGCTTTTACTTTCGGGACTTCAGCATTCTACTGTTGACTTACCTACATGGTTGATGTTTAACAACGTGTTGGCAGTTTCGTTTCGCAAACAAGTCGAAAATGGCCGAAGTTTGCGAAACTTGTTTGGCTCATGACGTCACCCGAAGCTCATCATTGACCATGTAGGTAGGTCAACAGCCGAAATTGAGGTGATGACTGTTGCTCCCTAATAATTGTCCATAAGGAACTGTTGAATCCCCGAAAGTAAAATCTTCCACCTGTCGCTAGGAGGCCAGTGGAGGGTCTCTTGTCTCTGTTGCGGCACGAGAGTGCGTGTAAACAGATGAGATAGATTGGCTCGGCGATGAGGGCGAGTTCCTCCCTTTAATTACGCTCCATTCGATATATCGAAATTCTGGTCGATTATTTCATTTGCGCTTATGGGCTATGAATATTTACGCATTTGCGCTGTCGCATTTGCGCTTTTGGGCTGTCGATTTCGGTAATTTGCGCTTATGGGCTGTCACCCAAACTTTCAGCCCAGACATTTATTTCACAAAGTTACGTATTCAACGGTACCGTATACCGCCGAATAACGTTTTATGCGATGGCACCGTGCCGCCTAATAACGTCAACCTTCATAATCATGTAACCCAAAGATCTGATGAATGTCCCCACAGTCTCGAATCAAACAATATTAACCGCATTTCTAGGTTACTTTCTGTTATACTTCCGATGTTCACAAAATATTTCAGTAACTTTTTACTATTGTATAGGTGGATCCGTCACCCTCCTACCAGCGATCAATGGACGGGTCCTCCTGGTTTACGAACCTCGACATGGGTCACGCCATGACTCCAAAAGAGATGGAGAGCTTTGAAACCGAATGGGATCAGTACAAGGATAAGCAGGGCGGAAAAGTCACAGCGGAGGATGCAGAAAAGAGGCGAAAGGGGCGCATTAAAGAGATATTTGAGAGAGGTGAGGAATGGAGAGAGAAAAAGAGGAAAGCAGAGGGACGACTAGTCGATGGAATCCTCCGATGGAAGAAACAACGCGGGACACCGGAGAATAAGCCAACACCGGGAGGTGAAAAAGAGGAGCCTACGAAGAATAGGATCGTGGTGTGGCCATGGAGGTTGGGACAAGCTGGAGATCATAAAAAAACACCACAGGATGGGCAACAAAAAAGACAGACATTACCCGAGGATAAAGATGAGGAGCATCAAGGTGAAATTCAAAAGAAGGACACGGAAATAGTGCGGAAGGAAGGAGAAGAAAAGGAAGGGGCACCAAATGAGATTCTGCAAAAAAAGGAAAGCAGCGTGCAACTAGAAAAACAAGAGGCACCGGAGGGTGAAAAAAAGAACTCACAAGGGGAGGGCAGCGGGTGGCCATGGTCATGGGGAGGCGTCGGAGAAAAGTGGAAGACGGGATTGCGAAATTTGATCGGTACAGCAAGCGAGAAACTAGAAAAGAAATTACAACCACGGAAAGAAGGTGAGGAATCGCAGGGGGCACCGAGTGAGAACAAAGGAGAACCAGCAACAAAAAATGGAGACAAGGCACTAGAGAAGCCGAAAAGTTTGCAACTGGAGAATCAGCCGTCACTGAAAAATGAAGACAACAGAGTCAGTATTGACACAACCAGAGATTCAAAAGACGGAGTTGCGTCTGAGGTAGATGACCAAGGGAATCCAGCGACGCTTGGCAAACTCAAAGTGAGTGGCAACGGCATCCTGATCGCCGACTACGGCGGTGTCCAAGTTCAGGCTTACAACCCTCAACAAGTCATAGTGGTTGAATTCGAAGACCCCCGAGTCGCGGTCAACGATAGGGTCGTTTGCGAGAACCTCGATACACTGCCTGAGAAGGCCACGTACCAGATGGCTGAGGATGGAGGGAAATGGTACACCAATCTCCAGATCGGAAGGAAAATGTCGGACTCGGAGATCGCGCAGTTCTTGAAGGAGGAGGAGGAGAGGAAGGCGATGGGGTTGACCAGGTGGCAAGAACAGGCGCAGAGGAAGCAAAAAGAAGAAGTCGAGGCTGCAGCCGAAAAAGAGAGAGCGAAGAAAAGGGAGGAGGAGGAGGCGAGGACTAAAGCTGAGAAGGAAAAGCTTCGGGCCGAAGATGGGGGGAAGGCAGTAAAGTTGAGCATAAAGCAAGAGCCGGTGCAAAAGAAATGCCAAGAGGAGGTAGAGGCTGAGAAGGTGAGAGCGAAGAAGATGGAGGAAGAAAAGGCTGAAAAGCTTCGAAAAGAGAATGTGAAAAAATTGGCGATGAGGATTGACAAGTATCAAGAGCAGGTGCAGAAGAAGCGGAAGAAGGAGAAGGAGGTTGCAGCAGAGAAGGAAGAAAAGGCGAGGATTCAAGCTGGAAGGGAAAAGCTGAAAAGAGAGAGAGAGGAGGTGATACGGTCGTATCGGGTCAAGAAAGATGCCATGAACGTGGCTCTCCTTCAAGCGCAGGCCGAGTGGAAAGGCAAGTCCAAAGGGAAAAAAGCGCGAAAATCGTAGGGATCTGACAGAGAAAGCTGTTTCCGAAAATTTGAGACTGGATAGACCTCCGACGATGGAGGCAAGCTGAAAGTGCGGTGGAATAATGCTTAATGGAATAATGGTAATCGACTATAACTTTCCACTTCACGATGTAATACTCAAGAATATTGATAGATAGTGTTATAAGAATACATGAAATATTCAAAGTTTGTCAATATAAGTATTAAAGAAAGCTAAAGATGGATTGTTTAATTTGGACTGACGCTGACAGAAAGGAGCCTCGTTACATTTTAGAAAACAGTAAATCAATAGACATTTTAAGCTTCACGGGCCGCATTTTTACTTTGTCAAAATGAAAAAATGAGAGGAAATAATTTGAGTGTTATAATATAGGCTTTGTTATCTCTATAACAAATTGTCTCAAAAAGAGGTAAAATTTCGGATCTCTTTTTCTATATTTGATCATGATCGGGCTGGGTTCTTTTTTGTTAAGCTTGGTCTCCTTGCAGTTTGCTCCGATACTACAATGGACCACTAGACAAGGTACGAATTTAAGCAATCTGATACATGTTTCTTAACCAGAATTTCACGTAGAACACGATTCACACTACGAAAATTACCGAAATCAACTTCTAACGAAGATATTAACGTTTTTATTTCGCACTGATTACGAGGAATTTGAACTGCCCGCTCACAAGAAACTCAAAGCTCTACGTGAGTCAAATCGCGCACTACAACGGTTTCAGCAAGCTTCTCAATCGAGCAATGTTCATTTTCCACCATGTGTTGTTCAAACTATTGGTAATTTGCTATAGCTGAGCCAAAGTGTCAAGATTGAAGTTGAAGCTGTTTACATCGCAGAGACTGTCATGATAAACATTTAGCGCGCGATGTGAATCACGTAGAGCATTGAGTTTTCATGAGCGGGTGGTTTGAATTCACGCATCAAGAATCATTAAATATCTTCGTCAGGAGTTGATTTTGGTAATTTTCGTTGTGCGTATCGTGTTCTACGTGAAATTTTGGTTGAGAAACATGTATCAGAATGCTGAAATTCGTACCTTGTCTAGTGGTCCATTCGTTGAAAACTATAGTGGCGTATTGCGCGTGGACTCTGCGGAGGCCTGTCAAAACTTTGAACCACAGAAATATGAAAAGTAGGTGAGTGCGGAAACCCAAAACATCGGAATAAGTTTTAAGAATGCTGTGATGAATAATCAACGAAAAGTTGGTTCGTAGAAAAGACAACTTTACATTCTTCTTATGTTAATTATACGTAAGAAACAATGAATGAACCTGAAACCTCCTTTTTAGAGACGTTTATAATTTGATATAATTTTAATAAAAAATTGACTGCTGAGCATCTTACCTCTGACCTTTGATAAAATAAGACGAAATCACAGAAAATTTGACACATACCTGTAACAGAAAATCACAAAAAAATGTTTTAAAAAAAATTAATGGGAAAATTAAATTTAAAATTTAATTAAAATAATATTAAATAATGATTTAACTACATGGGATGTTTTATGAAATGTGCCTAATTATTAAGCTTTCTTTTAAAATTCGTAAAAAATCAAGACCTGAAAGTGATGTTGGTTGGAAATTACGATACTAATCACTAGCAAAACAATTATTTTACAAAATGAACTAACGAAAAAGATAATGTCGAAGTAGTTAATAAAAAACTTAGGGATGAAAGAGAGAAGTAAAATTCTTCAGTCTTTAAAGTTACTCTAATTTCAGCTTGAACCTGCAAGAAATACAATTTGTTTTTCTTTTATGGATGATTTTTCCTTTACGGGGAGATTTTTAAAAAGTGATTTAACAAAATATAGAATTAAAAGTACACATATGGCTAGCAAAAACAATGAAAGACTTGCAATGATAAAGTTGTTTAATTTAAGGACATGGACAAGTCTGGAAATATGTCACACACTTATATAAAATTAAGCCAACATTCTTTTTTGAAGGATTTCGTTGACCAAAACATAAATTCTAGTAACTGTAACCAGGAGTGTTCGGCTCAATCGGAACGAGGCATCTATTATTGGTAGATACGATATTGTGTTTCCTCGAATGGAATGATTTTCTGCTTCAACCTCGCGGGGAAGGTCTGTAAATTTAAAATGATTTACTTGATTTCAGAAGCATTTGTAGCTTATCGGAGGTATTATTTCTTTCAAGCAAACAGTAAATGTTTTCTACATACAAATATTTTCCCTTCGCAAAATTTTTGGGCGGTCGAATTTCTTCCACAAAAAAACCAAAAACAAAAAAAAAAAATTGTGGTTTAACCTTTTAATTTTTTGCTTATCGAATAAAATTCAGTGCCGTGCATACCGATTTCACTGAAGAGAGAAAAAACGGAACGAAAAAAGGATTAAAATCAAAAAGTCTTTTTTCGTATGTGCCAGGATGGAATACTCGATCGCGTTCGCAAGTTTCATAACGAGATGACGACCTGAAATCTCGTATTTGCGCACATCCTAACCGATCATACCGGAAAAAATCCGGTAAAAAATTCAAAGTTGATCGATCTGAATTTTCCAGAGGTTCCAAGGACGCACATGTCTACGTTGATCACGTCCATCACGATCGTCATCTCAAAAAGGTCGCTCAACCCCTAGACATGAACTAACGCAAGAGTCTATTTTTAAAATTCCCTCATTCCCTTCATCTTCCTCATTTTTTATCATCTTTTTCATCATCATCGAATCTATGGTAGGACATACTTTTGGTTAGTGTTGGACTCAGTGCGTCCTTTCAAACACGAGACCGCACCAGTGAAGCATGAAAATTTCAGTCAGTCTGAGACATAGCGAGTAACTCAACTGCAAGCAGTATGATTCTCCTCTTAATATTCTTCTTCGCGGTAAGTGAAATCTTGAGATTTTTAATTCATTCCAGAATAATAGGTTGTTACGTTTACCTCCTAAGATATGAAATCATTTGATAAGATATGTTCTTCTTTGTTTCTTTTTCAAAAAGTTTGAACACGATTGAAAATGCGACGTAGAAACTCTTTGAGCTAACAACCGCAGCCATACGTTGTGCCTAAAAAAATCAGAGCGCCTGCAATTTTTGTGTATGCAACACAGACATCCCGAGAACACGAATAGTTGCATTCAGACCTCACCGCTGAAAAAGCCAGAGCGCCTTCAATTTTTTCCCACTTGGGATAAAAAAATGTGTGATTCATTGCATTCATACGTCGTCGCATCGCGGCGTCATCGTTGCACATCAATAGGTCGGGCTCAGCATTTAATCAACTTGAAAAAAATATTTAAGTAAATTAATAGGTTGAAGTTAAGAGTCAGAGTCTGTTTGGTTCCGACCTGGTTGTTTATAGCCTAATAGTGACAATCCTGAATAAGTTAAGTAATAAATTAGAAGTTGAAAGTTAAGTTTCCTCGTACGATTCAAAAGTGGAAATAAAATTCAGCGATCATTCTAGCGTGTTTACTAACATTTTATTGCGGATTTCCGCAAATTTTTCTGAAATTTTAAAGAAAATCTACTGATTTTCGGCGCAAATAAATTGACTCTCGTTTGAATTTACAGACCAACATCCTTGGTGAATCAAATCAAATATTTTACTTCTGTACATGCTAAACTGTATGTAATTAAATATGCTTGACGCACTTGGAATATCCAGAGTCATGACCGAGTTACTTGACGGCATTGCGTTTTCGTATATTCTCCGATTTTTACTAACGGTAGACACCCTGCATTTTCACTTTTGAAGAGTGTTTACTTGACTTGATCTTTCTTCCGATTAAATTGTACGACCAGATGAGCTCCAAACTATTCCTTGCTCATCTTTTTCCGAAATAGTATTCAATTTTTTTTTCAATTAAATTATAATTAAGGAACTTGGAGGACAAGGCATATAAGTGCAGTTTCCTAAAAAAATTGAGATATTCATGAACTCAAATAGAACTAGTTTGAGAATATAATCTGTGAAAAATAATGAACTCCAACTTTCAAGCATCAAAAAGTGAGTTTAAACTTCCTTTCCGCCATGAGGCTCCATGTAATTTTGAAACTTTCAACGCAGATTTCTTCACTGAAAAAAATAATATGCTGTTTTAGCTCCTAGGATGTCAAAAATGTGTGTGGTGATCCCAAGATGCTGCCTTTACTGACCTGGCAGTTAACTTTAAATCCTATGAATGCAAATTCAACTACGTGGAAAATCAAGGTAGTATCTTAGGATCACCACACACATTTTTGACATCCTAGGTGCTAAAACAGTATATTATTTTTTTCAGTGAAGAAATCTACGTTGAAAGTTTCAAAATTACATGGAGCCTCATGGCGGAAAGGAAGTTTAAACTCACTTTTTTATGCTTGAAAGTTGTATTTTAGTCATGATTTTTTTCACAGATTATGTTTTCAAATTAGTTCTATTTGAATTTATGAATGTCTCATTTTTTTTCATTTTTAACATCCTAGGTGCTAAAACAGCATACCATTTTTTTTCAGTGTTGAAATAGCAAAAACTGCACTTACGCACCTTCTTTTCCAAGCCCGTCGATTCCTCCCTCCCCTACTTTCCAATCCTTTCCGTTCCATTCACTCATATTACGATGCTTCTTCAGTTGAACAGCCTCGCGGATATCGTGGTAGCCGCACCGGTCACCACGTATCTAAATCACGAAGACGCCTCCTCGGAACTTGACCGAGACGACCTCGCCGAAGACATCGAATTCAAACTGGAAGCCGGGAGGTACATCGACATCGACATGGAGGAACCTGGCGGCCTCATCCTCCTGGGGACGACCCACAGCGACGACAAGAACATCCACATCGAGGACAGTCAACTCTTCGTCGATGACATACTCGTCTGCACCGATATCACCCACTTGAAGGAACACGCGGTCTTCCAGCGCTCGGTCGAGGGGTCGTCTTGGTTCGCCAATGTCGATATCGGAGTTCCGATGACCTCCGAAGACGTGGACCGGTTCGAGGTCGAGTTCGCTGTGCATAGACGGGAGGCTCACAAGAGAGAGGCCGAGGAGGCTGCCGGTTCCGAGGAGATATGGGCCGAACTCCGGGAGTGGCACCATGCGATGGAGGAATCTCTGATGGGTGATGATGGTAATGCCGAAGACACGGATGCTACTCACGATAACAGTTCTGAATTTCTACAGAATGACCATAACTCCCCTCTCCCATAATCTGTGATACAGTGATCCGATATAAAATTCCTAAGGCCTTGTCTCCACGGGACGTTTCAATGGGATTTGTCCCAAGTTCGAATCGCAGGAATGAAACTTCTGGGATTTTTCCCAGTTACCGTCTCCCCGGGACGAGGCTCATACGGTCCTGCGACTGGTTTGCGCGGGAAGATAAATTAGACAAAATCGAGTATTTAACCGGAATTAAATTAATAATTGCACTCAATTGACAATTAGACACATTATTTTAACTAAAAAACATTAACAATGTGGTAATGAATAAAATATCGCACAATTCGTTTATACTTCTTCTTCCTCTCTCAGTGGGTCCTAGGAGTAAGGTCCATACTTGGTACTGGGCAAAATATTGATTAACTCAATAGTTTTCCCAACTTCGTAAGTGAGATTTTTCCCTGGGACAAATCTCATGAAAAGGCCCGTGGAGACAAGGCCTACCGGGAGGGAAAAAAATCCCTAGATTTTGCAAAAAAACGCAATTTTTGACGTAAAATCATGACGTCATTCGATACATCGATTTGCAGTATTGAAATCTGATTGGCTCGTTTGAATTTTGCCACTCTCTGAAAGCAATGCTAAAACAGACCAATAAAATGAAAGAATATTAGTTGAGTTTTCATTATTGTTTTTTTTTTTTTTTTACTGTTGTATGTCAAGTATATCGAGTGACGCGATCGTTTCTGTTCCGGCTTATTTACCGGGAGAATAGTGTTGCCATTAAGGCTTACAAAATATAGATGAAAAAATATTTTAGCTAAAATTGAGGTTAAATAATCGTATTTGCTTACTTTTATCTCATCAAAAAAAATCCCTAGATCCCTAGAAATTCCGGAAAATCCCTATATCTGTGAATAAATCCCTAGCCATTGGATCACTGCTGCGATACAGATCAGCGGCGTGGCGAGCTTTGCGATTAATCGATGGATCTACCATTTAAATCTATGAAAAAGGATGGGAAACCGTTTATTTGCGAGGAACACCTTAATAATCGATTCTTTACCACAGATTCAAATGGGTAAATATCGATAATCGATCATTCACACCTCGCTACTGATACTGAGAAATCACACAAAGTCGAACCACGGTTAAAAGTATTGTTTGCGAACAGTTCCGTGGGATCGTATTAATTCGTACGTAGCTTCTGTTAATTCATTCCCGCACAATTCCTTTTAGCATTAATGTAACCGATTCTCTACCTATGCGTGATTCAACTTTAAAAAATAAAGAGAGAGAGAGAGAGAGAGAGAGAGAATGACTGTTTCCAATTATGATAATATTCTTCTTTTCATCAAGTGGAGAAAAAATATTATGAGGTGTTTAGTGATTTAATATTTTTGCTTGGTCCCTGCTTCCTCTCGTACAGCAAAAAACTCGAGTAACTCTGCGATGTATGCGATTTATAAATTATTCTAAAGCAAGGATGCAACTTTTATTGAATATTCAGGAGTGTTAACAATTTTGAGTGTTGTAAAAATAAATGTTTGTTCGTACCCTTGATATGGTTTTCAATTAGTATTAACGACCTATTCTCACCCTTTCTGTGAAAATGTAGACACTGGGCTGATTCTTTGCATCTTGCGTTCGTCAACTACGAGACTTTTCGGTGAAATAGATTTGTGTGATCTCGGCATATGATCTACCGAGCATTCGGTACTATTTTTGCCAAATGGGTCAGTTGTATTAGCTACAAAATTGCCTTTTGAATGTTTAAACTGATAGAGTTGTAAATTATACCTATTAGGATATGTCCAGACGCTTTGATTTCAAGTACCGATTTAGCGAAGATTTCACCACTCGAAAAATACAATTTAAGACGTCGTCCACTATAGTGATGCATACTATGACTACAGTTTCTTCCACCTTGGATTCAAGAATTAACGATACACGTGTCATCTTTCCTTTAACGGAAGTGCGTACCTCAATTTCCACGTGGAATCTATGCAACATATAAATCCACGCTTGCTCGACATAAACCACGGATGAGGCAAATTTCATGCATGTATGTCCTTTGATATTGAACAAGAAAACTTGGTGTTCGGACGAATCTCATTATTCTTCGCTGATCAATAATCTAAATTCATCATAACACAATTCTATGTTCAGTACAACTGGCAGCCAGGACCGCAAATCTGAATGATCAGGGACGCAAACAAATGCCTCGAATTCCGTGAAAAAGGGGTTAAAAAATTAAAATTGTTAGCAAGGGAGGTGCACCACTAAACCCTTTTTTTCTCCACAAAGGGGCTGTAATGGGGAGCCTGTGCCACAGATTGAACTCAGCTATGGGTGCAGTTTTACGGTGTATGGATATTGCCAAAAAAACTTTAAACGAGTAAGTTCCATTTTTCAAAACTTCATTTGAGAGGCTTGTGGGCAGGGTGCATAAGTGCAGTTGTTTAAAAAAAAGAGATATTAATGATTTCAACTGTAGAGCTAGTCTTGAAATATATTCTGTAAACAATCCATCACTAAAATCACATTATCAGGCAAAAGAAAAGTGAGTTTGAACTTTCTTTCCACCATGAGGCCCCATGTAATTTTGCAACTTCAAACACGAATTTCTTGAGAAAGCAAAAACTGCACTTGGGCACCTTGTCCTCCAAAACCATCAATGGAACCTTAGACAAGATACGAATTTAAGCAGTCTGATACATGCCTCTCAGCCAAAATTCCACATAGAACACGATTTTTGCATTGAAAATTACCGAAATCAACTTCTAACTTGTCTAATATTAACGTTTTTATTTGACATTGGTCACGGGAGATTTGAATTGTCCGGTCACAAGAAACACGAAACTGTACGTGGGTCAAATCGCGCAGTACAACGGTTTTGGCAGGCTTCTCAATCAAACATAGTTCTTTTCCCACCCTTTATTGTTCAAAGTGTAAACAATTTGCTGTACAGCTGAGACAAAGCGTCAAGATTGAGCTTGCCATATTTTCGTATCGCAGTGACTGCTATGGTACCGTTTAATGGGCGATTTGACTCACGTAAGCCATTGTGCATTCATGAGCGGGAGACTTGAATTCACGCATAAAAAAACATTAAATATCTCGGCTAGGAGTTGACTCCAGTAAATTTCGTTACAATCGTGTTCTATGTGACATGTTGGTTAAGAAACACGTATCAGAAACCCTAACTTAGTACTTTGTCTACACGGAAAAAAAAACTTCGTGCGTGGGACCCAAAGTTTAGGTCATATGGATCTCTAAAGTTTTCGGATTGAGCATCTGAACACTTAAGGTCTAGCTACCGAAGTTCTTGTCAGACATCTGAAACTTCAGTTCTTACATCTGAAGTCTTTCGTATGTGAAACCCGAAGTACTTCAGATGTAAGAACTGAAGTTTCAGATTTCTGACCTGAACTTCGGTAGCTAGACCTTAAGTGTTCAGATGCTTAGTCCGAAAACTTCAGAGATCCATATGACCTAAACTTCGGGTCCTACGCACGAAGTTTTTTTCTCCGTGTAGTGGTTAATTTTGAAACCGCTGCTCTCTTGACAGAATAACGGCGTATTTCCACAAGGTGACCGCTATGAGTTAGACGATTTCCATTTATCAGGGCAGTCGCCTGTCCGGGTCGGCAGCGCGAGGGGGCGGGGGCGGGGGGCATTTTATTTTAGCCACATACAAGTTTGCATGTCGGCGCATTAGAGCTGCCCGGGTCTCGGGAGCCGCTGAACATGCAACTTTGCTGAGCGACAAGCTTCGGCTACAACTGCGAGGACGGAGGTCTCCTCGGCTATCGTGGATCCGGCTTATTGATCCTCCGGCCCGAATTCCTCCGATAGCGGTTTACGTTTCCACAAATTCGCCATCTTACGAGCCCGCGACTCCTCCCGGCCCGGGGGATTTCCGCAACGTCGACTTTTACTGCGCCCCCCGCGACCACCCCCGAAACGGGGCTGCCGCTTCTCCGGCCGAAGATTCTGCACCCGGAAAAATCAACGTTGATAAAGTGTAGGGTCTTTCAAAAATCACCGATCTCGATGAAATGGATGATGATGATTCTCTCAGGAACTTGAATCTCGTGGAAATTGATCTTGATGAAAGCCAGGCCAGCGGACTGATTATTGAAATTTATGGACAAAGCGATAGACAAAGAAGACATAGAGAAGAGAGTAAGAAGCGATCCTATAGTTGGAAACGGGTGGCTCTTATAGATTAAGGGAGAAAATGATGCACTAACTATCGGGTCTCCCGTGGGTTGCCGTTAGTTAGTCTATCACCCACGTCTTTTGTCCATTGCAACCACCCGCTTCCACCAATAGGATCCCTCCAAATCCCTTTTGTCTTCTTTGTCTATAGCTTTGTCTATCAATTTCAATAATCGACCCGCAGGTTGGCCTACCAGTCAGCCCGTCTGGCTCTAGACCAATAGGAACCGGGCTCGAACCTCGGTGGTAGCGAAATAGTTTCAAGGAACTGACGAGTGGATCTAGCGAAACAGACTCCACTCGGCCTTAATCCTTGAAAATTTGAATGCATGCCTGGAGCATAAATGGATAATTGTTTACTAACTCTAGCCCAATACTCATTCAAGGTTGTGGATCCTCAAATGGATTTAAAACCTCACATAACTTGAAAAGAAAAAAAAAAAGGGGGGAGGGGGAACAACAACAACCTTGATAAAGAAAATTATGCTAAATGGACCGCGTCTAGCAGAAAGAAACCAAGCAAAATCAGCTTTTGTCAAATTCAACCGGACAATTTCATTTTTTACAAGAGAACGTTGGTGCGGATTCCTTTGAAAATGTTATGGAATTAGCCCCGTACCATGCGAGAAATCCAAAGAAATGCGCACAAAAATCCGCACATCCGTTTCCATGAAAAAAATTGAATTGCCCATTTAAATTGGCAACAGCATATGTGGTTTGGTTCCTTTCTGCTCAACGCGGGCCAAATGACACCAGAAGTATAGCGAGAGCGACTGAATTTCGTTTGTGGTGCTCAAAAATCTTCGCTTCCATTTTATTTTTTTGAACGAAAATGAATTAATATCATACCTCATAGTATTCACAGGGTTTTCTTCGCACTGAGAGGGCAAACCTTATAAGTTTTCAAAAATTGACGTTGAAGGGTTTTCTATTTAAAACATAGACCATGACAGGAAGTCTAAAACGTCGCAAACCAAAATACTTGATCCGGTGGTTTCACCGTAGATGGTGAATTCTGTTGATAATAGTCTTATTGATTTTTAACACCACGACACTTTAGGGAGAAGATAAGCAGACATTTGGTAGCACTTACCACACTTTTGGTGAAAGCGATTTCATTCACGATCTTCATTACCAAGGAGTCTGTTGATGATGACTAATAGCACTGTGGCTCAAACCATACTTTTCTCAAATGAGAGCATACACAGTTAAAAATGCCAGTGTTCTTGATTACTCTGAGGCACTTTTTTTCGGTTAGATGAACCGAAATAACTAGGTTGGTTGACCGAAACTTTGGTTAAATCGACCGAAACCATAGGTTACTCCGAGACATATGGGAATGAAGAAAGTATCCTACTGAATTAATGTACTCTAGCTTCTCTCGATGTCACTCAGAGGTAAAACAAAAATAAAATTTATTGATAAAACCTTTATTTTCGTGTAAAAAGTCGTTTATGTCTCATAGGTCCAGCTTTGAAAGCCAAAACCTGTAACCAGCGGTCCGCATTTACGGAAGAAGGACCTATGACGAAAAATTTTAAAAAAAATTCCTTCCAAAGTACTATAAGAAGTGCAAGTTTTAAAAATGGTATTATTCCGTTCTAGAGTTGTAAACTTTGATCTAAGTATCCTAGTTCCGACCTAAGTCACCGTTAATGGCCGGAGATGCTGTAGTGAAAAATTCAAATGCATTTTTCTCAGAGCGCAATTTTATGATACGTGTCCTTTATTCGGAAAGCACCTCAATCCTCGGGAAAAGTTTCCATCGTAGTTTACTGAGAACTCTATTCCCATTTTTTGGTTCACATTGACTAAAAACTGGGGGTGAAGAGATTTCGTGACTGGGGAAAATTCCGCAGTGAATCAACGGTGGCCCATTTTTCTGTCCTTATTGAAATGATTGAATTGACGCGGCGATACAATATCTCCCCGTGTCGGTATACTCTGGAATTCACAGAACACCTACTAATTGACGCATTTGAGATCAAAAAGTTAGCAGGTCTTTTGTTCCATCTGTCAGAGAAACGAAAAACAAAATTCCTTATGACATGATAAATTCTTCTGAGCTAAAGCAAATTGCGGCTTCGAACCAATGTCATTGGACCTGGAAATTTTATAAAAGCCTCAGATGAAATTATTACGCAGAATACCTGGAGGGAAAAATTATTCATGTCTTTTTCACCATATTTATTTCCAGCAGCATTAAGTCTATGATTTCTGCTTGGTTGATTCCAACTTTATTCCAGAGGACAAAGTTGCTGTGACATTTTAAAAGCCTCAGATGATATTATGACGCAGAATCTCTGGAAGGAAAAACGATTCATCCCTTTTTGACGATATGTTTTTCTTCAGCAGAATTAAGTACATATTTCATGCTCGGTTGATTCCAACACTCCATTTGTAGCTTTATTTCAGAGGACAAAGTTAGTGTGAAAGGAAGCAAACTGTAAAATTCTTGTGAAATGCGTGATAGGCGTTAGAGTAAAATCATATATTTCAGTTTCAGTCCATCTTTTGAAAATTTCAATAGATTGGAACACCTTTATCCGCTTCGGTTCCACCTGTTTTTTTATTCCGTTTTTCGCTTTTTTATAAAAAATGAGCGGAAAATGTATGCGTCACTAAAATATTCTCGCGCAGATTCAAGGAGAAATCACTAATGGTAGTAGCAAAAAATACTTAAAAAATTGGTTTCTGTCGTCTGATGGCGATGACTCAATCCCCCCTCTGCATTTTCACGGAATCCAGAGAACGCATATTGTATACTCTGGATTACGAGAAATGCAGAGCAAGATGTATAAAACGGAAGGTTGCGGCGTTGAAAATACCAGTTGTTGGTTACTTTGGTGGAATCATGGCGTTGCTCAAGCACCGCTCCCCGTGTCTACTTTTTGCGCTCATACTTCTGGTAAGTTTTGCAATTCTTAAACACGAGATCGTATCTTTAATAGGTTGCTTTAAAAAATTTTAATACGAACTTTTTCAAATTCGGCAGAACTGCCGAATCCTCGGCGGGATACGCCGGATTTCAGCAGCCGGAACCGCGAATGTCAGCTCCAGCTGCCAAAATTCTCAGGGTGCGGATACTGCTGTAAAATTTTTTACCGTGCACATTAAATTATTCTGCCATTATTTTATGATCACTAAGCTTGTTTGCGCCACGAAACCTGTAATGAATTTCCGGACTTAAAGGACTAATTATGTTATTTGGACCTCATCATCTTTACTATAAACTCTCTGAGCCCGAACATTTTCCTTTTTTGTCACAGTTCCATTAAGTCGTTTTCCATTATTTTTGTGGCTAACCACAATTGAGAGTCTCTGCATGAGCCCCGCCTTATTCAGATTTTGAACATTTTATTTGATCCAGGTTTTTTTGTACCACGCGATAAAATTGTGACTACTCCTATTTGAACGAGGTAAATGTTCATTACTCGTCATAGTTTGTTCTTAAGAACGATTTTCATAATTTGTGCGCCTTTCAGAAAAAGAAAGATGAGCCCGTTTTTTTAGATTAATTCAAGGGGACCTGCGAAACCAACCCTGCAGATTCTGCAGTTTCGACCTCATAACGGTCAGAGGTCGTACTTCCTGGTAATCAATGTTTCCTGGTCCAATCAAATCCGTTGAACACTATTCAACTGTGCATCCAAAATGAGAAATAACACTTTAAATTATTCTCTCTCTCCATCGTGAGGGATTGTCCGAAAGTATTGTTGCCCTTCAACGAAAAAATGAATGTCTATTTGATCGCTTACACTCTTAAGAACTCAAATAATCTAAGGTGTATGATTTTTTCAGATCAACAAGTATGCGGAGTTGGCAGAAGCTGTCTCAGTTGAGCAGGGAAGTAATACAGAGCTCAACACGCAAGCAAGATTCAACGACACTGGTCTCAACGAAACACTTTTGAAAGTGGATGCAGAGGAACAACCCGGCGACGAACCGACAGAAAAAGTTGACGATACCCAACCGCGGCTTGTAGTAAGGCGTGTAACACCCGACATGGTACTTGACGATGATGACTTACGCACTGGGAACAAGATTACGGACAACTATTCGTACCTTTACGGCGTGTACCTGACTAAAGGCCACTATCTCCGCATTGAAAATCACAAAGGTCTTCGGCTAATCGTAAAAAGTCCCAATAAAGAGCAAAGTATCCGGGCAAAATTAGGTGTTGTTACAATCAATGGTAAAACCGTGTGCACGGATAGTAGATCATTACCCACTAAACAAACGTACCAGAAAACCCCGGATGGAGCCATGTGGTACACAAATCTCTCATTGGGGTCACCGATGTCACCGAAGGAGATCGAGGAGTTCAAGGCTGATGAGGAGCTAAATGCTGAGGAGGAGCTAAGGCAGAAAAAGAAGGAAGATCGCAGGAGAGAGAAAGAGAGGCGAAAGAGCGAGAAAGCAGCGGCAAACGCAGACCGAATGATTTCTGAGTTACATAAAATACTGTCTATTTTTTTTTAAAATGATAGTCGAGGTCTAAGATTACAATAAAGTTTTGCAACACTGAACAAACACGGCAAAATTTTACTAGAAGTGTGCGCTTATAACTCCGTTTATACAACACTTCGAGGTTCTGAAAGTGGTTCCATTGGTTTTCTCGTGAAATTTCCTTTCATAAGCACCCATCGACATTTAAAATATAACGAAATAAACATCAAAATTTGCAGTTTTAGTAACAAATTTCAAGTCCGAACTCTCGAATCGACTCGATGTATCGTGCGCCGAGGAAAAACGCCGTAGGAGAATTCGAATGTCGTCAAATTTCATCTCAGAAAATATTTGAGGAGCTTTGAGGACAATGCGAATAAGTGCAGTTTTTGAAAAAAATTATATTCTAATGGTTTGCAGTAAAACTGGGCTTAATGCATCTTCCGTGAAAAATTCGCTCTCAAATTCCAAATTTTAAGCATGAAAAAGTCAGTTTGAACTTATTATCCACCATAAGGATCCATGTAATTTTGAAACTCTAAACACACGTTCTTCGAAGTAGCAAAATCTGCACTTATGCGCCTTTTCCTTAAAGCTCTTCATTTATTCTTGAGGAAAGTTAGGGATGTTCTTCCTGAAATTTCTGACATTTCAGATCAAATTACAAATAAAATTCTCTGAAAAATTGGAAGTCACATTTGTACAAATTTCTCCGAAAGTTCATGATTTTAAGTGAAAAGTCAACGTCTGGAAACTCATACGGCGCTCTTCCTTAGCACGGCACACAGTGGACCGAGTCAATAGGAGAGGCCGGACAAAATTTGGTAACTTTAAACGCTTATAACTCCGTTTATGTAAAACTGAGATTTTAAAAGTGCTTCCATTGATTTCCTCGTGAAATTTTCTTTGAGAGGCATCCCTTACAGTTTAAATGTGACGAATTAAACATCAAAATTTACAGTTTCAGTCAAAAATTCAATGTCCGATCTCTCTGACTGAGTCGATCCACTGTGTGGCAATGCTACACTCGGTAGCCTATCAGTAAAAGCACCAATCTGCCTAAAAAACCATGTTCGCATTATACAATCTTTCCAAAATAAGTCAGAGACAGTAGTTTTTAATTGCAATATTTAGTGCACTTCGGCAAGGGTGCCACGGTTGCGGGGCGATATTCGGGAGGACAGGGAAGAGCCCGAGGAAGGGGGGGAGGCTCTGAGGCCACAAAGGTGCGGCGGGTGTTTGGCGGGACGGCCGGGCGGCGGGGGAGGGCGCACTTGTGCCACCCTGTAATCAGGACTCCTGCCGAGTCCCGGGCTTGTAAAAATATCTGCACGATATTCGTGTCTCTAATTTAATAATCACGTGTGACCCTCGACCCCTCCCCTCCGCAGTTTGAGTCACTAGCTTGACAACTTTTCCGAGCATCGCCCACCATGCCACCATCAGCCTTGTCGTTTTCGCCGAAATCCAGATGAATGATAAGATTCGAAAGGGTCACTACACCGGCGGCTAATAGGACTGCATTTTGCAGTATAAATAATTTTGCACCTACCTGCATAAGGAAACTATAAGCAGGAGCACCTACGTTGATTCTTAAGCAAGTCAGAAATTTTAGTCCCCTATTGAAGAATATAGTTCAATGGGTCAGTTGTGGTGGTGCAGAATCGTGTTTTGATGCTTGATTCTTGTAGATCAGCTAAAAATAATAAGATCTGCCCAAACAGCAAATTTCTATGTTCAGTATTAACTGAGATACCGCCCTTTGAAAAGTCGAGTTTTTGACGTCATCCACCGCGATAGTGACATCCTTGGTTTCTTCTACCTTGCTTTCATCCGAGTTTCACGGTAAGTAATCAGTGCAAAGTGCGTCACACCGATTAATGAAAGCAAGGTGGAAGAAACCAAAGATGTCACTACCGCGGAGGATGGCGTCAAAAACCCGGCTTGTCAAGGGGCGGTGTCTCGGTCAATATTGAACGTAGAAAAGTTCTGTTAGGACAGATACGAGGGTCATCCAAAAAGTAAGGTTCCCTACCTTGTATCTTTCGAACGAAAAGAGATAAATCAAATCCGTAAAAATAAACATATCAGGCATACTCTAAGCTTTAAAACAAGCGCAAGTTTTTGAAAATCGGTCGGGAAATTCGCAAGGAAACTCGATTTTACTGAGACGACCTCCTGTCGCTGCGTGCCCACCTCCGGGGTCAGGATGCGCGGAGAGTCGCTTACTTCAGACTCGGCTCATCGCCTCTAAACATCAAATAAAAAAGGAATTCAAAAGATTTCATTAAGTAGGCCTTACAATTTTTTTTTAGATAGTCCCCGCATCTTTTTTTGACATTTCTGGTATCATGAAGTACAGCAGCTTTTTCATGCCTTCCGCGTAAACGGTCTCGTCTTGGCTCCGAAACCAGTCATTGCCAGCGCTCTGCACTTCCAAATCAGTTGTTTTTCGTGGTAAACTTTTTCCCCAATCCTCTGTACTCTCTTTATTTAGCCTCAGGTGACTTTCGTCTATTCCTGAGATGAAAAACTCCCACTGTGGAAAGCGATTTCCAACCGATTTAGAGGTGCAGAGCGCTGGCAATGACTGGTTTTGGAGCCAAAACGAGACCTTTTACGCGGAGGGCATGAAAAAGCTGCTGTAATGATACCAGAAATTTCAAAAAAAGATGCGGAGACTATCTCAAAAAGTAAGACAAGACCTACTTTATGAAATCTTTTGAATTCATTCATGGTTTGATGTTTAGAGGCGATGAGCCGAGTCTGAAGTAAATGACTCTCCGCGCATCCTGACCTCGGAGGTGGGCACGCAGCGACAGGAGGTCGTCTCAGTAAAATTGAGTTTCCTCGCGAATTTCTCGACCGATTTTCAAAAACTTGAGCTTGTTTTAAAGCTTAGAGTATGCCTAATATGTTTATTTTTACGGATTTGATTTATCTCTTTTCGTTCGAAAGATAAAAGGTAGGGAACCTTACTTTTTGGATGACCCTCGTATTATTATTTTTAGCTAATCTAAAAGAATCAAGCATCGAATCACGATTCTGTGCCTAGCGCAATTGACCCACTGGACGAATTTTAACTGAATCATATCCGAACTGTATCAAGGCGGCCACTTTAGGACGTTCGGGCTTTCAAATTGGCTCCAAAACTCAAATAAAATTTGTTAAAACTTTTAAAGTTCAAAATTTGGGATTTGAAAAATGCCAGCATCGAAAGAGAATTTTTGTAATTTTAACGCCATAAACACACGGCAGAATGTGTGTTTCAAATCTTCTTATTTTTTAAAATACGGATTTTCGAACGTCTTCAAACTTCCCTGAAAGGGACAAACTTAGTTCGGGAGTGTGAGAATACATCGTTAGATAATTTTAAGTAGTTGCTTCCTGCGGTTAGTTTCAGACTTGAGATTGAACCGTCGGTGATACTGGCAGACTCCTTTCGACCAAAACGCAGAAAAATTTTTGCATTACAATTCGAAACTTTAGATTAATTCTCATGTTTTTCTCAAATTTAATGCTCTCGTTCCTGGAAGAGAGAAATTTGACGACTGTAGAACGGAAATCCGGTGAAATTGCGTGTGGCGCAATGCTTTTTTGATGGGTGAAATAAAAGTAGAACCTCTGACGTACAGAAGGTTAAAAGCTTTTTTTGGCGTTGGCGCAGACACAGACTGGAGCTTGAAAGTGCAAGATTTTGCGCAGGCACGGCACATGGAGTTCGACTACCGACGCAAATATGCTGACGCGTGTGATGAGTTCTCCTCTTATCCTACTTTTTGGATATATGTGTTTGGTAAGTTTATATTTTTTGTGAGTAGTTTTCTTTCTGAGAAAAATTGTCACGATCACTAAGGGGTAAAATTTCTTAAATTTTCAAAGTGCAACATTTAGTGAGTAGCATTTTGTAAAGGAGGAGTATCGTTTTGGGCCTTTTCCGGCCCCACCTGAATTTTGCTAAATGTTTCATATTTTCAAAGTACTAGTCTTAGGTAGACTCTGTGCCAAATATTAGACCGAACGGAGCCCATGCAAGGGCGCAGCAGCGCCTCAAACCCAAAATCCTGGAATCGAAAAATAATTATTTTCGTCGACTTTTTCGACTGTTATCACTCTTCCAGCAGATGATTCCTATGTATTTTTTTGCGTACTATCCGTTTTTAGCCTTTTTAAAGGCCTCCGATAAATTTTAAGGGACCTTATGGCCCATTGTTGCCATTTTTGGCCCATTTTTAGGGTTTTTTTCCATTTAACACATTCAAAACTTAATTTAATCCAAAAACTATGTACATTTTTGAAAAGTACGTAAAAAAATGAATAAAAAATGTTCAGTAAAATTTTTCTTACGTTGCCAAATTTCCGAGAAAATTGGTCCCAAAGTGTCAAAAACGGCAAAAAATCGATAAATCGCCGCGCCTAAGGTTCAAGAAAGGGGAGTACAACTTTCATATTGTACCAGGTAACAGCTCTTATTCATCCATACAACATATTAAAATATCATAGTTGTACCTGGATTCCCACGATGTGAAAATTGACCGAGATGTCGATTTTAGCGGCCTTTTTATACATGAAGGCAGCTCTTTTGAATGTTTTTCGACCTTAGTCATCCTCTATGGGTGTGTACTATATGTATTTTTCTACGTGCTTTTCATATCTGGCCATAAAAATGGCTTCCTGTGAATTTTAAAAGGCCTAACGGTCCATTGTTGCCAATTTTCACCAATTTTTAGGGGTTTTTTCAAGTTTACGTGTTTGAAACTTAATTTAATCTAGAAACGACCGTGTACAATTTCGGAAAGAACGTAAAAAAATACATAAAAATGTGATTTGTACCTTTTCCCTACGTTGCCAAATTTTCGAGAAAAATCGTCCTGAAGCGCCAAAAATGCCAAAAATTGGATGAATCGTCACGTCGAAGGTTCCAGGAAGTGAATTATGACATTCATGTGGATCGTGGGACACTTTCTCCTCTTTGACGTGATGATTCATCCAATTTTTGGCATTTTTGGCGCTTCAGGACGATTTTTCTGGAAAATTTGGCAACGTAGGGAAAAGGTACAAATCACATTTTTATGTATTTTTTTACGTTCTTTCCGAAATTATTTTTCGATTCCAGGATTTTGGGTTTGAGGCGCTGCTGCGCCCTTGCATGGGCTCCGTTCGGTCTAATATTTGGCACAGAGTCTACCTAAGACTAGTACTTTGAAAATATGAAACATTTAGCAAAATTCAGGTGGGGCCGGAAAAGGCCCAAAACGATACTCCTCCTTTGCGGTTTTACGATAGCCAGTGCTATGAAAAGCAATTAAGTCGGAACTCAAATGAAATTGGTGTAGTGACCAAGAAAGTCTAAGTTCTTCCGCTATTGCAATCATCAAGACTTTAGCAGAACAAAATTCATATTAACATTTGATTTTATAGGATCTACAGAGGTGATACTTTTGGTGTTTTTCTATAAAAACCAATGTTTTTTCAATGATAAGAGTTTATGACAAGAGAACCCACCAATTTGTTCCTTAAAAGTTCTATATAGGATTTACCGATAAAATCTCAACTGAAAAAAATCCCGCGGACATAATCCCGCCAAAATCCCGCCATAAATGAAAAAGTAGAATACATCGATAAAAGTGAGAAATTCAACATTTCATTGTTCCATGAGCTGATCCTTGTGACTTTTATGACGAGAATACTGGGAAATTGGTGGCGGGATCGAGTGTGATAAAAGAATAGAGCGGGTGTATACAGCCCTCGTAAAAATGATGAAAAAATTAAAAGTAACAGAATTTAGTTTAGAATTTAGCTTAAGTTCTGTGCGATACCGCACAAAAACTCATCTATTGGGCGGTTTCGTATAAATTGAGAGTTATAATGTATTATGCTTTGCTAAAGTCTCGAGATAGAAACAATGTTAATGAGACTACCAGGAGTTCAGCTGTGCTGCGAGATTCCTTAGGGGTTTTATACAAGTCATGTAATTTATAGTATAGCCGCAATCAAGCTATAATTTTGTTCTACATATAATAAAATACTCAAATCCAAATCCTTTTCAACTTAGTTTCAGTAATAAAACTAATCCAAGTCAATTCCTTTTAACAGCGAATTTCGAATGGTGTCTCTGCTGCGAGTCTTGTAAAAATTGACACGAAGATACCAAAGCCCATAGACATTTTGAATGATATTCCTTCAAGTACCACGACAAACAATGTTCCAGCTCTTCAAAAAAGGAATGTTGAAATAACCCCGAGCGGTGTTAAATTTTCCGGTCCCGGCAAACACTCGATGAGTGGTTTTGGATCGTCTTACGGACTCAATTTCATTACGACCGGATACGTTGACATAAAACTGGAAAAGCTCATCGTTCAAGGAAAAAGTCCGGATCCAAATCAGACTATCCAGTTCAGAGACAATAAGATATTCGAGGGAGGAAAGCTGATTTGCTCGAATCTCAGAGAAATACAGGACGAACCGACGTACCAGAAATCCCACGACGGCGCACTATGGTTCACAAATGTCCAAGTGGGAGAGCCAATGTCTCACGACGAGATCGAGGCGTATGAAGACGATTGGGCCGAGTATGAAGATAAAAAGAAGGTGAAAGACGCCAATAAAGAACCTTGGGTAGAGAACGAAAAACTAGCGTGGAAATTTTGGACGAGAGCAGAAGACTCCAGGAAGTAGAGTTGAACACAGGAGGGAAAAACTGGTTTAGTAGAACTTGAAGCTCAGGATGGTGGCAGTTATGAAGAGAGTGTACCGACGTACCAGAAATCGCACGATGGCGCACTATGGTTCACGAATGTCCAAGTGGGAGAGCCAATGTCTCACGACGAGATCCAGGCGTATGAAGACGATTGGGCCGAGTATGAAGATAAAAAGAAGGCGAAAGACGCCAATAAAGAACCTTGGGTAGAGGACGAAAAAACTAGCTTGGAAATTTTGGACGAGAGCAGAAGACTCCAGGAAGTAGAGTTGAACACAGAAAAACGGAATAAACTTGGTTAGTATGAGAGAGTTGAACTGGCAGGATGGTGGCGTTACGACGAGAGAAGACGATGATGAAGAAGAAAGAAACCTCGGATAGAAGACGAAAAAACTAGCTTGGAAAATTTGGACGAGAGCAAAAGACTCCAGGAATAGGGTTGAACACAGAAAGCGGACAAACTGGTTTAGTAGAACTTGAAGCTCAGGATGGTGGCAGTTATGAAGAGCGTGATGAAGGAAAAGAACCTCGGATAGAAGACGAAAAAACTAGCTTAGAAAATTTGGACGAGAGCAGAAGACTCCAGGAAGCAGAGTTGAACACAGAAAGCGGGCAAAATGGTTCAGTAGAGCTTGAAGCTCAGGATGGTGGCAGTTATGAAGAGCGTGATGACGGAAATAAAGTGATCGTGGTGGTAATCATGACAATCGTGGTAGTATTGGCGATATTGAGGATGAAGAAAAAACTAGATCCGAAGATACAAACGCTCATCACGAAATCCAAGAAAACGGTAACCAATAGTAAAACAAAAAGTGGATTCATGAAAAATTCGACGGTATTTTTAACAATTTTGTTTTAATTGGTGACAAATTGTTTTAAGTAATAGTAGCAATGGTTCAATAAATTTTTTTAGGGTTGGAAGTAATATTTTCAAATATTTACATTATAGGAGTTTTGAATATTGTCTAAGATAATGCTGATAAGTTGGTGAAGATATTTGTAGACATTTTTTTTAAAAGCATTGTAACGAGAATTATACTATTGGTTAGTACCTTAATATTTTTACCCCGCTTTACGCTCTTCGCTGGGTTTCCAATGGTTTGGCGCTGTTGGTCCCTCAATTAAATTCTTTCCTAATTGACAAAATGTATTGGAAACTTCACACTAACGATCCAACATTGTATTCAGGGAACGCAAGCTTTCAATGACGGTCAATACTATGATAATTTCTCAGCAAACTGTTGAGCATAAAATCATAGAAGTGTCATCGTTAAATGATGGCTGATGAATGTCGGGGTGAGCACTTTGCTATAGGCGAATTTTTAGATATTGGGTTGAAATTGCTGAATCAATTGCTCATCTCTTTCAGTGGCGTGGCGTGCTTTGCGATATATCGATTGTTATGCCATTTAAACCTATAGAAAAGGATCGATAAACAGGGTGTTCGCAGCGAACGCCTTAATAATCGATTCTCTACCATACGTTTAAATGGCAAAACAATCGATGTATCGCAAAGCACGCCACGCCACTGATTGGTCGGGTTGACTTTTGAAAATAACTTTTATACATAGGGAAAGCCAACAGAGCGGGGTCTCCAAGTGGACTTCATTTTGTAATCAGAAACTACAATTTCCGTCTCAGTTTTGAAACAACGTATGTACCATTACTTTTCCTACGCACTTAAATGTTTTTAGAGATGATCCGGAGATTATAGTTCCTAATTGCAAATAGTATGGATTACTCTTTGCAATGCAAATTACTACTTGAACCAGAGAAAATGTTATTTGGAAAGTAACATTTTCTCAGGTTGCGACTACCTCTCTTTGGCGTCTGGAAATGATCTAATCGGGATACTAAGAAGTAAAGGAGAGACAAGCTGTTGATTCGTTGCATATCGACGGTGAAACTACCAAACCACGTATCTCGTTTGCGGTGTTTAAAAATCTACGCTCACATTTTATTTTTTTGAAGTAGACCAAATCAATATCATTCGTTGAAATTTTCACGGAATTTTCTCCGCACAAAGAGGAAAAATCACAGAAATTTTCAAGACTGGATGTTAGGTAGTTTTTCATTTAAAAAATAAAGTATGAAAGGAAGTCTACGACGTCGCAAACCGAGATACGTGGTTTGGTAGTTTCACCGTCGATATATAAATTGAGTGATGACCCATTAATCCGAAGTCAAGCGTGTTAAATCACCGGCTTCGCAGCAGGTGAGATAACCCTATTCTGTCATTTTCCGCAAAAACGACGAATTTCCATACAGTTCCCGTTGAAGTTACGCTGTCCCTGCCCATCACGGCAGTATTCTTACAGTGCAAAAACAGCGAATTTCCGCAGGGTTACCATAGGCATTACGCTGTTTTTTCAGTACATTGCTCACGTGCGAACCGTGAGAGCTCGACGTCCACCATTCAACGAAGCGTGCAATTTTTCCCGCCCGCCGCGGCCGCCTCGCGCTCTCGGCTTAATAATTCCTTTTTCTTTATTTTCCCGGCGATTCGAGTTCTGTTTCAACAGCAGAATGAGAGCCCGATTGGACTCGACGAAACTTGCGTTTATTTATTTCTTGGGCGGTTCCTGTCCGCCCCATCTTTGCCCTCGACACACGCCGTTGTCAAACTGGTCGCTAAAATGTCGGGATTGTTTTTATTCAGCATTGGTTACGAGTTATTTGAATTTCCCGCTCGCAAGAATAACAAGAGCCTACTTTAATCAAATCGTGCACTGCAACGGACTTGCAAGTGGGCCGATTGTTGAAGTCGATAGGCAATACTATAGACAAAGATGACAAAAAGGATGTGAAGGGATCCAATTGGTTTAAACGGGTGGTTGCGATGGACAAAGGAGGTACGGACTAACTAACGGTAACCCTAGAGTACCTGTATAGGGAGAGTAGCGACAGATCTGAAACTCCGAAAGTCCATCAGGCCTTCACCGATGCCTCCGCGAATAAAGTTAGGGCCCAAAAGGGCAGCCAACCTATGAATTTCGAATGTCCAGAGCGATTTACAAATACAATTGTTACGAACCGTCGTTTAGAAAGCATGTATTTGGTTTACTTTTTGCATAAATTTACTTATTTTTGCGAAAGAACGCTCATTTATGTACACTCTTAGCCATCTTGGTTAGAATTGAAATCTGTAGGCTGGCAGTGAAATTTTGTGTGTTAGAAGTTGCTCAGAAGGGTGGCTGCACTTTTGGGCCCTAAGCCCTCCATGAACCGAACTGTCGCTACTCTCCCTATACAGGTACTCTAGGTAACCCACGAGAGACGCTTCAGTTAGTCCATCATATTCTCCCTAAGTCTATAAGGACTAACTGTTTCAACCAAAAGATCGCTACATAATACTTATGTCTTCTTTGTCTATTGTTTTGTCTATCAGTTTTAACAATCAACCCGCAGGTTTTTCAAGCAAGCAGGGTCCTTTTCCATCCCTGTGTCGTTCAAAGTGTGAACAACATTCAATACTGTCGTGCTAAGCAGAAGCGTCGTATGAGCCTGTAGGCGTTGCCAAATTCACTATGTTGTTGCAAATTGCACATTTTTTTAAAATTTTATCGGCACTACACAGCTTATTTGATTAACTTAAAACTTTTTTGAAAACTGATTATAGCACTTACTTTCTTATTGTTCTCTACGCACTATGGCCATTTCGAGCATAGAGAACAATAAGAAAGTAAGTGCTATATAATAGGTTCTCGAAAAAGTTTTAAGTTAATCAAATAAGTTGCCAAATTCCCTTTGATAAAATACGAACTTCCCGGGAAACCTGAGAATAAGTTCTCTCTAATTTTCAGAGACTTTTGCTGGCGATGAATTCTAAATTCTCCAAAAATTTCAAGACAAAATATTCATAACTCCCATTTTAAAAAAAAAATTATCGGAGAAAATTTGGCAACTCTCTAATATTTATACGGCATTTATCCTTAGGACGGCAGAATAGCAGAGTCACCGAAATCGAGGTTGCCACATGTTTATGATGCAGAGACGGCCACGAGGACGTTTAATATGCGATTTAACTCAAGTAGATTGATGTTTTTTGTCAGAGCTGCAAGTTTAAATTTATGCATCGAAGAATGTCAATATCTTGGTCAGGAGGTACTTTCAGTAATTTTAGTTGCGCGAATCGTGTTCTGCAAGAAAGTTTGGTTAAGAAGCATGTCTTAATATGTTTGAATTAGTACCTTGTCTACTGGTCCATTCGCGCAAGCATATGTGTTCGAAGGTGCAATGCTTGGAGTATTCATACGATGTTGCAGGCGCTTCAAACGCATGCTGGTTCAACTGCATAGGTGGTGGTTTTAGCAGGCTTTCGAAGAGTGCCCTCTCCTCGCCCTGTGTTGTTTAAAGTATTAACGTCGGCAGGAGCTGAGCCAAAGCGCCGAAATTGATGTTGTCATATTTTCACATCATATATGCTATCCACAGTAACGTTCAGTGTGAGATTTGACGCAAGTAGATTACTATTATTTCAATGGCCTGTGTCACACTATCAAAACTAGCTATCAAAATATCAAGGTCAGGTGTTGTGATTGGCTTATTCGATGACTTGGACCAATCACAGCACTTGACCCTGACATTTTGATGGAGTATTTTGATAGTGTGGCACAAGCTTATCGGCGGGCGGTTCGAATTTACGCTGCGAAAAATGTTAATATCTTGGTTAAGAGTCACTTCCAGTATGTTCCAAGTAAAATTTGGATGAAAATATTTACATCACAATGCTTAAATTTGCACCTTGTCTAGCGGTCCATTGTGAGTCAAAAGTGGTTTTCAAACAATTTTGATGTGCTCACTGCTTAACTTGACGTTGGTGCGATTATTTCTATTCCAAGTCTCTTCAGCTGACTGAACCTCTTGTTGTTACTTCTCTGACGTAAGGGCGCACCTCCATTATGCCGTGCTAAGGAAAAATGCCGTGTGAGCCTCCAGGGGCTGTCAAATTTCTTTTAGTAAACCACGAATTTTCGGGAAAATTTGTAAATCATTTTCTTCCGATTTTCCAGATAATTTTGTTCGCAACTTCACCTAAATTTCCTGAAAATTACAAGGGAAAATATACATAGCTTTCCTGAAGAATAAACACTATATCGAAGGCAATTTGGCAATTCTCGAATGTTCATACGGCGTTTTTACTTAACACGGTAGTATTCCCACATGAGCCCGGAAAGCTTAGAGTTCTACGGAGAAGAGGGCTCATTTGGAAATTGAGATACCCCCTTACGTCAGCGAGGCGACGTTGTGTGCAAGAGACCCCTTGTGCGGAATTTCGTCAACAATGCTCTGCGCTCAAAGCCGGCGATGGTTGCTTTGAATATTTCCTGGAGATGGGATGGAACGCCGACGGCGGAGCACAGTGATAAACCGAGGAACTTACGAGCATCTTCGCCATCCACTCACCACCGACGCTGTTTTATTAATGAATCGAAACAAGTGTATTCGCTCCTAAGTCTCCGTTTCCAACAAATCTACTTTTCCTCCCCTATTACGCAACGCAGTACAACTGAACATATTTAAATCAAAAGGAACTATCTCCATTATAACTTTGGGTCGTATCCATGTTCGCGCCTAAAATAGCTTTTAGGCATTTTTGGTCTCAGACATTACATTTTGACACTCCGAAGTGTCATACAGATTTAATTATTTCTTCCTCTTCTTGTTCTAACGACTAGGGCATAGCCCTGTTTGTCAGGCCATCAAGTAACGAGCACAAGAAACTATACGTAAGTATTAATAATCTAAAAATCACTTAAAATAAAGGACTCGTAAAATCGATAAAAACAGCATAAAATCGTCAATCATCCTTAGGAATTAATTATTTAAACTGGTAAATGTAAACAAAGCCTTGAACTCATGCGAGGAGATTCCCATTCCTCGACTCAAAGTTTCGACAAAAAAATAAACATCAGGTAGAGCTGCGCTAAAAAGGAAAATACAGAGCGAACATAGATTCTTAAACCGAGCAGAAAAAGAATAGGTTTCTCGACTGCTAGGTTGGATAATTTCGAGGGCGCCAACATAGCATTTGAGGCTACTTTTTCGTCATCTTGGATAGTTGAATTTTGAAAATTCGACTGAAAATTTAATCTTTACGTCAAAATACCCCCTGCTACCAAGTTTCAAGAAAATCGATTGAACAGAAGCCGCAAATCTCACGAAAATTATGGCTCACACAAGGCTAAACGATACCAGTCTGTACTTACGTGGGGCAGTACGCCTTCATTTTCGTCTGATACTGCGCAACACTTTGGTGGCGGAATAGTTGCTCAGAACGCCTTCAACAGTATCGCTTACATTTGACAACTGAATATGACGATTACCGCTGATATTACGCAGTTATACATTTCCTCATTACTGAGGGTGTTGTTTCTTGAGTCACTAATTTCGAATTTGATGTCAAATTACCAAGATTTTAACACCCTGACCTATTAAATGGACCGCGTTAAACAGAAAGGAGCCGAGCCACATCAGCTATTGCCAAATTGAATTGGGCAGTTTAATTTTTTACATGAAAACGGCTGTGCGGATTTTCGTGCAAAATTTAGCGGATTTTCTCTATAACATTTTCAAGGAATCCACACAAACGTTCTCTCGTAAAAAATTAAATTGCCCAGTTAAATTAGGCAATAGCTGATGTGGCTTGGTTCCTCTCTGTTAAACGCGGTCCGAATGTGGGTAAGTTTATGCTACCAGCTCGAAACGCGCATTGGCGCCTACAAACCCAAGGGGATACTTCAAGCATTGCGCAATGCGTAAAGTAGCCCCTTAGGTTTGTAGGCGTCAGTGCGCGTACTCGTTTCGAGCTGGGAGCGAGCGGCGGCTCTCAGCTTGCAATGAGCTTCGGTGGCTAAGTGGATAGGATGCTTGACCGCGGAACTTGCTATTCCGGGTTCGATGCCCGACGGTCCTTAAACTTCCTTCAGGTTAAATAAACTTCGAATCATGATGCTTAGTCTTAATAGGTCCTAAAACTAATTTTTTTGGGGTAAATAATCGACTTAACCTGACTTAGCGGTTCAATAAATTAGCGGCTTCTGTTAAATGGACCCCTTCGTGTTAAATCATTTTTTTAATTTTTTTTTTTTTTTTTTTTTTTTTTTTTTTTTTTTTTTTTTAATTCTGACTTTTAAAATTACATCAGAAGAAGTGTAATAATGAAGGGCGGGTTTAGTTAAAAAACATTCATACCGGCATTTGCGAGGTTATAAGTTTCCGACTGCCTATTTTGCGCCGGCAAACCAATGTGAACAGTTTAAGATCTGCCGTGATTTTTCCAAGATAACTTTGATAAATTTGGCATACAAAACCTAACCAAATGCTAGTCGTGACAAAGTCGAAGTCGACGAAGAAGCTATTCATAGATTTAATTTGCCATATTTAGAGCTTTTCAGACTCGTCGGATGAAAATGCAGCTATGAGCTGTTTATTGGAAAGAAGCAGAAGTAAACTGATAAAAACTTATTCTTTGAAATACTTGAATTTTCCATCGAAAATTCCTACAGAATTTTTGCCCCAATTTGACAAAAATTTGACAGTCTCCTGGAAAGCTTTCCTTCGCAACCTTCGAAAAGCTTCGGGAGAAAAAATCTCCATGTGACCTTGTAAGACAGATAAAAGTAAGAATCGTGGGGCTTAGAGGACAAGGCGCATAAGTGCATTTTTTGAAAAATTGAGATATTAATGATTTCAAGCTTCTGTAGTAAGTAATCTGTGAGCATTCCCGAGAGTGTATAAAAGATACGACTTAGAAGCTTCTGAAAAATGTGATGAATAACCATCTAACCATGCAATAGGACGAGTTTCCAAAATTTCCTCTTGCGCGTGTCTCCCTAAGGTCTTATCCCTTCATTTCCTTCTTCACTCTCCCTCTATGCTACATAGAAAATTCACACCCCAGTCGACTATCATCCCTAACAAATATTCAAATGAGGGGACGAAAATTAAATCTCTTTGTGCTACGTTGCCAAATCCTGCCGCAAACACTTTCGAGGTATGTCTCAATTATGTATTTGTATGTAGTATAGCAAGCACTTGATTAAATTCTATAAAATCTAATGATACTTCGCAGAAAATATTAGGAGTTTTTTCTTCCTTTCTTTTTTTAAAAGAAATAAATAAAATTTAGATGTAGGTAGAAAGTAAACAACTAAGCAGGCTAAGCTAGTAACAACGAAGCTAGTTTTCGTTGATCTTCAGAAAGCGTATGATAGCGTTCCACTAGTGAAACTCTGGGAAGCCCTGAAAAAATCGAATTTTAGTGATGGACTTGTGAATGCGATTAAGAAATATTACTGTGGAAGTTTTACTAGAATTAAATGTCAAGGGAGGTTATCTGGTGGTTTTTATGTTTCTAAAGGTTTAAAACAAGGATGTTGTCTGTCACCTACATTATTTAAGATCTTTCTAGAACACGTTTTAAAAGAGTGGAAAAAGAAGTGCTCTGGCATGGGCGTTCCCCTAAATGATACGGACACATTGTATACTCTATGTTTTGCTGATGACCAGGTGGTGATCGCGCAGGATGCGGATGACGCTGAATATATGACTCGGAAATTAGTGCTAGAATATCGAAGGTGGGGCCTAGAGGTCAGTGTCAAGAAAACGGAAAAGTTGACGATTGGAGGGGATCAGCAAGACATAGAGCTGGAAGATGGACAGTGTATTAAAAGCTGCGAGCATTACAAATATTTAGGAGTTCGAGTATCCCAGGATGGAAAGATGGACCAAGCCATAAAAGATCGAAACCTGCAGGGAAGGAAAGCTATTGCTATGTTAAATAGGATTCTTTGGGATCAAAGTATCTCCGAAGAAAAAAAGAGAATGATTTATAACACCATAATCAAAAGCATTCTGACCTACGGCAGTGAAGTGTGGCCCATGAAAGAGCGTACCAAAAAGATTCTTAAGGCAACTGAGATGGATTTCTGGCGAAGATCAGCCGGAATCTCGAGGAGAGATCACGTAAGGAACGAAAGAGTCCGTGAGATCATGAACGCCGAGCAGAACATCGTGCATGAAATTATGACCAAACAGCTTGTCTGGTATGGTCATGTTCAACGAATGGCGGATGATAGGTTGCCTAAGAAGGTGCTAGATTGGGTTCCTCCTGGGAGAAGACGTAGGAGACGCCCAGCAAAATCGTGGATTGGTGGCATTCAAGATGAAATCACAAGATGCCATCTACCAGATGACCTCTGGATCGATAGGCAAGGATGGCGATTAGGTGTCGCAGAGCGCCCGAGCGCGCTGTAAAGCGACTGGAATGTATGTATGTAGAAAGTAAACAACACGAAATGAGGTTAGGTTGATTTGGAGTAAATTTGTCCGATTAATGAGAGAAGTTCTGCAACGAGGTGACAACTTGGTGTCCAGGACTCTGGCTAAGTGTGACAGTTGCTCCAACTGGCAATTAAATCTCTCTCTAATTAATTTGCAAACGGACCTTCTGCAAGGGAGATTCATTCTTGCGGTAAACATTCGAAGGTAGATACTACGCGGCTCAGAAAGACAAACCAACCCGAGCGATGACTTCTTTATCGAATATTATCGCCTTGGCAGATATTCGTGCTCCTGGGAGCGCATGTTGCCTATACGTTCAACTGAAGGCGAATCTGACTTCGGCGAACTCACATTTCCTATGCATAAGGTGCACAGTTAAAAATGTTCGTGTTTGATGTCACTCTGTTTTGCTTTGTGTTACTTTTTTTGTGTCAGGTCAACCTACAGGATATGTTTGCTCGACACACTCTTATGTTAAATGAAGTTAACTCGACCCTAACGACAGGCTACTCTGAGACTTCCGATCATGAATTGGATTACATTTTGCAATAAGGAGCCACTATCTCTGGTTTTTCCATAAAAACACATGTCTGCACAGGGAAACCAATGGCATGTATGTTGTTTCTAAAACGGGCCAAAAATAGAGGTTCCTTGGTGCAAAATGCAATACAATTACGTGTCCGTGTACTGCGGAAATTGTGTACTCTTGTTTTCCTCCCCGTGCTTAGGGGTCGCGACTTGCTGGTGGCTAGCGCATTTGACTATCACCGTTGTGACGCAGACTCAATCCTGGAGGGGGGGCAACCATTTTTTAACGAGGTCGCAGATTTTCAACAAACAGATTTGGTCCCTTCAACACGAAGATTTGGTCGAGTTGACACAGGGAAAACTACCGCAAAAAAAATCAACCAACAGCTTGTGTTACTTCATGTTTCACTTCCTGTATCAACACAATATTTTGATTACTTTTTCTTACTGCGTGGTTCCACAAGAAAAGATGCGGGACCTTGAAAAACCTTCGTTTTGAAAATTCTACTTGGTTGTCTTTCCCAAAAACAGCTTTTTTTCTCAATAGACTTCCTCGTGTTCACAGCAGTGGCGTGGCGTGCTTTGCGATATATCGATTGTTATGCCATTTAAACCTATGGAAAAGGATCGATAAACAGGGTGTTCACTGCGAACACCTTAATAATCGACTCTTTACCATAGGTTTAAATGGCATAACAATCGATATATCGCAAAACACGCCACGCCACTGGTTCACAGAGGTTGAGATGAAGCTAATCTTCCGGTTGCAATAAACCTTTTTAAACCCGGTTTTATCCGGCTTAACCTCATAAGCCTGAGTCTTTCATCTCTTTAGCTTTCAATTAATTCGGCGCCATAACTTCTGATTGTTTACATTGTGGTTAGCACTATATTACTCCTGTGTGCAATTACTTAAAAGTGCATGACTGACGTTCATGATACTTTGTGTCGGCGTAATGAGAGACGAAGTGCATTAAGGCGCCCAGGCGAGAGATGCAACGAGATTATGCCGTGTAATTAAAGAGACAAGTTTACTCACGGAAATGAGTTGAACTCAGACTCGCTTAGGGAAACCAATTTGCCATTAAAAGCTTACCTGGAACATAGAAAATCGTAAAAAACAATTAGCCCGACAGTCAGTGTTACTTCCGTGGGGAATAATCCTTTAAGTTAAAATGAAACTGCGATTTTCTCTAGAATTTTTCCACAAATAATGCGTACGGAACTTCTTTGAGAAAAGTGCGGGAAACGCGCGAGCAGTATTTCCCAGTGGAACGCAATGCGCCCGGAAAATTTTCATATTGATATAGGTCAGTTGCGCTGGTCAAAGAATCGTGTTTAAATGTTTGATTCTTGTGGATCACCTAAAAATAGTAAGATCTGTCGAATATTAACCGAGATATCGCGCTTTGAAAGATTTGTTTGATAACACAATCCACCGCGGTAGTGACAGAGTGACACCCTTGGTTTCTTCCACCTTACTTTCATTCGTCAGAGGGAGACACATTTTCACTGGTTCCTAGACATGGAACTCGGATGAAAGCAAGGGTGGAAGAAATCAAGGGTGATACCACCACGGTGGATGACGTAATAAATCGGATGATTCAAAGCACGATAACTCGGTTAATATTGAACGTAGAAAGTCGCTGTTAACACAAATCTTATTATTTTTAGCTGATATACAAGAGTCAAGCATTAAACACGATTCGGTGATCAGCGAAACTGCGTGACACATTGCAAATTTTTAAGAAACATAAAATTCATTTCACTGACCATGATGGTATCACTATTTCAGACAGCAGAAGAGAGGTGTTCATCGCATAATCTCAGGGGTCGTCCCTAAATTACGTAACGCACTTGATTGGCACATTTAAAGCCCCCCTCCCCCTCTTGTAACACTTCGGTGACGCAGATCACTACTCTTTAAAACGTAGAGATAAAATGGCGGAACTGCTCTCCTCGACCACCCCCCTACCCTTAGAGCGTCACGTGATTTAAGTACAGCCCCTTGAACGACCATTGCAAATTTCCAAATGCAGCAATAAAAAGAGGAGTTGTAGAATAATGCAATAGTTTGGCGCTAATTTGATGTAAAGCGTCTTAAATAAAGTTGAGAATCGAAAAAATTGGAAAATTCGGAGAGTCACCCAGGCTAAACACACAGAGAAATACAATTTAAAGCAATGCCGAGCGATGTTGCGAAATAGGAAATAACACTTAAGCTCTTAACACATTGCACTTACGCGAGAAAGTGGCGGTGAAAGCAGAAAACGTTTTGGCAGAGCGCTCTGCTCCGAAGGGCTCCACCGCTCTGCCAGGATCGAAAACACATTATTGGGAATCTGATAAAGTTGATGGGTCACCCTTTTATGGATTGGAATGGAGGAAAAAATCCATTCGGCTCAAAAAAGTGGCGGTTTGAAACAGCGCCAACGATAACTGAATCAAATTGACTATAAAACCGTACTTCTATGGGCCCTTATCGGCTCTTTGAGAGCCGACCGTGTGGAATTGAAACTTTCGAGCCTTTTTTAAAACGCTCGTAAAAATCCATCGTGCAAAATTTTCTTCTAATAAACACCAGAAATTGAACGAAACAGGTTATTAGGGACCGGTGTTGAAAAATCGGACCCGCGTAGGTATTTGTCAAAAAGGCAACGTCCATACGAAAAAAAACTTCAGTCCAAGAAAATTTTAAACTGATTTGTTCGAATCTAAGCATATGGGAATCCTCGAACGACACGCTTACTTTGTAAGACTTGCGTCTTTTATGTGAATAAAAGAAAGAAAAAGTACGAATTTTCGACACGAGGGAGGAGGAGAAGCAGAGGAAGTAAAGGACGATGATAAGAAGAACGAGAAAAACCTTCTTTCTCTTTCTTCTGCCTTCTTTTGTTTTATTCTCTTATTCATAATTACTTCATTCCCTTTTATTTTTATTATTATTTTTCTTCTTCTACTTTCTCTTCTTCTTCCTCTGTTTTCTGTTATTAAAATTATATCTCCTCTTCTCTTTCTTTTTCTTCTTCTTCTATCCCTCCTTCTCCTTCCTCCCTTCTTCCTCTTCTCTTTTTCAAAAATTGATTCTACGGGGAGACAAATGGCGACATCTTAAAAGCAGTGGTAAGGCTTGAATCATGAACCATCGATATTTCCCCATTTGAAGCTACGATAAAGAATCGATCATAAAGGTGTTCGTAACGAACACTTTGAACGTCGATCATTTTCCATAAGTTTAAATGACAAAGCAATCTGCAAATTGAAAAGTACGCCACGCCACTACTTACAATTAGAAACCCAGCGCTCCCCGCTGCCGCCGTCACAAAAATGCAAATTTTCCCAATTACCCATCTTAAAGAGGAAAAGGGCACGACCTTTCCGGGGCAAAATTGTTCTCTGTGGGTGGAAAAAAATCTTCACAAAGGCGGGAAAAAGGGCCCCCATCGCGGTTTTGTTCCCAGGCGAAGGCAGGGAGGTTAAACCGCGGTCAAGAATCTCCGAAGAGACATTTAATATTCTCATCTTCCTTCTTGGCCTAAATCTGAGGTTACTTGAGCCTCAAAGCCCGAGTCACCGCGGGGGGGGGGGGGGGGGGGCGTCGCGTCGGTGAGAAACTTTTTAATCACTCCTTTTTCGGCTCGAAGCTGTAATTGAGATAAACACGGACGCCGGGGAATTCGACTTTTTTTTTAGCCTTTGGAGCCTGCTTTTCCGGCCTCCCGTTTTACCCGCGTAATCGGACGACAAAGGCCCCGCGCGGGGGCGTTGCCACCGGGGGTGGGGGAGGCGGAAAAAAGGCGCAGAATTTCCGCGTTCTAACGGCTGACCGACCGGCGAGCATAATTTATTCACGGCCGACGTTTAAATATTTGATGCCTTTTAAAACCGACTGTTTGCAGTGGGGCCGGTGGTCTTTTCCGCAATTGAATTTTAGCCCGGATTCGCATCTTCTCCCAATTCCGGCGCACATCGAGCAAAAATCCGTGTCCTCGATTCCTAGTCTGCGGTGCTAAGGTGCCGTATGAGCTTTCAGACGTTGCCAAATTTCCTTCGATAAAATGTGAATTCTGGGGGAAATCTTGGCATATGTATTTTCCCCCGAATTTTTCAGGAAATTTTAATCGCGATCGAATCGAGATTATCTGATACTTTAAAGAGAAAAAATCCATAACTTCCCTCGAAAATAAACGATTTATCGGAGGATATTTGGCAACTTTCGAATGTTCATGTGGCGTTTTTCCTTTCGCAAGAAGGTAGCACCGTTCTTCGTCACTTAACAACACTTTTCCCCCTCCATTATATCGATGAAAATAATCAATTTTAAGGGAGACAGCTTTCAAGAAAGCATACCGATTGTGTGATTTATTCTGCGAGAAAAGCTCCGTACTTTTGATGGATGCCTGCCATTCCTAATATATTAGAGCGCCTTCAGTTTCGTATGATACTGTGCAATACCTCTGGCTCGTGTAAAATAGTTGCTTCAAGCGCCGTGGCACACTGCGGCGCCGCAGGTGGGCAGCCAGCGCGGAACGCGCATTGGCGCCTACAAACCTAACAGGGATACTTCACGCGTTGCGCAATGCGTGAAGTATCCCTGTTAGGTTTGTAGGCGCCGGTGCATCGCCGCTCCGCTTTGTGTTAGGCTCTAATATTTAATCTGGCGGAGTCAGCGTTATTCAACTCATGATTTTGAAATGTTTGCACATCCTGTACGGATTACTCTCATTTTAATTGATGAAAAAAATATGTATCAAAGGAAAATATAATGTGTGTTTTGTAAATATTAAGGTGCGGTCCCGTATCAAACTTAATGATTTCCAAAGCACACGATCTCTACACAATATCTTATAGCCTTTTATAATCGATGGCAAAAAAGCAACAGCCAGGCGATAAATAGCCCGGCTTCATAATTTGTTATCGCTTCGTATAGCCCGGCCGTATGATTTTCTCCGCTTTCTACAGTCAGGTATATGATTTTCTGTAGCCTCCCTTAGCCGGCTATGAGAATTCCTATGGTATTTTGAAACACAGCTCCTATCGCCAATTTTTACCAGGGTTGTATGACTCTCCAGAGTTCCAAATATGAATACCGCTTTTTTCATATTTCAGCAATCTCTCTTGCACAGATTAGAATTTTAGATTCGAAAAAGTGTATTTCATGCTTATATCATCTGGTAAATGAAAGCTTCCCTATGATTCTGACGACAGGAAGTTTTAAGAGGGTCAAAAATGGCAAATACAGGTGCAACAGCATAAACCTGAAAATGGTCTCTAAACCGTAAAAGCACAGATTCCCAGTTTGAGGTTCAAATTCCTTAATTTTCCCCCTTAAATGCTTCATTAAATGATACGGTCCGAATTGCCCAGATTTTTCCGGTCCTTGACACCATTGATCGTTTTCCGTTGGACCACAAATTGAACCTTTCATAATTTTCTAAAATCTCTCTTCATGAATATATCATGGAAAAAACCCAGAAGAAATAGCGAAAAAAAGGCAAGTTGCGTTTGACCTGCCACCACTTAAGTGCCCCCTGGTCGAGTCGTAATCCCCGGTCATGGACACCGAACAGCCATCATCCCAGAAATAAGGCTAGTCAAAATTCTATTCTACCGTCCTTTAAAAAAAACGTCGTAAGTACATCCGAACGCTGCCAAATTTACCCAGATAGAATACTCATTTTAGAGAAAAATTCCGAATATTTTTCATCGAGCTTTTCAAATACCTCCGATCAAATTGCGAATAAAATTCTCTGAAAATTTTCGAGAAAAATAATGACAAATTATCTAGTAAATTCATGATTTATGAGAGGAAATTAGGCAACGTACGAAGGCCCATACGTCGTTTTGACTTAGCTTAGCAGTATTGGCTCCGGCGAGAGGGCTTGATGGGCGCCCATCAAGGTAGTGACGAGCGACCTTCGCCGCGGAAACTACCGCCCGAACCATCCACACGTCTGCAAGCTCCTAAGCCCGCAACTGGAGCTCATTTCGCTCCTCCGCGGACAAAAGCGCGTAACTGGATCCCCACGCGCGTCCCAAAATGCGCAACATCAAATGGATCACGAGGCCGACGCGGAGATGAAGTTACGTCGGAACGTCACTCGGAGGGCGGACAATCGAACGGCGGAATAAATCCGCGTAAATGAAAGCTATACAGGGCCATGAATAAAACATGGCTCGCTTGCTTGAGACGCTCGTTTCGCGGGGCTAAAAGCGCGGATCCGCGTCGCGCCTCTGATGGGAGTTGTGCGGTTTTGTCGGCGGGCGGGATAATCAGGGCGGCTGAGTAATCGCCGGCCGTTGCCCGTTGCGCGGGAAACTAATAACCGGCTTCGCAGCTTCCCGCTCATTTATCGGCGGAAAACGCGGGGGCGCCACCGGTTGAAGCGACTTCGCCCCTTTTTTTAAGACCGCCGTAGGCCGGCGGTTACGCGCTTGGGTTTCGGTCGTTTCCTGCAGATTTAGTCGAAATGCCCCGCTGGAACGGACGGGATCCGTTTCCGCAACCCCTCCACTTTTGAATTTTCAGAGAGAAGAAAGTCGTAAATTTGCGCTAATTGTAAGCTATTATGGTTTTCTTTTTTATTTTTTAAGAAATTTGATTCAAATAAAAGTCCTACAAGGATATGTCTTTATATCCACGTGATTTAGATCAACTAAATTAATTTTGTTAAGCATATAAAGTAACGTTAGATGATAAAATCAGCTAATATGTGCCGCAAAAAACTGCCCCTCGTGTAAAAACAGCAGCGCCTCCGAAAACAAAGCACGCCATACTTAATTTTGTGTCAATTTTCTTTTGGGAACATGGGCATGAATTTCGTTTGTTTCGAAATTGCATAACCAAGATGTGTACTAAAATTAAAATATGGATTTTCTGTAATACGAACCTCTGTACGAACAGGAACCTCTGTAATAGCATCAAGTTTCGAAAAAATTGATTACTTACTCGTAAAGCTTAAAGTTATCCAAAAAACTGATTTAAAGTTCTGCTAATGTGGTAAATACCTTTTTAAAGGGCGGCGATTAACTTAGTGGCTCGATAAGAAACAGACTTAAGCTTTCCTTGTCTCAAACAGATCGTCATTTAAATTTCCCAGTCATGCTTAGTTACCAGAGGATTCCTCCTTTTTTCGGCAAGATAAAACATTCTGGATGCAGTATTTAAAACACTTGTTTCCTCGTTATTATACTGTTTACAGCCAACGATTGCTATCGTGATTCAAATTGCCAAACAAAGATTGCGAGCTTTAATCGAGTTGGACGGGTGTTGACAAGTTTTGCGTGAAAGTGCACTTGATATATGAATTGAGCTTTGCGGAAAAATTGAAAAGATCTTTTCGAATCTCGTGACAGATCCAGTTCTCGATAAAGATTCCAGTATTGACACCGATGCAAAAACATTGACCCAAAATTATGGGGAACAATAATTCGATCATGATCTGATAACCAAACTTAACTACATGGGTAACTAACTAGGTTCAAAAATAATCCTAGTTTATAATCTCTTTCCGATGACTAAAATGAATAGGCATTAGGCTACAGGATGGAATGAAAGATTGGAGACCGGGAAATATTTCATGAAATTTCACGAGGCTGTGAAAATTTTGAAAAATAGAGAACATTCGTTTCGGGATCTGAGTGTGCAACCCGCACTAAAAAAATCAACTAACAAAAAAAATCCTTAAATTATTTCCTAGCTCTGCTGCATTTTTCTTTATTTTTCTCGTAGGGGATTCACAAGTGACGCAAACATGTAAAACATGCCTCAAAAGCAATTTGGCGACGTTTTGATAATTATTTAGCTAGAACTCACATTTTACAATTTGAGATGTATCTTTCAACACCTTCCATTTCTGAAATTCTCTGAAATCTTTCACGTGGAATTTCACAATTTGATTTTTCATGAAATGGGTCGTTGCACGCAAGAGATACAGCCAACTGCATACACTTTTTAAGGGTAAGTTCGCTCGCAAATCTGCGTAGTTTGTAACACGCTTTTTCAAGTTTCCCGCGTCTGCGGGCAGTTTTTCTCAGTCACCGCCTACCAGGTTTGCGCAGGAAGAGGAGTTAGAAAGACTACCCAAAGTAAACAAACGGTTAACTAACTTTTTCTATCGTATGATTTCATTTGATCAGGCGTTTGTTCCCCTTTCTCTCTTTATTTTGCAGAAATGAAAACTCTGAATCAATTGAAATCTTCCGCAAAGAGATTTTATAGCCGATCGCGAAATTGTTAGTTTATTTAGGTAAGGCCTCGCTTTGGGCAAACCTGACTGCTGGCTACCAATGAGAAACTGCCCGCATGCGCGGAAAATTTGAGGAAGTTTGTCACAAACTACACAGATTGCTCGTCAAAGAGTGGATTTCAGACTTTCTTAATGTGCGCATCATGACTTTTGAGCGAATTTACGCTTATCGACGGAGTAAGTCCGCAATCACATATCTCATTTACGGTGTCTGAGAATCTCCGCCTGCATGCTATTTTTTTAAAAGAGAACAAATTGACATCATTCCTTCAAGTTTATGCAGAATTTTCTTCACAGAAGGAAGAAAAATCACGGCAGTTTCAAAGAATTGCCGTTGAGTAGTTTTCCGTTTAGAAAATAAAGTATGAAAGGAAGTCAGCGACGTCGCAAACCGAGTTATGTGATTGCCGACTTACATCGTCGATATGTAGGCTCGACACCAAAAAAATACGACGCGACGTTTCAACGACTTGAGCGCGCACCGTTGTATACGCGTAATGCATGCAGTATCCTGCAGACTTGTAAGGCGCCATACTATGCGTCGCGCGCACCGTGCTGTACGCGCAATACATGCATAAAAAATAAAGTATGACAGGAAGTCAGCGACGTCGCAAACCGAGTTATGTGATTGCCGATTTACACCGTCGTTATTTCAGTTCGTCGTATCTCTTGCTTGCAACAGACCCATTCCGCCAACCTGTTCGGCTATCAGGACTCGAGGGAATTTTTCAAGGGGTTTGGTCGACAGTGAGATGGAAAATCCCGTGAAAATTCGCAACCACGTAATGAGGGGCGGCAGTGATCTTGGCGCATAAGAGCAGGACGCCCGGGTCAGGGGACCGGGGGGTCGGGGGGGAGGGAGGGCAGTCCATTAATCATAATGGAGACTCCTCATTCTTGACGCTAGACGTTTTATCGAGGACGGAATTATTGGTGGCCGAGCGCGAGGGCCGCGGCACCGCACACATCTATTATGGAGCCTGTAAATACCCTTTGTGCGCCTAAAGCTCCTTTCAATAGGAGCTTCCGCCGCCCCGTGATTCTAATTTGTTCCAACTTGACGAAGGTTCCTGTCAGTTCCGCACGGGGCTGAATTTGTAACGATTCCGAGGGGTCGCTCAGGGATTAGGTCGTCTAGATTGTCCCGCATACGTGAGTACATCTAGGATTTTCAAGGGTGTCGTGACGGGTCTTCGGCAAACTTCGGCAAGAGCTACACAACAGTTCCCTCGAGTAAAATAGCGAAAAGTCATCACGGGGAAAATTGAAATCCCACCGAATGTGATCGAGTGCGGAAAAACACGTCGCGTGGTAAATACTGGAAAAAATCTTAAATTTGCCGCCAATTAGTATTTTTATTAAATCAAGAATTGTGCTGCCTGATATACACTTCTTTTTTTGCTTAACCCAAGAATTATTTTTCATGTATCCAGGAAAAATTAGCTTAAAACAAGATAAAAAATTTTTGGCGGCAAATTCTAGAATCAGCATGCTTGAGCCAAGCACATTTTATTTTGTATCGGTGAAGAAGGAATGTGCTGAGGACAAGCGCTGGCTGTGTCCAAGTGCGGAATGGACTGCGAAAGCAAAATCATCATCCGTCCCATGCGCTGAGGTGTAGATTCTGGTGCTCAGCGCGGTTCTATTTTGCTCAGTGATCGTGTCTAGAATTCTTGACCAAGCTAATTCTCTGACAAGGAGGAGAAATGGTGCTGGGTCCACACCATTTTTCGCGGAAATCAAAGCCAAGAAGTTCAAAAAATTATAATTAGAGTCAAAAATAATTATTTGTACTCTGATGAGCACCAGTACAAATTACCGGTACAAATTCTCTGATTTGTTCCCGATTTTCAGGGGCTCGTTCCTAGATGACAAACCAAAGTTTTTTCCCCACTTTCCCAGAATTTTGTTGAGAAAAATTAGGACTTTTTCGGTGAAAGGGCGTATCCTCATACACCCTGTCGTTTTTACTGACATGTCACAAGTTAGAGCCTAGGTCATTGCAATCCAGGATTTGGGTGAATAATGAGCAGCAATGTTGGGTAAAAGGATAAAAAGAAATCCTTCGTCCTGAGAGGAACTCCTTATAAATCAGGGAGGCCTCCTCTTTGATGCCAGCAACACAGAGAGTATAATTATAAGGCCATGTGGCTGGGCGCGGATGTTTCCGGAGTACGGCGCGATTATTCTTGGACCACATCCGCGTGGAGTGGGCGGGTGGCGGGTGGCCGCACCAGTGGCGTGGCGTGACTTGCGATATATCGATTGTTATGCCATTTAAATCTATGGAAAAAGATCGATTACCAGGGTGTTCGCAGCGAACACCTTAGTAATCGATTCTTTACCATAGATTTAAATGGTATTACAATCGATATCGTCACCTTCCAGGCAAAGTATCACAAGCGCCATGCGAAGTTTAAAATTTCCGCCGCCATTTTATTTCTTTACTGAGAAATTGTTGGTTGAATCTGTTTGGAAATTTCACTAAATTTTATCGGCAGCACAAAGAAAATTCAGTGAAATTTTCGGACAGCTTCGTTGTACAATTTCTCTGTAAAAAAATATAATGGCGGCGGAAATTTTTAAACGTCGCATGGCGCTTGTGATACTTTGCCTGGAAGGTTACGATATATCGAAATTCACGCCACGCCACAGAGCCGCACCAACTTCAGGAGAACTTACAAAGTATGTTGAAATTCAAACAGTCAAGCATTAGACGCCTTGTAATCTCCAGCCAGTCTTGCCGTTTCATATTCAGAAAGAATTAGACAGAACATGTTGGTCATCATGATGCATGTTTTAATCGAAACTCTTTCAGGGAGCGTTGATACACAGAAAAAAAGTGTTACGGGTTATCCCCTAAAATTGAGGTACTACCCCAATTTGTTGGCGAAAAGAGCATATCCAATTAATTGTGATAGTGCCGCAACGCTTGAGTTAGTAACCTAATTTATTGGTGTACTACCACAATTAATTAGAAATTTCCAAACCTTCCAACAACCCCTATACCTCTCTTTTCCGTGTAAATTAAGTAATGATTTAGGAGGAGGGGGGGGGGGGGTATGAGCATACGTTCAAAGGGTGAGGTCGGTAAGTACCAACGTTAACCCTCTCTATAGGTAAAAAACACATAAAATCTTAAGAATGGCAATCTTACGCTGGTCGCCAGGCGTTACATTTCACACTATCAAGCAAAATCCTTTAACTTTATCCAGCTAAATATTCAACAGTTCTACACAATTTGTGGAATATTAAAGAGGAGGTCCTTTGAGAGGTATTCAATTACTAAGGTGGATCTTGAGTTGCGTTACGAGTCGTTCCATGGAGGGAGGGGAGAGGGGAGTCAGAAATGCCGGAAAGGGGCGTAACGTAATTGATGAACGCTCCCTTAATATTTCTTCTTTGCTATTTTAAAAAAAGTTTGTCAAAGTTGACACTATCTTCTCTTCAATCAGGAACATAATATATTGCAATTTTTGGTGATGCCTGGAAGAACTGAAGGATGTGATACCACTTGCCAAGGACGTGCTTGTCACATTATCATGAAAAATAATTTAAGCTTCATCCAGCTAAATATTCAAGGCAGTTTCACATAATTTGTGGAATGTTAAAGAGGGGGGTCCTTCAAGAGTTATTCAATTACTAAGAGGGTATTCTTGACAATAAGTCCCTTTTGTAATACGATGGCTCATTTCAGGGCTAGAGTATACAACGACTACGTTGGACTTTCGATCGAGAAATGATACGATGGCGTCATACCCAGAAGGGGTTTGGGCCAGTTCAAAGTAGGAAGTAAGTCGGGGAGTAAAGCTCACATGTAAAGGCTGGGGCACGGACAACAATGCAGAAACGAGGAATCAATTAAAGTGGGAGATTTCCGTTCAAGTCAAGGGGGTTGTGATTAATGACGGCTCAAGCTAATGCTGCCTCAGCTCCTGAACCCAATATCAGACGCAGCATTGCCATTTTTAATGTAAAAATTTTATTTTCACGTCCATTAACTTCAAGAGCATGAGGTTCCTTTTTCAAAAATGTTTACGGTCGCAGTCTATCTCCAGAAAAATGACCCAAATTTGGTATAAATTATTTTCAACATAGCTTAAGGAATTTTCAGAAGCATTACGTTTCGTACAGTTTTCGATTTAACTAAGGTAAAACGGACAATTTGCTGTTTTACAAGTCGGGACAGAATTTTTCAGATTTTAGGCATCTATAAGAAAAATGTACGATTTGACAAACCTTCAGACCAGACATTACTGTCGAAAGTCGCTTGAATCCTTTATTAAAACCGAATTCTGGCCAGACGGCCTGCCGCACCGAAACGATTGTTTTACAAGTGTTTATGGAACATGTTACCCTGTAAAGACAATAATAGGGGGAGGTTCGAAAATTCTTAAAATAAGACCTTTTCGAGGCCCGACTCGGCAATAACGGAAATACCCGGCATACAAAATTATTCACATAACTGTATGATATGATGCGAGATCTGGGGACGGGGGGCGCGGGAGTCGCCTGCATTGGAAGAGGGGAGGGGATGGAGGGTGAGGGGCGGGGGTGGGGGAGGCGAACGAACAAAGAGGGAAGAGTGACACCGCGGAAGCCAGTTAAGGGAAAAATCGTCAAATTTCGAACGGACAAAAGAAGTTTTCGTGAAACGGCGGCGGCTAAATGTGACGTCGAGGCGACCGAGTCGTTCGTCACGTCACGTCAGATGACGTCACGTAGCGACGTCCGCAATTACAGCGCGCCTGCATTTCCTCTCCCGGGCAGCGACGGCTTCATCTGAAAATTTCGATTCTGGAGCATCTCGCATAATCTGCTCAAATTTCAATATTCCGATAGTATTCTGTCTAAATATTCCAAGTGGCTCCGCCGGCCCAGGGATGATGAACGGTTCGTCTAGTCGGATGTCTGCTTGGTTTTTGAGAAATGGACCCCATTGGGGGCTAACGCCCCCCTCCGTGATGTAAAAAAGGACATTTAGGAAATCAGGAGAAAGAGGATTGGCATGAGAAAAAAAGTACAAAAAGTATTATACAATAAAGAAAATGAAAGACTAGGTTACTAAAACCCTCCTGTGGGATCGAAAAAAGAAAGAGAGGAGGAAACCAGGCTAAAATAACTATAGCATGAAGAAGAAAGTACAAGAAAATAATGTGAAAAACTTGACTGCTCCTTAGATGGAAAAAATAGGAAGAGGTAAATAGGAGATATAGCAGAATAATATGAGAAGGAGAGAGGACAATAAGTCGTAGACGCAGTTAAAAATTTCTGGGTTCATAGAAACTTTGAGTTTTTTTCAGCGGCCAAATAGGCCACTACACAAGAGAAAGAGGTCCCATGTTATCTCTTAAAAATCTTACGTAAAAAACAAACCACAGGGCGGGAGGTTCGGAAATCACTTCCGAACGAGATATTATTTAGTACTTTTAGCACTGTAAAGTGGTACTAATAATACACAAATGAGGGGCTTGGAGGACAAGACGCATAAGTGCAGTTGTTGCTATTTCAAGAAATTCGTATTAAAGTTTCAAAATTGCCTTATGGCAGAGAGGAAGTTTAAATTCACTTTTTGATGCTTTTAAGTTGGATTTAAGTAGTGAATTTTTCACAGAATATACTTTCAGACTAGTTTTAGTCGAGTTCATGAATATCTCAATTTTTTCGAAAACTGCACTTATGCGCCTTGTGCTCCAAGCCCTCAAAGGAAGTTATTTGCATTTTTGCAATTCAACCAAAGTTCGTTGTAAACACTTTGCATCTTGTTCAGAAGTTGCTTTCCAGACTTCCCGTTATGTAGGAATCGTTTTCGACGCAAACTTTTGCAGAGATGGCATGTTGCGCATGCCCGTTTTATGCATGCCTTATTAGTTTGATCGAATAAGGTCCATTTCATTCAAGTTTTGACTGGTTTGTGGTGAGAGAGGGATTGCATTTTCACATACGAAGAACACTTATCCCACGCTCATGAGTTGCACTTTGATTCTTCAATTTTTCCACAAGTCGTCCATTGTTCGGTAAGCTAAGTGCTTTCTATGATGATCATCCTACGAGTATTTGGTTAAGCGGTATGTGATGTACGCTTGATCTGAATTTTTATCCCAACTCGAGATATAACTGAGGATCGATACTCATGAAATGTAAATGACTCTTCAAGAGTGCTCCTTCTCCGAGTCAAAAAAGCATTGTAGTTTCGCAATTGATTACCATTGAAACGCGTTCCAATATGCTAAAAGAGTAAACATTGTTCCAAGGGATCCGTTGTTCTTTTTAATCAAGTATTTCGACTCTGATTAGTAATGGAAGTGAGATTAGAAAAGCTCGATGTTATTTGTTCTGCCTCCGCAGACAGAACGAACGCCAATTGAAAGTGCAGGTTGAATTTGCTGAACGAAAACTTTAATTAAAATTACTGTAATCCCATTCATTCTCGTAATTTTGCATGCTTAGCAAAGTTTAGAACAAGTTGCGCCAGCACTGATCGAAAAAGTTTGAAACTCGATTTTCAACTGCCCTGTAAACTGCGGTATCTTGGTTCGTTTCGAGGTTTCACAAGAAAAGATACAAGGAGCGCCATCGCTCTGGCCTCTTTTAATCACTTCTTTCGGTGACATTACTTAGCAGCTTATAAGAATTTAAACAATGTCGCTTGCATCACAGGAAGCGCGGTAATATTATTTGTCTTGGAGGCATACCGGATCTTTTTGAGAAAAAAATTCCTGTCGTGATCTCCGACCCATTTCACGAGTTTAAACACAAACATTCTACGATACACGTAATCGGATACACTTTTAGTGTATTTTCTTCGGAAATACATTAAATAGAAAATCAAATTAATGGAAAATTAGGAGCTGGAGGTGGATAGAGACAAAAAGTAAGAAGAAACTACAGAGAGGAAAAAAGCGGAAATGGGAATCATAGGAAGGAGAAGACGAGAAGCGATTCCTCTTTTTCCTCTTGTCCTCTTCTTCCTTCCTCTTCTGTGCTTTTCTGTTCTCCTTTTTCTTACGGTGTAAAATACATTTTAATTTGAGATGTGTGTTTTAATTTGTGTGTGTGTTCTACAATCGGAGTTGGTCAGACTTGATCATGAAACAACTCAAACTTCGGCCTTCGCTGCACGGAGAAAAAAACATCGTGCGTGGGACCCGAAGTTTAGGTCATATGGATCTCTGAAGTTTTCGGATTGAGCATCTGAATACTTTAGGTCTAGCTGTCGAGGTTCGGATCACACATCTGAAACTTCAGATGTGAGAACCGCGAAGTTTTTCGGATGTGAAAACCGAAGTACTTCAGATGTAAGAACTGAAGTTTCAGATGTGTAATCCAAACCTCAGCAGCTGGACTTAAAGTGTTCAGATGCTAAATCTAAAAACTTCAGAGATCCATATGACCTAAACCTCGGGTCCCACGCACGAAGTTTTTTTCTCCGTGTGAAAAAAAAAATAATCTTAAATTTACCGCCAATAAGTATTTTTCCTGCAATCAAGAACTTGCTGCTGAAAATAAACTAATTTTTTGCGTAATCCAAGCATCACTTCTCTTGTATCAAGAAAAATTCAGCTGAAATCAAGCTTCAAAAAAAATTCTTGGTGGTTCAAGGAACATCATGCTTGAGCCAAGCGCATGGTTTGTTCAGTATTGGCTGAAATTTCGTACTAACTCATTGAAGTTCAGCGACCACGACGAAGAGTCCAAAACCGACGTGAAACGGAGAAGAAAAACGTGGCAATGGCCCCGATCGGGGATTTTTCGCTCCGAATCTTGGTGGACATCGGGATAGGGGCACGAGTGGAAAAAGGACGCGGGGAGTGAAGTCAGGTGAGTCGCGGGCCGTTGGAGAGGCAATAATTGGCTGGATATGAATTATGAATGGGATTACACGCAGAGACTTGCTCTTCACCTGTCGCATTAACACTGTATTTGTCCTCTTCTAATATTGAACACTTCGCAATGCTCCGACGACTTCCTCGTCGACCCTCTCTCGACCTCCGCCTTCCAAGACCACCCCGCCGCACAGTGGATCCAGTCAATAGGAGAGCTCGGACAACATTTGGAAACTTTAAAAGCTTGTAACTTCGTTTACACAACACTTTGAGGTTTCAAGGAGAGTATGGACCAGTGTCATTGCCCTGATAGCGAAGAGAGCAGTAACTGCATTTCTGTATGAGCCATGATTAGCACATGCTTGCATGTGTCTCGAGGTTCATCTCAGCATGCACTTACTGCTCTCTCTGCTATCACGGCAGAGCAGGGCGTCTATTAAAATAGGATAACCATAATTCAATGATTTTTTAGTAAATCCATTTGAAGAAATTTGAGATTCTTGATCGAATTGCGTCAAAAATGACGTAGACACAAAATTTTATTGGTGCCTCGAAGATTAACCGACTGTTAATCGCGATCTTGCAGACAAATACTACTCTAAGAATCAATGAGTATAGGTGATTGCATACTTTCCATGCTTCATTATGAAACACACGTGGTGCGAGGGAAAAAATTCTGGACCTTCTTGCGGAATTTCCGCAATTTTTCACCGCCCTATTTCCTAGTACTATTTCCGGACTTCTCGGAAATTCGGGACTAGTAGACACCCTGATCATACTTCAATGCGAGACCGCTTGGGATCGCCATTTTGTAATTGATTTTCGGAAGTTAAGAGAGAGGCACTTCTCCGGTGTCTGTAATGAATATTAAGAGTAAAAAATGTGAAGCACGCCTAAATTAAATCATTTTGGCAGAAAAATAATCACTAAAAGTTTAGTCGGACGAACGGTGTAGTTCGGTAACTCCGACCGAACGAGTTCGGCAGTTCCAGTGCGGAACTAGTTCACTAATGTATACCGAATATTCCGTGGCTCCGCATGCTCCTAACTGTTCGGTTTGCATTACCGAAACTCGGTTTGTACCACCGAACTTTTTTTTCAGTGCATGAAACATGATCAAAACCTCCCACAGAGGCGCTTGACATGGGCTAGCGGTCGCGAATAAAACGACACGACGGCGTCTTTTGTTACGGGTGCCCCGTTCGCCAATGCATATCGATTCGTCTCCAGGGCCGATGGCACCTGCAGCTTGTTGATGGAGCTATCATTTTCCGAAGCTCCCCCCTCTCCCCCCGGATCCTCTATTTCTCCCTCCCGACCCCCCCCCCCCCTTCGGGACGGGCGCCCCCGCTCTCGTAAACCGAAACAACGGGGCGTCGCGCCAGGAAGACGCAGGATTCGACCCGACATGTGACATTTTCATCAGCGTGTAACCGAGAACTTCCAAAGGGTAGTCAACAATGCTCTACTTTTCCGACGGACGCACAGTGAGAGGAGGTGTCCGGAGCGATCGGACATGAAATTTCCGACTGACACTCCAAATTTTTAGGTTTTCTTCGTCGTATGAAGGTTGTGTTTCGAAGGTAATTGTACGAGAACACCGATGGACCGGGCTGATCGTTGAAATTGAACGACAAAGTAACAGACAAAGAGGAGAAAAAGAAAATGGGGGGGATCCTATTGGTAGATTTCAATAGTTATTCCTTCACTGAAAAATCTTGAGATATTATTTTGACTTAAAGCGTCGTTTCTTGTTGACAAAATTTGGTTTCTTTGAGTTTACGTACAGTACGTGCGCGAATTTACTCAAAGTCGGTTTTTTTAAGTTGAAAAAACGTTTTTTTGCTACGCTTTTGGTATATGTTTTCAGACTTAAAACTTAAGGATAGCAAAACAACAGTTTGTAACTAAAAAAACCTGACTTTAGATAGACTCCGTACGAATTTAATTGAAAAAAAAGAAAAAAAAATATTGACAAGAAACGACAACTTGAGTCAAAATAATATGTCAAGACAATTTTTTTCCCGACCGGCGTGGATATACCATTGCAAGGTCGGTGGAACCCGGCTCCGGCAGCTTATCTCGCCTGGAATCGATAGATTCACACAAAAATCCATTATTTATAATTGATTTAATTGGAGGAAAAACAGTGTCTCCCTCTGCCAAGAATCGGCACTGATTTACATCGTGTTCAACACTCCAAGATTCTCCCCTCCGCCTCCTCATTTCTTCCAAGACGCGGGCCGTCCGCCGTGGCGAAGAAAACTAAGGAGGAAGCGCAGGTAAAGGACGGGATGATAAAGAAGGGGGCAAAACGGGGGCACGGCATATCAACAAGACGACCAGAGGACGTCGACGATGGCAATTTGCGTCAAATAATGCGTGTAAAAGCGTAAAACGTTGAAAACGACGCGGCTCATGGCGGAGCATTATTCCTCGGAAAAATTAAAAACTGAATAAATAAACGCAGCGGAATCATGACTCTCAAGAGAATCAAAGGTTCGAGCGGTGGGCAGAGGGGGGGGGCGGGGGCGGGGGTGGCCGGGATAAAAATATCCCGCGGCTGGAAGAACCTCAACCTCGGTGACGTAAGGACGTAACAACGTAACTGCCGTCTCGCCTCGAGCCCAGGGAAACGAGGAGTTCTACGTGGTCGGGGGTGAGGTCTGAAAGGGAGTTAGGTTGTTTTTCCGGCGGGGTGATCCAAGGAGAGGGAAGGGACCGCTGACGGATTCGGAGTGTGGCTGCCGTCCGTGGAAGGATTATCTTTCGCCCGGTTTCCCGTTCGCGACCGCAGTCGTAAATCCGACATGGCTCGCCCGGGATCTTATTCCTGTTCTCCCATGCTAGGGAAGAACGTCGTATGATCCTTCAGACGCTGCCAAGTTTCCTCCGATAAAAACCCCGAAATCACTGAGCGAATCGTGAATATTATTTTTCGAAAATTTTAGACAATCTTGTACGCACTTCAATCTAAAATATCTAAAAATTCTAAAGAAAAACATGCATGAATGTTGTCAAAAATACATGTTTTAACTACGATAATTTGGTAACTCTCGAATGTTCATACGGTGCTTTTCCTCAGCACGGCAGTGCTGTGCCGAGCTCGAATCAAGTCCGAGGGTTGACGATGAATGTCGGCCGCCGGCCGCGTCGGGGCGACGACGCTTCATTCACCCCGGTCAGAAAATAACCAAGTGTGCAGTATGTACCCCCAATGTCGATTTTCCGTGTGGATTTAACTTATAGTCTGGTTTTTTTTACGTTAAGAAACCGTCGTTTTGCTATCGATAAGTTCTAATTTTAAAAAATATACGACAAAAGATTACGACGAAGAAACAACGTTTCTTCAACTCAAAAAACTGACTTTAAGTTAAATCCACGCACGTGTTTAACTTTAAAATGAAACAAATTTTCTCGATAAGAAACGACGCTTTGAGTCAAAAGTAATATGCCGCGAAAAAAAAGTTCAGTAAGGGAATAAACAAGTGAACACTCTGTGCTTCGTTTGTCGACTTTAATTTTTTTGAAGATGAATCTACGCCGGAAGTAAACGTGGTTCGCGATTTCGAACAAATTTTGCTAAATTACTCCACCTGAGTACAAATCTCAGATTGTTAGTGCAGGATCTCTAAAATATTTACGGCTGAAATGCGGGACCGCGTGTCGCCTTTGCGGTATTTCACAGTGCCCGCTCCTACATTATTTTATTTTTTCGAGAAGAAACAAGCTAAGTTCTTGGCCTGGAATTTTTACAGAATATCCTGGTAATGGAGAACATAGATCTAGAAAGTTTTCAATAAGTTACGTTGACTAGTTTTTGGAGGAAACAGTTAAGTATGACAGAAAGTATGCAACATCGCAAACGAAGATACATGGTTTTGCACTTTGGCCGGCAAATATATTGTCACCAGCTCTTACGGTCATGCGTAAAAAACGCCTCAATTTGTGGCCTTAAAAAGTTTATAACCCTCTCTTGGCAAAACATTCCAGGTGCAGCTTTTGCAGCATACCGCTCGCATCTCGTGTATGAATGCAATTGACAACTTACACCAAATAGGCATGTTATTATGACCCGAGTTAAGCTCTAAAGACAGCCCGGCTTCATTGCATTTCCCAGCCGAGCAACAACACCAATTGACTCCTTTGTGAATTTCAAAACCGCAGTTTGGGAGCTGAGGTTTATAAATCGACATACTGCATCCTTCGCCAACAGTCACAATGACCTACAAGTACATTCTGACTTACGAACCTGTTTTAAATCGGATTACGGTGGTGCACAAACTACAAACGAACCTAATCAGAAATACGCACAGTTTGGGGACTTCAATTATGCCTGCAAAGCAGACATCAAAGAGCTTCGCCTGAAATTCGGTTACGAAGCTGAATAGCCAACTTTTTCGACTGAAATTTATGTGTTCCACGTTCAAAACCACCGCAGCGCTGCAAGTTTGCGCTATCCCGGGTGGCCTCCCTTGTAAAAGTAGTTGTAAAACAAGACGATGAGTTTCTTGAATTTCAAATTTCCTGACTCTCTAAGATTTTAAAACTAAATTCCTGCCTTTTTCTCGACATATCCAGGATGTTCAGCAAACATTAATCATCGCGAGACTATAAGTACCAATGCTGTGACGTGCTTTGCGATACATCGATCGATCTGGCATTTAAACGTAGGAAAGGGGATCGATAAGTAAGAGGTCCGCGACGAGCAGCTGCGTTTATCCCCTGTTTATGGGTCCTTTTCCATAGGTTTAAATGGCAAATCGACCGATACATCGCAAAGCATGCCACGCCACTGCTCCATCCAATATGTTTAAAATCCCTGATTTCCCTAACCGGATCAATTTCTCTGACAATTCCCGACACTTTCTCAGATCTGTGTACATGCAGGAATACCTAAACTGGACGGCGTCAAGCAGAAAAGAACCAAGCCACATCAGTGATTGCCAAATTCGAGTGGGAAATTTTCCTTTTTTACATGAAAACGTTGTGAAGATTTTGTGCAAATATCAGTAAATTTTCTGCATTGTATGGAACGAATTCCTTAAAATTTTCAAAGGAATCCGCAGAAACGTTCTCTTCTAAAAAATTAAATCGCTTAATTTAGGTTGACCCTAATTGTAAAATACCTTCATCCACTACAGTTCTAGTGTACTCAATAAAGTGGATCGTGTTAAGCAGAAAGGAACTAAGCCACATCAGACGACGCTCCGCTACGGTAAGGAAAATCCGCTTGCCTTCAATGTAGGCGTATGCAACACGGAGGTCCATTGAGTACGAATAGTTGTATTCGGAGTATAAATAGTTATATGCATCTGCAGTTGAAGGCGCTTCCGTTGTTACACCTACCGGCATAACTGTGGGCGGGTGTCTCTCTCTTGTAGTGTCGGAGCAAGGTTAAATGGACCGCACGATAGTTCTCTTGTAAAAAATCGAATTCCCCAATTAAATTTGGCAATGGCTGATGTGGCTTGGTCCCTTTCTGCTAAACGCGGTTCAATTCCCACCAGGAAAACGACAATACTGCGGGACGGAAGTTTCCGTTTGAGACAATCTGCAGATCCGCGTGCTTAAAAACTTAAAGGAGACTGAAGGTGGGGGGGGGGGAGGGGAGGTCCGAAGCGGTGGCAGCCGCAGAACAAGTCTTTGAGAGGGCGTTTGAGAGAGCCCGTTCGGCGTGGCCTAAATTCATTACGATCAACAATCCCGGGTGATGAATCCGGTTAAGCAAACAAGTTTAGTGGCTGACCGCCGCCGCTCCCGCGCAGGAGGACAACACTTTGAGCGGCCACTCCATCGCCCCCGCCGGCGGCAAATTAGATGCCGGTCCTTGGAAATGACGTTTCCTTTGCTTCCACTGTTTGAACACGCTCCACGCCCAGGCTCACCCCCCGAAAAGAGGCAGCTCCGCCAGGTGCTAAGTTACAGGCCACAGATTTCAGAGCGGGGATGGACCATTGACCATGCAGCAGCTTGGTTTTGAAATCCGTCACGAATAAAGGGATCCTATTGGTGGGTCAACAGTTATAACCTGCGGTTGTAAAGCAGTTCGTGCAATCTATTTCGTCCAATATTGAAATTGGTCCATAGTTGAATTGGCCGAACAGGGGTGCTGAATGATCTCGAGCCCGCGATAATTGGATAAAGATGCAAAAATTAGGGAAGGTTTTTCTTCTTCTATTTTGGACTCATCATGATCGACTTTCCTATTCCTAATTTGTCCTAAAGCCTGTGGAAAGACTGTGAGAAATGGATGCAGTCCAATTTTCATGAGATTCGGTGCATTACAGTTTCCAAAATGCAGGAAAAACGGTTTACTTCTCAGAATTTTAAGGGAGGGAAGGGCAGGAACTTTCTCGTAGAAACATTTTTAGAAAATATTTGTATAGTAAAACAGTTATTTATTTAGAAAAATAAAACATGAACCTGCTGTTTGGCAGTGTACCTTGGATCACCCTGTATATTGCTTCCGACCAACGTATTTCGATCGAGGTTGAAATTGGCAATGGCGACGGTGGCTCGTTCAACGCCATCGTCCTCGCGGTGAGGGGGGGTTGCGCGGATCGGAAGGAAGTACCACTCGCTCATTTCCTAACGACGCACAGGAAGCGGGAACACGCGTCAAACGCCAATTAGTCTAGCGCCCCCACCCCACCACACTCCTTTTTCCCGGGCAAACGACTCGTTTTTAGGAACCTCGGCCGATTTCACGCCACTTCACCCGAATCGCCCGCGGGTTACTCCCTTCCATTCAGACACTCCGCCCCCCCCCCCCGCCACATCGCGGGCTTCACCTTGATTCGAGGGGGAGGGGGGTCGTGGAATGGGTGGAATCATTCTAGAGAAGCGAGGTGCCACGCAGTGGAGCGAACACACGCAAGAAGTCGGACATGAAATTTTTGGGTAAAATTTCAAATTTCTATGTTCATTGTGTCACAAAATCAATTTTGAAGGGTGTCTCTGAAAGGAAATTTTACGAAAAAACCAGTAGAACTGCTCTTAAACTATAATATTTCATATTTTCGATAATTTAAGCTTTCAAAGTTTCCAGATTTTGTCCAACTTCTCCTGTTGACTCGGCCCAGTGTGTGGCGTCTTGAAAAATTGGGTCGATTGCGCGCGCCAGAGTAGAATCAAATAAGTTTTGCTCTACCATGTCTGTCGACTTTTTAGCCCTTCAAAATGGAAAAATCTGACCTTTTTTTTTTAAAATTTGTTCAAAATTTTACGCTTAATCAGGTCCCAACATCGTTTTAGGCAGTTTTTGCCATTTAATATCAGAATTTTGGCCCTAAACAGCTGAAATGTCCTGTACCGTAGCCTGTCTGTGACTCAAGTGCGCAACTTTAACGCTACATAACCATCATCTTGCATCTAAATACTTCCACTTCTGCTGTAAATTCACACTCAACTTGTACCTAACTTATTATTTTCAGTTATATTCATCCAAATAAGTGAAAATATTGACCGTCTTTGCGTCAAGCAGCTTGTCTGCGGAATTCGCGTCCTGTACCGTAGCCCCCTTTTTTCAGCATCATTTCGTCCGTTAGAGTGCAGCACTTATGAACTTTGTTTACTTTTTTTGCGTTATCGTGACTATCACACGCTGATGTCGAGCAGAGGAAAAAAAACCGCAGTGAAACAGTAAATTTTGACCGTTTTTTATGAGTTTCTAGGTTTAACGACCATCTAGAATGTCCTTACCGTATACCTACCTTTTTAATGCATAAATCACTTCAAACTCTCAAATTTTGGTATTTTTTGATACGCTCTGATATCTTAACCTCAAATCCAGAATTTCAACCACATGCGTGAATATGCCTGAGCACCATCGCCAATAATCACACGATTTGTCCGCACCGTAGCCGTCCGTACCGTAGCCCGTAGCCGTCCGGTATCGTAGCCCGTAGCTGACGCGCGATGCGGCCGGGTCTACGGTAAGTACGGACAAAATGCGAAAGTCATCCAAAAATCGGTGCGCTGTTTGATAGATCATCCCACTTTACTTTATTTTATCTATCACCAAAATTTGGAATTTAAAAAAAAAAGAGAGACGTATTTTTTTTTAGTACGACGCGACTTAGAAGAAGGAGGCTGTTTTTTTCGATGATTGCATAAGGATCGCCATCTTTTTATTTTTTTCATTTTGTCTTTTAGAACTTTGAGTCCTCTTTTTCGTCTGAAGTTCATAGCAATTTATTCGTTTAATATTTATTCGTTAATATCTAACTTATTTTTTTCTTATTGTCCTTTAAATATTTATTTAAGGTGATTTGTGACCACATTTTCGATAAATTTACCTTTTTGTTTTCTTTCTTATTTTGTAAAAGTGCACCTAAAACGTTCTAACATTGTCAAGCTTGTTTTAAGAACTCAGCTTCTAAGATTTGTCCCTAATTATTTAATGCGTTTACTTTAAAATAAAAGCAGTTCATTATTTTTGAAAGACTGATTTACTTACTCATTATACCTTTATTGCCTGTAATTATTTATAAAAGTGGCACTTATAAGCTATGCTATAACTTAGTAGTTTATTCCCCAATGAATTTCAGTTCTTTATAATTCGGCCCTTGCATACAGTAATATTTACGAGTGCCTCTTCGTCCGTACCGTAGCCCGATTGTGTACCGTAACGTTATTGTCCTGTACCGTAGACCAGTAAAAAATTGTACAATTTGTAGCTTTAAAAAGAGCAAATCTGTAGAAATTCTTTAAAAAAAGTTGTCTACCACATCTTCTAAGTTAGTTCTAAAGAAATTAATTAAAATTAAGCGTTTAATTACATTTCCTGGCTTTTTTAGGAGAAAAATGATGGCGCAAAATTCTAGAAATCGGACTTTAGAGCAATTTGGGGGCTAAATTTTGCAAGTAAAAACTTTGAAGGATATTTTGTTTTATTCTTCTACAAGAGTATAGCTCTATGAGTGCAAAAAAACTTAAAACGGTATTATTATCGCACGTATTGATAGGAAAACAAGCCTGTTTAGTTGGTCTACGGTACGGACAAAAAATTTAACTTCCAGTGATAAAAGAGGCCGAAAAAAAATTTCTGTTGAAAACGAAGATTGACCACTATTAAAATCGACTTTCCAAGAGTATGAGGACTTCAGAAAACATGCTGAAGTTTTAAAATAACTAAAGTCACTTTTTTAAAAAACGATGGCTCCAAGAGCAAAACTTATTTGATTCTACTCGCCACGGAGGAGTGGTCCGATGCCGATGGCCACTGACTTGTCGTCGCCCCTCTGGCGTAAGGCCGCGATTCAATTTCCGCATGAGCCCCAGGACGCATAGATTCATGGGTAAAACAGGGATCACGTGGTTATTGAGATACGCTCTTACGCCAAAGGAGCGACGTGTTACTGCCGTGCTGAGGAAGAACACAGTACGAAAATTCGCTGGTTGCTCAGTTCCTGTGATAAAACATGGATTTTCTTCAAAGGCCGTTCGTAAATTACTTACGGCTCTTGGGAGGGGGGGGGGGGGGGGGGCGGATTCGAGAAGTTGGCAACATTGTTTCTTCTGCATTTGAACCTATGGAAACGTATTGAATAACCGAGGACTCAGAAAAGAGTCGATTATACTTATTTTACATAAATATTGATTGTATCGATTGGTCGATTGCAGTTCCGGATTTACTTACTTCCCGCTCATAGGCCGCCTTTATTTTTCCGCCCCCTTCTCATTCGTGTTGAAACATCCATAAAAACCATCAAGTGAACGTACTGGAGGGGGAGGGGTGCATAAGACACGTTTACTCGTTTTGGATACATTTTTTGCGAAAGCCCTGTCAACACTACTGGCAAAAGTTCACGGAACTTCCCGCGAAAGTTAAGTTCCGTAATTAAACCTATCTCTTATTTTATTTATATGAAATGAACGAAAAAACTATGAAAGAACAAACATAAATGTGGTTTAATAATTTTAACTTCCGCCGCCGCGCTGATCGCACTGTGTTTGGCGCAATGCGTGAAGTATTCCTACAGTCTTGTATGCGCTTTGCGTTTTGCGTCGACCGCTGCTGCACGCATTGTTAGACGCAATGCGTGAAGTATTTATGCAGTCTTGTAGGCGCTATGCGTTTCACGGCGACCGCTGCTGCACGCACTGTCTTTGACGCAATGCGTGAAGTATTTATGCAGTCTTGTAGGCGCTAATATGTGTTACATGCCGACCGCCGCGCCGAGAGTTTCTCCTTTTCATCTCAAGTTCTCGTCATCATTGCTCTCTGCGCCGCGCCGTTCCAGGCAAAATTCCATGTCCGGTCTCTCTCTTAGTCTTAACTCGACTAATTAAACGTGCTGTCTATTGTATCACAGAAAGACAGCAAATTATAGAGATATACTCTCAGGAAATGAGAGATTTTGTCACCTTTTCTCGTTTGTAATTTTTTTTCTGAATCCGATTTTTCTTTATAGCTACATTTAAAAAAATTGCAAAATTTGCCGCCCCCTGAATTTGCCGACATGGGCCACGGCCCATGTGGCCACCCCCTAAATCCGGCCCTGGTCGATTGTAATGCTTAATTTCGTAGCTTGTCTAAGGGTCCATCCGAAACATTTGGACTATCGACCTTTGACGCTGCATACCGTGGTATGTATTTTCGTCGTCTCTCTAACGTAAGGGCGTAACTCGATTTCCACGTGAGCCCTGTTGTCTATATAACTCCATGCTCTCCAGGGCTCATGTCGAAATCGAGATACGCCCTTATGTCAGAGGAGCGACGTTTTATGACGACGTTTTTTCAGAGGCGCTCAAGGAAATCGCCGTCTCCTGGACGAAGGAACGTAAATTCCTAGGTTACAAAATTTACGCAAACTATTCGATTACTTACAAGAACAACACTCCTGTGCAATTTTTGTCCGAGATTTTTCTGATTTTTACTTCAGGATCAGGGGAAATTGTCACCTTCCAGCCAAAGTCACAAGCGCCATATATGCGATGCTAAAAATTTCCGCTGTCATTTTATTTTTTTACAGAGAAATTGTAGGTTGAATCTGTTTGAAAATTCTACTGCATTTCATCGGCAGCACAAAGAAAATTTAGTAACATTTTTAAACAGCTTCGTTGAAAAATTTCTCCGTTAAAAATAAAATTGTGGCAAAAATTTGTAAACGTTGCAAGGCGCGTGTGATATTTTGGCCGGAAGGTGACGAAATATAAGTGCATTTTTTAGTTAGAAATGCCCAAGATTCTCCTGACGGTAAAAATGGAATTTGCGAGGAAAAATTTGACAACACTCTAATGAAGTTATGTTCTTTCGTAGGTTAAGCGACGAAATATGCATAGCGAAACGTGGCTTACTCCGGAGCCTCGCCGAAGTTCACGAAGCTGCCACCGTTTCAATCCGGGTCTCATTAATTCAACCGAAATTTTATTACCTTAGTCTCGACGGGAAACGAACTACTTTAATGACTAAAAATCGCTCAAATGAAACTAATTTTATATTCGAAGCGATCCAGGTCGGTGACAGATGCAGAGAGGAGTCGCATGCAGTGACGAAGCGTGAATGATCGATTATCGATATTTCTCCATTTGAAGCTATGGTCAAGAATCGATTATTAAGGTGTTCGTTGCCAACACCCTCTTTATCGATCCTGTTCCATAGGTTTAAATGAAGATTAATCGATATATCGCAAAGCACGCCCGCTACTAGTACGTTTCAACTTTCGGCGTTTCGCGAGCCCGTAAACAAAATTTAGCAGTTAAGCAAGCGCCAGGATTGCCAATTTTTGGCGAGGCAAATCAACAATTAACCTAGTGAAGTGAAATTACGAGAGGTGTCACTGGTTGGCAAACCATGGGAAAACTTTCTTCATACACTGAAAAAAAAAAAGTATAGTGTTCAATATCGATTAAATGACACCGTTTGCCAGGCCGGGCTTTCAATCCGTCAGACCGAATGTTCAGTTCACAGTGTCAAACATTTGGATTGAACCGAACAGAGGAAAGAGGTTCGGTTACACAACTCGAAAGTTCGATTCGACGAACTGCATGGTTCGATCGATACACAGCATCAAACTTTGGTTCACTATATCAAACTTTCTCCCCGGGGGTGAAAGCACTCTAATAATGGCGGTAATTTGACAACGGGGAAAGTAATTAGCAACCCCCCATTTTTTTCTAACTGCGTACGAATTCCATCCAAATAGTTATACATTTCGCCGAGCTGCTCCATCTCAACTCGTAGCGTTACAATGTTGCCAACTCGCGTTTCAACACATTAATTTACAGTTTATACTGCCGTGCTAAGGAAAAACGCCGTATGAACATTCGAAAGTTGCCAAATTTACTCCGATAAAACGTTTATTTTTGGGGAAAGCTATGAATATTTGTCTTTGAATTTGTCAGGAACTTTAGGTGAAATTGCGAACATAACTATCTGAAAAATTGGAGGTAAAATATTTACAAATTTTCCCGAAAATTCGTGATTTATCGATGGAAATTTGGCAACGCCTGAAGGTTCATACGGCGTTTTTCCTTCGCACGGCAACATATACGGGGGAAACGACGAGAATTCGTGGCTAAATGTGGCAGTCGAGAGGCGGTGCGTTCGGCCGGGGAGACGGAATGGCCGATCACGGACCACAAAACGGCGCTAATGCTCCCGCGTGTGAACGCGTTTGGGACCCGCGCACCTAATTAAAGGATAAATTAATAATAATTAAAACTTAATTAAAAGCCCGGGGTGTTTCCGGCCGAAACTCGAGCGCGACCGCGGAACCCCCGCGTAAGATACGGCCCGCTTGGTTTTAATTTAAAGCGAAATTTCGTCGAGTAATGACTTGGCCGCGGATTTGCGCGCGGTATTTTCGGTTGTACAGTAAACTTGTTGCGATGTGTAGTGGTCCCACGCGGAAATTGCTCGCGTAGAGGAAAATTGTGGCGCTACGCATCGGAGTCAGGATGTAAATCCTAATGGACCACTAGACAAGGTACGAATTTAAGCATTCTGATACATGTTTCTTAACCAGAATTACACGTAGAGCACGATTCGCGCAACTAAACTTACTGAAACCAACTCCTTACGGTGATATTAGCATTTTAATTTTACATTGGTTGCAAGGAATTTGAACTGCCCGCTCACAGGAAACTCAAAGCTCTACGTGAGTCAAATCGCGCACTACAAAAGTTTCAGCAAGCTTCTCAATCGAGCAATGTTCATTTCTCACCACGTGTTTTTCAAACAGTAAGCAATTTGCTATAGCTGAGTCGAAGCGTCAAGATTGAGGTTGCCAGATTTTATATCGCAGAGACTGTCATGATAATTATTTAGCGCGCGATGTGAATCACGTAGAGCATTGAGTTTTCATGAGCGGGTGGTTTCAATTCACGCATCAAGAATCATTAAATATCTTCGTATGGAGTTGATTTTGGCAATTTTCGTTGTGCGCATCGTGTTCTACGTAAAATTTTGGTTAAGAAGCATGTATCAGAATGCTGAAATTCGTACCTTGTCTAGGGGTCCATTAGCACAATGACACTGGGAAGTTGTTTTAACACTATTAAAAATCGAGGAGTGAAATTCGGTGTCGAGGTCTATACTGCCGAGATAAGGAAAAACGCCGTATGAGCCTTTAGACGTTGCCAGATTGTTTCCACTAAAAACCGACCTTACTAGGAAAATTTTTAACATTTTTCCCTAAACTTTTTTGACGATTTTGTTCGCAATTTCATCTGAAACATCTAAAAATTTCGAAGAAAAATATGAATAATTTTCCTCAAAAATACATGTTTTACTCGAGGAAATTTGGCAACTCTCGAATGTTTATACGACGTTCCTCCTTAGCCCGGCAGTATATAGTGGCAAAAAACCTCTGGTGATATGAACGCGGGGTGAAATTAGCACCATAAAAACGTATGACACGCCACAAAGGAGTAGATTCCGTTCCGTAATACCCCGTAAGGAGAATTAGAGTTCGTTCCGCATTCATACTACTTGGGATTTTTTGGTCCTCAGTAGACTACGACACAGAGTTTCAAAGAGCAGATTCCGCTCAGTAATTGTGTATGTCACACCGTAATAAAAATAGATTCCGCTCCACGTTCATATCATTTGGGATTTTTGGGTGCTCCTTAGACAACGGCACAGAATTTCACTCCAGAATGTTTACAAATGTAAAATAACCAAACCCAATATTCGGTTAGAGTTTGACTCGGATGATTGGAAGCGTGTGTGCGATTGCAAACACTCTAAAAATTCAAGAATACCTACGCAATGTTAAAAATCGAGGAGTGAAAAAGTCCGTGCCGGAGTCCATATGACGCTCAAAAACCTCCAGTGATATGATCGCGGAGTGAAATTAGCACCATAAGAGCGTTTGACACTCCGCAAAAAGGGTGGATTCCGTTCCGTAATAGTGTATGTCAGTCCGTAAGAAGAATAGATTCCGTTACGAATTCATATCACTTGGGATTTTTTGGTAATCTATAGACTGCAGCACAGAATTTCTCCACACAATTTTCAACAATGTAAAATATCCCAATAATCAGTCAATTCCTATCTAGCTTTAGCCAGAGAGAATCTTCAGAATTTATTTTCTGCGAGCCCTTTGGTTGACGCACTAGAACATACCTTTTTCGTCCGTAAAAAAATGAGAGGAATGGGAGCAAACTGGAATTTTACCTGAAACACAAAGTAAATACAGGAATTGTAATAGATATTTAGTTAGAGCGCAAAGAAAAATGGAAAAAAAATACGAAGAATGATAAGGGAAATAATGAAAATGAAACACAAACTAATTGATACAAATTCAAGCCAATCAGCACCAGAGACCAAAGTAATGCCTCCCTCATCATTTTCAAATTACACGGTTTTGAGACCATCCACGCAAAAAGGTATCTCCACCCACTAAAACTTAGAAGTAAGTTATTATCACGAGTCACACAGGGCAGTGTCGTAGGAGTATTTTTGGCACAAACAAGATGCAAAAATCTCGAGGCAAACCGGAGCTGTAGCGTCGTAGCGGTTTAAAGTTTTCAGTGTAAACAACGTGATTCGTGAAAATTATTTAAAGTTTAAATCTGTAACATTTGCAGTATGAAGTTGCTACATTATGACACAAATTGACTCCTCCTCTTGGCACAAAAAAGAACTAAACCGATCACCCTTTATTCTTTGGATCACCAGAGTGCATTTCGTTAAAAATTCATACATATGTTTTCAGTTTTCTCGTATGATAAGCACGTTTTCCTTTGGCCGCGAAACGGTCTCCTCCGAGCGCGGAGTGCTCGCAGAGGTTGGACCGCATAGCGTCCAGACAGAAAAAGCAGGACCCCTCAGGATTATAAATTATACCTAGAGTGATAGTCATATCCTCAAAATCTTCCTTAATCATGAGCAAAGCAAGACAACTGCTGCTGTTTGCAGAGCGAGAACATTGCATGAAACTTTAGCGGTCTCTGTTGCCCCTTCAAATATTTTGGCAAGCAATTTGGCCTACTCTAGAGCTGGTTTAGTTGCATCGTATAAAGTATCGACGAAGTTTGTAATAAAGGGCCTCGCGAAGGGCTTAAATAGTGTTTCTGCGTGTTGTGATTTCTTTTTTCCAGTATTAGCGTGCTTATAAAGGTAAACGCACTAGCTTAGAATATTTTTTGTTCAAAGTTCAAAAGCCGGTACACAAAATAAAGCTATTAAAATTTCAAGTCCAAAATTAAAAATCATCCGATCGAATTAGCATTCTTCTCCATGCGTCCAAGGGAGCCTAATAATATATAGAGGAATGTATGTATGACACCTTACAAAGTCAAAATTCACAAATCGTGACCGGCTACGGAGTAAGGGAGCTTGGTGCGTATGGAAACAAATTAATCAGCGATTTTTTAAGTTGTACAGCGGGGAATTTAATCAAGGAATAATTTTGAAAAAGAACATTTCTGAAAACTACGTTTTTAAACCTCAAACAGTCAAATCTCTATTTTGATTTATAACACACGTAAACGTATTTCGGTGCGAAAACTTCCGTGAAATATACCTCTGAGCAGAGGTAACGATACCTAAATTTTGAGTTTTCCAATACACGTCACTTTTCCGCGAAGATCCGATTCCACAATCCAATTTCGATATTGACGGTTCACTTCCATCCCACTGTACGTGAGGGATGAACGAAATTAGCACTTTAAGGGTACACAAAGCATCTTCTTGTCTCGCGAGACAATTTCGTTCAGTAATCGGAAAGTCGTGTGTTTAGTCTACCCTTTTATTTTTAGGAGATAATTTCATGTGACAGAAAGAGCCCTCGTGCCCATACATCACTGGAATGCTTGAGCCACCCTTCACCTCGGCAGCTTCCGTGCGCACCGTTGGCAAATTACTACCCCCAAGCGACCGAGTGCAACCCTTCGAGGGACAGTTTAATTTTCAACAATCTTGGCAGCTGCTTGGCGCGTGCCTCGGTTGCGGTGTTCTTGACGGGAGACTGCAGCCTGTTGAGGGAAATTCGGACGAATCAAGATGAATTGGGCGCTGAAAGAAGGGGCTGATCGCGGGAAGGATAGCCGTCTGTAACGAGGAAAACAAGGGCTGCAAAGCTGAGGGTGGATACGCGTCATGAGCTCACCCTATTTTCGGCTCCTCCAAAAATACCCCTCTCCGCATTCCATTACAGTCACTGCGATGCAGTTTTCATGCCGACCCTACTTCGCCGCATATTTCAAGTCCAGGTATACTGCCGTACTAAGGAGGAACGCCGTATGAACATTCGAGAGTTGCCAAATTTCCTTCGATAAAATGTTTATTTTTGCGGTAGGTTATGAATATTTTTCCTTAAAATTTTACGGAACTTCAAGCAAAATTGCGAAAAAAATTATCTGAAAAATTGGAAGGAAAATATTCGCAAGTTAACCAGGAAATTCGTGTTTTATCAAATGAAATTTGGCAACGCCTAAAGGTTCATACGGCGTTTTTCCTTAGCACGGCAGTATAAAGATAGCATCGTAGTATGTATCTTTCCGAGGAGCCGAAGATATTTACACGTGAGAACGTGTGCTCAAACGAGGTTGAAAATATTCTGAATACTTATTACTTCAATGCGATACAAGAGCAGACCTACTTTTTCGAGAAAAAATTTGATAAGAGATGTGAGTTTTTACCACTTACCATGGCAAAACTGACAAATGACTTATCATTTGCATTTCCGGAGTCAGTATGTGGTATCACTTGAAAATGGAGGCAAATCTTAGCAAGTCGCCTGTCTCAAAACACGGATATTTAGCACGTTTACGAATGTTATGCTTGCATTGTTATCAAAATTGCGTATTTTCAGCGATATGGAGATGAAAATTGTGTGATCTTTTATGTTCTTATACAACTGCTGCGCTGGAAAAGTTACGTGCATGCTGCGGTATTTGGGGTAAATATTGCGTAATTTCTCTTTTTTAAAAAATCGCTGAAATAAATTGCGTATATGTATACCGCAATACTGACTAAAAAATTGCGTAATTGTTCATGATTCAACAAATCCGATGGAAGAAATTGTGTATTCCTCGTGAAGTTGAGATGAAAATCGCGTAATTCCTCATGTTTTTAACAAACGGCTGCACGAACGATGAATGCAGACATAATTCTCGCATCGTTAAATGAGGAAATCAAGCGAGCAACTATTCGAACTCCGAAGAGGGTATGTGGTATCACGCGAAATTGAAGGAGGATCTTAGATTTTTGCCTATCGCAAGTCACTGACACTTATGATCATTATGCTTGTACATGAAAATCGCAAATTTTCCGATATATTGAGGTGAAAATCGTGCGTTATTATATTTCCTCGATCGACCGCTAGGAAATGCGCGTATAGGCTACGATTTTAAGGTGAATTAAACTTAATTTTCGACGATTTTATAAAAACTGCGTATTTGCTACGACATTGCTGTGATAATCGCGTAATTTCTCATTTTTTCACAAAATCCTTGGAAAAATGGCGCATTTTACGGGAAATCTAGATGAAAAACGCGAAATATCTTTTGCTTTTCACACGTTCGCTGGAAATATCGCTTTTACTTCACGACAGTGAGCTGAAACTTGCGTCACTTCTCACTTTTTCACACACGGAAATCAAGTTCGTAACTATTTGAACTCCGGAGTAGGTATATGGTATCACGCGAAAGTGAAGGGAAATCTTAGCTTTCCGCCTGTCTCAAAATACATGAATTAAAATGACTGGTTACATGGAATTACATGGAATTTCACGAATGCCGCGATAATCATGTGAAAAATACGGTAGATGGCCCCTAAAAAGCCAGTGCTATCATAATCGTGTTTGTCTGACCTGAGGGTCGCCTGAAAATGGGCTTGTTCCATCTCAGAAACATTTTGTTCGGTTTCGGATTTTGCAAGACGGGGAAAGAAAAAAAGATTGAAATCATGAGAACTCACGAGAGCGTCGGCATGGTGAAAAGAAGGGAAAAATTTACCCTGCTGGTTAAGAGCGTTTTATTAAGGCCATATTGGATTTTCTGAATACAAATTATGACAAGTTCATAACATCGATGAAAAAAGTGTGTAATCCTTGGCTTCATTTGAATGTTGAGCTCTGGTGTGAGTACAAAGGGGATATAAATCAACCGAAGCGCTACTAATAAACATTATCTAATTTGACACCTTGAGCCCGACATCATCTGCTATCCACCGCTACGGCCAAATCATGCTCGGAAACCGACAAATTCAGTGAAAATAAGGATTGAATGGGTATTTTGCGCAATAGAGGTACGTAGGTATGGCACACTGAGTAGAATTTTTACCGGCAAAATCTGACGGAACTCAGGTTGAGCACGATGCAGAAATCGTCACTTTCCGGTCAAAGTTTCACAAGCGTCATGCGACGATTAAAAATTCCCGCCGCCATTTTATTTTTTCACAGAGAAATCGTTCATCAAACCTGTCCGAAAATTTCCCTGAATTTTCTTGGTGCTGTCGATAAAATTCAGTGAAATTTTCGGACAGTTTCTTTGAACAATTTCTCTGTAAAAAAATAAAATGGCGGCGAAGATTTTCAAGAGTCGCATGGCGCTTGTGAAACTTTGGCCGGAAGGTAACGAAATTTTTACACGACCGAAAGAAAGCAGTAAATCCCAGATCGGTAGCTAACGAACAATACTACCTCTCTGCAAAGTGACGATTATGTCGAACAGAGAGAAAACTTCGCTACTTGTGTCATTCTAAGGCTAGATTTGCAACTTTTTCAGACATTACAGCTTTATTGAAGCGCTCCCCTACAGAATTTCAATAAAAACTAAAATCATCAGCTTAAGTATTTTATACTATAGAATGTGGCAGAGCCGCTGACTCTCTTTTTATTTGACAAAATTGTCAGTCAGGCGGTTTTGTTCGTTAACCCTCAAGATGGACGTTTCCAGAAAATGGACCTAAGCACCTAGCAGTGTTCGACGGAGATGTTTTTTTTAATAAATCCTCCGTTTTTCGTATAATCACTCCCTTATATTCAATCACGCATCAAAACACGATTCTGTTACCAGCGCAACTGGCCCATTGGAAAACTTTCTTTCATCGGCGCATTTTTCAGACAGTTCCGAGCTAGAGTACCTTTGTAAGGAGAGTATGAACAACTCGAAAATTTGGAGGTTAGGTTTGATCAGGTCATGATGTAGCTCTTGGAGTCCAAAAGGGTAGCCAACCCATGAGCTCGAATTATCCAGTGGTACTCATCTTCACATTTCAACTATTTACACTGATCAAAAATTATGAAAGCATGTATAAAACTTTGCATATATTCTCTCAATTTCAAAGTTTTAATCCTTAAAGACGCTTGTTTACAATGCGCAGTCAGCCACATTGATTAATATTTCAAATGCATAGGTTGGCAGCAGCACTTTTCTAGTGATTTTCGTTTTTGGCGTTGTCGCTCTTTTGGGCCTGAGGGCTACATAAATCGAGTTGTCCATATTCTCCCTGTAAAGGTACTCTATTCCGAGCGAAGAGTCGTCTTTTTTCATGTCGTCGGTCGCTTACCGATGGCATCGCTGTGATTGCGACTGATGGTTACGCCCATTTTTCTCTATCCAATCACACGGGATTACGCTACTAAAAAATTGTTAGAGGTTAGGTTTCACTGATGGTGCTCCATGGAGACACTCCGGACTCGGGTGACGAGTGATTGCGGCTGATGGCGTCAAAGCGTCACGTGACTGATGGTCTAGCTCAGTTTGACAAACTAAGCTCCGCCCATTTCTGATGGCATCAACGAAACAAAACACGAATGATTGCGCAGTGACGGCGACTGATGGCGACCGATGGCATAAAAAAAGACGACTAAAGAGTATTTGAGAAATGTGCGAGGACCCGGCAACGCGGCTTCTCGTGCTGCTTTCATATTTCCCGGTGCTTTGTCGTCTTTTGCTCATAATTAATTGCCGGGTGAAAAAAAAAGACTGCATGGTTTTAATCGGAGAGAAATGCTTCGTCTGTTGAATGCTTATCGCGACCCCGTGCGTCTTGCTCTCCTTTTACAGCGCAGCGCGTCAATGGCCGAAGAATAAAGGAGCCCCCGAGATTAGCCACGTCAAACGTCCTTCTCCTCTTGAGGCCCTTCTTCTCGTAAAAACGTCCTCAATGACGTCCTGAACGTTCAGGGCATTCGAGGTCTTTCATACGCACATCAATATACTCGGCATTTGAATGATGAGAGGGATGGCTAATGAAGTGAATATGTTGCAGGCAAATAGTCAAATCAGGCATTTTGTTAAATGCCTAGGCAAATAGCTAAATATTCTTACTTACACTGGGGGAAAAAAACACATTGGATCTTAAGAACATTGACAAGAAAAAATACTCTTGATTCAATCAGATTTAAGCTTAAATCAAGAACCAAGCCTCTTAATTTGAGCGGATTTCCTTTTGATTTAAGCTTAAATCTGATTGAATCAAGAGCCCTTTTTCTTGTCAATGTTTTCAAGAGTCTGCACTCCAGATCCAATGTGCTTTTTTTCCAGTGTAGACTGAAATCCTGGTTATTTTGCTGCTAGTAGACGAAATAATTATCTAATCCTGTGGAAAAGTATTCCCTTTAAAAACGTGTTTCATACGATCATAAATACGTTTTTTCTAGTACTTGAATGCAAATTTATCACAAAATATGCAGGATTTCGTAAATTAAAAAGTTTTGTCATGGGAACGGAGTTCCCCATGATATTACAATCGTTCCGTTGCTTTCGCTATGGGATTCCCTATACCTCTGCGACCTTGAGCGTTTCGCCCAGTCTCCGATTTTTGGTTGATTTTCCGATGTATCAAAAACCGTTGTATTTTTTAGCCAATCATGTCTCTACGTCAAGTTGTGTTGATTTCTAAAATTCGCTTTCAGCGAGTTTTTTTCCACCTTCAGATGTCGTGTCTGACTGGTAAATCTGCGCAGAACCACGAAGTTCCGTTTTTAGGCAAATTCTTTTTTTTGGGAGGTTCTGATTGGTTATTTTTCGCCATCAGTTTTCTGTTCGTTGGTGCAAAAGATCGCCTACTTCGTTGCTCTTGAGAAGCCGCCATTATCCCACCTCAAATTTTAAACATAGAAATAAAGAAATTATAACTATTGTGCAAGGTGGAAAACTGCTCTGGAGGACCCGTTACGGATATATGAGCCAAAATCGGAACTCGATTGATTGATTTATTCCATGAATACAGAAATATTGCCTGAGCTTACTGCCGCGATGGCAAATGCCTGCTGATATGAACCTTGAGACACATGATAGCATAGGCAAACAATGTCTCACAGAGAAAGGCGCTTAGCTCGTTTCTCCAGAAGCTACGAAGACGCGAATCGCCGAATCGCTCAAGGACAACTCTTGTGATAAGTCCCGCCCATCGTCCCAGTCTTTTAAATGCTATTTTTCCTCGTGAAGTCGTTGATCTGTGATTGCCTAGTTGACTGAGGCGCCTCATATCTTGGTAAGGTGCGGGCAATAGGTGATCGGGAGTTCGATACCCGACGATGGGAGTTAATTTTTAATGGTTGTATTGAATGTTTTAGACCAATCATCAAAAAATAATTAATACTAGATGATAAATGTACGAACATTTTCTCGTGAGTTAATATGTTAAACAAAAATACTGGAATATACCTTCTTCATTTAATCAGCCACATGTTCCCCCAAATTAATGACGTTATTTTCTTTTTTCAATAAAGTTAATTTGCATTCAACGTTCGTAAGTTAAGCAAAAAGTACCTATTGATACAAATAGAAAGACATGAAAATAGTATGTCTAACATTTCAGTTGTTTTTTTTTTATTTATTTTTTTGTTTTTTTGTTTTTTCAATACAACAAATTGACTGGGACTAGAATCATTGTATCTCTGAAGACAGAAGCTAAGTTTTTTGATACAGAAATACTAATATATTCATCCTTTATATAATCAGGGAGATGTTGACCCAATATTGATGTATATTTTCTCTGTTCGCCCAAATTAATGATGGTATTTTCTTTTTTCAATAAAATTAATTTACATTCCACGTTCTTAAAGCAATATTTTCTCCAAAATTCAGCAAAAAATAACAATTTATACCTACGCAAAAAGTAAATAAATAAACAAGCAGTGAACTCCAACACAATGTGTTGATAAGGCGCGTCATTAACTCGCACATATCAACCCCTTTAGTTTTCATTTACAGAGATTTTAAAAAAGGCAAGCAGCACAACAAGAGAATTCACGATCCAACACTGCAAGGTCAACGACGCATCTTGACGAGACCGTGTATTGTGAATCTAGAAAGCTATTCGAACAAATTTAAGTTTTTTGATCCGCCTCAAGCAAAATCTTATCAGATTCTTGAAGAAAAGTGCTACGGAAAAATTTAAGCGAAGAAAGGAAAAATTCTGTCGAATTCCTAGAAGATAAAGTCGATTTAAAGGTATTTTGGGGCTAAAATACCCAAATCACCGGTATTATAAATCCCGTTATATTATTGAAAAGAAATTGACTCGATATAAATGCAATTGTATTAAATATGTCTTGATTTTGTTATTTTAAACGTCTTTTCATGCAAAGAAGCTCAACCATGTCCATGCTTTATTCATTCATGAATTGAAAGTAAGCAATCCACATCCCGAAAATCTACCGATTTGCCGTAAAAAATCGCAGAAACTTGATATACCAGGTCGATGTACCCACTCTTTGAATTTACCAATCAATTTAGTGAGTGCACGTAGGTATGTGAAAGTCAAAATGCTATAGTCATTTTGGGTGCATTCATTTTTCATGAAACAATTGTAAGTAATTTCAATCCCGAAAAACCATAAATTTTCCGTATAAAATCGAAAAAATCAAAATATGTCGACTCCCTGACGTGAAAATTGAATTCTACGTGTGAAAATACTTATGTATCGATATGCTGAACAAAATGCCCGCCTCTCCTCGTAATGTACAAACCGTTCCTATACTCATCTTAAAATTGTTCTCAGAGCTTTGTGTTATTATCAGCTTCCATTTAAACCCCGGTTTGATGGCCGAATCGGCTGCCCAAAAAGCAAGCCATTTTTGAAGGGCTCTATGAGAAATTCGTGATATTATCAGCTCTCAGGAAATCACCTCATGGGTAAAATTGCTGATATAAATCGAGTGCTTAAAATAATCGTATTCAAGAAACTAAGGCATTAAACTATGGAGTCAATTTCGTTTTAATAATGTAACGGGATTTACTTGTCTTCAGGTCAAAACTCATACAAGGAAGCCCCTTGCAAGAGGCTAATTTTTTGTAATTTCACTCAATTTTTTCTCCTTTTTATAATTGAATTGCTTGTCACATTCTGAGGTCAATCATATTAAATTGTAATTTATACATTCCCCCCCCCCCCCCTTCATTTATTTTTTGTTTGGAGAAGTTTTGTTGATTTCTTCGGATTTCGAATACTGTAACTTCTCTTCTATTTGGCCGATTTTTATGAATGAGACCTCTTTTAATTCATGTTTTAACGGAGAGTAAGGAAAAAATTGCTAAAAACTCGCGAAACAATTTTTTTTGAAAATTGGACGAATCCTAGCGTGACGGTGAAATGGTTAATGAAGCGTAAGTAATTGGGCGAGAGGCTGAGGATCCCGGCATCGCTTGGCAACCGTCATTAGCTATTGTTCGTCGAGACGCCGACGCAGTGAGCAGGAGCGTGGGAAAGAGAGGGGTAAGTGGATTCCTGTATGAGCCACGTTTAGCTAATGGTCTAATGAGTCTCGAGGCTCATCACAGATTGCACTTACACAGATTGCACTATCAGAGCACGGGTACCAACTTTTGGAAAGTATAACCGAGGTTACAGATCTGTCAAAGCAACGTTTTGAACAAAACGGAGGAGTTAAATTCTCATTTCGAGAGTGCCGACCTGCTCAGCCATCCTCGAATCAATTCGCTTGATTCTGCTTATATATGCATATTTTAAATCAGCGCGTCGCATTCTTAGGCTTTTTTTGAAAAAACCAAGTAACGTAGACTCTTGGTATTCACTGCACATAAACTAATGAGCCCCAGAATGAGAAACAACTTTAAATCATAATTATTGATGGATAAATAAACTTTTTACACGCTTTGGAAAATCTCAGAAGTTCGCGGTAGTCACTTTTCGGTAAGGAACTAAGGGACTCGGTTATTGTATCGAGCAGGGTTCGAAACGATCGCAAAGGCGGTATACTACGTATACGCGCCAATAAATAAATAAATAAAGCAATGACATGAAAGTAGTATAGGTAGTACACATCTAACATTTCAGTTACATCTATTTGAATGAAAAAAATGGCAACTTAGGAAGCACATAGGTCACTTATGATGCGTATTTGGGCATATGCGTAGAGTAAAAATATCATACTTTACGCCGAAAAAACGAAACTGAAAGTTAAATGCGTTAACTTCCGAAAACCATACATAATCCAACGAAAATAAATAATTGGTAAATATAACAGCTTTCTTGTATGCAAAGAAAAAAAATTAAAAATGTTAAAAAAGAGATGTCGACACAAAATTACATAGCCCCTTCAATCCTGAAGATACTACAAACGAACTGTACCTTAACATTTTCATATCCCAGAAGCAAAAGTTCCCATGACGAATATTGCTATCGCTAGCGATTGCAAAAACCAACTTGTTCACGATTTGGATGGTTGAAGAACTATAAGGAGCATTTTTGAACGGAAAATAAAATGACAGTTTGTACTTTGACGGATTTTTAGTATCAAAATATTGAAAATTCGAGAGTTCTTTGTGAAAACATGAAAAATCTCGTAAACTCTGAAAATTTGAGTATCTGTCCAGGCATTTAAGAAAATGCCTGATTTGACTATTTGCCTGCGACAAATATAATGTAATGGACGTATTTTTGCCAAACGCAACTATAGACGAGTGGGAAAGATGTTCCATTTATGATTTGTGCTCTAGAAAGCTGCTTTAGAAACAATGTTAAAGTGGGTATGATTCCCTTTGGAGACATGGAACAGCAGAAAATACCCGAATTTTACATCGATTCAAGCATTGTACTCATACGCGACAGTAACAATTGAGATAGGCGCAAAGCTATGATTTTCCTCCAATTTCGCGTGATACTACATACCCACACTAGAGTTCGAATAGTTGCGTGCTTGATATCCGCAGCGCTTCGAGCTACTATTTCGCCGGGGAGGTGTTGCACAGTACCTATCATATGAGATCGAAGGCACCCCACCAACGTATCATGATTGATGGCATCTTGCAAAAGCACGAAGTTCCCTCGCAAATGAAATTGAGTGATGACAGCAAAAAGAGAGCGGTAGTCGAAAAACTTACCGTCCTAGTATCTGTATTTAATAACGTTTAGTGTGATTTTTGACTTCATTAGAGGAACAAGTGACCTAATTTAAGGAGAAATATCCTCAAATTTACCGCCGAGAAGATTTCCTTATGAGTTAATAAAGAAAATAATGTTTTCTTAAAGAAGGAAAGGTGCTTTTATAAAAAGGAAAGTCACTTACATGAGGCAGAAACCCGCTTTTGTTCACGTATTTTATTCTTGATTCAAAATAAAATCTTCTTAACGGCATACTCAAGAATGTTTCTTTATCTCTCTTATCTCGTCTGATTTTGCAAGGAAAGTTCCGTACTCTTAAAGGATGCCTGTCATTCTTATTGTTGGTATGTTGGAGTGCCTTCAACTTTGTATAATACTGTACAACACCGCTATTGTGAAATAGTGAAGCGCCGTGGCACGAGGCAGTGGCACGCTGCGGCGCGGCCAGCCAGCCAGCCAGCACGGAACGCGCATTGGCACCTACAAACCTAAGGGATACCTCAAGCATTGCGCAATGCGTGAAGTATCTGCTTAGGTTTGTAGGCGGCAGTGCGCGCTTCGTGCTGGCAGTACGTCGCGTCGCATCACTCCGCTTTAGGCTAGGGCCTATTATTTAAATTCGTCGAGTCAGCGTTTTTCAAATGTTTGCACACTCTGCATGGATTACTTTAATTTAAATTGATAAAAAAATATATATGTGTATGAAAGGAAAATTTAATGTGTGTGTTGTAAATATTAAGGCGTTTCCTTGTCGTATTCAATGATTTTCAAAGCACATTAATTTTTTATTGTATATTTTGTGCTTTTACTGTGCTGCAGCGTGGTGTGAGCGCAACCAAACGCTCAAAATAGGACGTATTTGACTCTGAGAGATCGATGTACAGATGGACTAAAACCGAAGATTGCGAGCTTCTCGGTTTTTTCCCTCTTTTATTCATTTGTGCATTGTTCCTTTCGACACAACTACTGCTCATTGACTTTAATATCGATGCCATCGCTTGAAAAAGGTTTTACAAATATTTGCCACGTTTTAAAAATGTAAATGTCTTTAAAATAAAGTAATATTTTCATTTAAAAAAAAAATTATTTACAAGGTTTATTTTTCATCGAAAATTTTAAGGATGGAAATAAAACTAAATATTCAACCATGACAATTTAAAAAGATTGATCAAAAGAAGGAAATAAAATTTCATTTAAAAATAAGTTACCACAACAACCCTTCCGTCTCTCTTAATTTTCTCATTTCATTATTGTCAAAATAATTTTACATACGGACTAAAATATGACACTTGGACCAAGTCACTGTTGCTTATTTCACGCGTGGCCGTAAACTCCTGGACAAAACAGGTGTACGGACAAAAAATCGTTGACGGAATGCCCTGAAACCAATTACGAAAAAATCTGCTGAAAAATTGAACGGAGAATATTCACGAGTTTGCCCGAAAATTCGTATTTAATCAAAGGAACTTTGGCTACTGACGTAGTTCCATACATACATATAAGTCGCTTTACAGCACTCCCTCGCGCTCTACGACTCCTAACCTCCACTGCTCTCTTTCAAACCACAAATCTTGGGGGATTCTTTGGGGGACGTAGTTTCATATGGCGTTTTTCCTTAGCGCAGTAGTATTACTCCGCGTCCGCCCTCCAAATTATCGGAACATAATTTTTACCTGATAATCTTGAGAGCCTCGATCAATTTCGACTGCCATTAGATTTAAAGCTGCAGCATATCTCACCTGTAACAAGAAAAAATTAATATGGTTAGGAAATGTGACTTCGTTGAACGTTGCTAAATTTACAGCCTCGCTATAATAATACGCGACCGTACAGACGGATTTAATTAGAATTTAATATCCTTTCGTGCATTGATTTTTTTTTAATCAGGAAACAAGATAACATTCTGCCTTGAAATATTGTAAGCTGAGGATAATTCACAAAGAGTTTAGAGCCGTTGTGTTGTTCGATTTTCTTTTTTAAAAAAAGCGGAAATTAGGCAACGTCAAGCGCAATTATGCTGGCTCTGATCTGGACCTTATACACATAACAACACAATTCGGAAGTTGAGACGTGGTCATCAAACCCGACACATCTTCCTACGAGATGTCTTTGGGTTGGAGCACATTAAAGCGCGTTTGTTCTGAAGCACATCATTTCCAATCGTTCGAAGATAATTCGAAGCCACTGGACACGAGTGGATGGTAATAACCCCGTATATCATTTTCCGAGGGTGATTTCTCATAAAGGGATTATTTCCGAGAGGACAGAGTCTTTCTTAGGGGATCGAAACAGATTCGACGAATAATCCCTCAGGAAGTAGATAATGTGGCCAGAGAGTGGCTGGATTATCGATGACATGTATACGGTGCATTGCGGAGAGTGTGCCTTTGCGCAGCTTACGCGCTGTTGTCGATTAAAGCATGAAGCATTTTGGGATTTACTGCCGTGCTAAGGAAAAGTGCCGTATAGGCATTCGAATGTTGCCAAATTTCCCCTCAGAAAATATGAATTTTTGAAGAAAATAATGAATGTTTTTCCTTGAAATTGTCGGACTAATTAGTTCAAATTACGAACGGAATTCTCTAAAGAATCGGGAAAAAAGTATTTATAAATATTCCCAAAAATTCGTGATTTTTCGAAGGAAATTTGGCAACGCTTTAAGGTTTATACGGCCTTTATTCTTAGCACGGTAGTGTAGACAACATTCGATTACCTCCGTATGGAGCCATCGAAAATATCAGGCAAGACAGCCTGTCTCAACTAGAAGTAATTATTTTTCACTGAGACAGAGAGAGACCGTCCACTGGTAACCTGGCATTTGTGGAAGATTTTACATTCGAGACTCCAACATTCAACTGGAAAATTCTCGGACCACATAAAATTATCTGACAACTCCTGATTTACCATACCATTTTTCCAGACCTGCACTGTTGAAAATTTTGGAGTGAAATTCGATGCCGGAGTCTATATAGTGCCCAAAACCACAAGTGACATGAACGCGGAGAGGAACCTATGCTCCTTACGGAGTGACTCACTCTATTACGGAGCGGAATCTACTCTTTTTGCGGATTGTCAGACTATCATGCGCTTTTATAGCGCTAATTTCACTTCGCATTAATATCACTCGGGGTTTTTGGCGCTATTTAGACTCCAGCACCGACTTTCGGTCCTCGCTTTTTATTTAACGACACCCTAGAAAGTTAAGAAAAAAATATTCACAAAAGGAGGGGCATCGACGAGTAGGGCCGTTTTTCGGCTCAATTCTACGATTTTTTCTCATAGGAGGTCTCTTTTACACGGAATGTATGATGATTTTGGTCATTTCCGCTTTCTTGGCGGATCCAGCAAATTGGCAAAATTGTTTTTTCTCCATTTAAACCTATGGAAATGTATCGATTCTTGAAGGGGTTAGGAACTATGGCAGGAATCAATTATTTAACATATGTTGAAATTGAGGAAATTCGGCGTTGCCAAATTGCTGAATCCGCCCCTGGCCGGAAGTTGCGCAGAGGGGCCGATTTCGGTGGAAAAGACGGACTTCTCGGCATTCAACTCAACAAACTCGTAAAACCCGAAATCTCCGCCAAAAACAGCCTTCAGAGCCGTATTTAAGCCTACATTAGACCCGAAAATGACCCGATCATTATGTACTCCATACAATTTAGACGTTCAATGAGCATAAAATCGTAGGGCTGAAGAAATTCAGGTCGGGCCCAAAAACGGCCCCTATCGATACTCCTCCTTTCCAGAAATTCAGAAAATATGTATTTGAGCGGCAGAAATTTGGCAACGGCCGAATTTTCATGCGGCGTTTTTCCTTAGCGCGGCGGGTTTCCTCTGGAGGATATTAAAATCACCTGCACCTTGCGGGAAGGAGGATTTGTTCGGGACTCGGCTGGCGCTCATTGTTAATTCCGCGACGACCGGGACCCCGCGCAAACGTGCCCCTCGCTTCGATTAATTTTTCTCCATTTGATCCAGCCGCCCGTCGCTCGTTGTGCGTGAAATAATTTGTTTATTAATAGTTTTTCGGGCCGGCGGAGGATTCTGAATCGGGAAGAGGCTGCATCGCAACGACTCCCCGGGTCCGTGAACGTCGCCCTTGCCAAACCTCCCCGCCAAATACCGGATTCCCCGGTCGACACACCCGACAGAATCATTCCATATCCGTTGTTCCGTACTAACACCGGAAAAAAAAACACATTGGATCTAGATTCCAGACTCTCGAAAACATTCACAAGAAAAAGGACTCTAGATTCAATCAGATTCAAGCTTAAATCAAAAGGAAATCCGCTCAAATTAAGAGGCTTGATTCTTGATTTCAGCTTAAATCTGATTGAATCAAGAGTATTTTTTCTTGTCCATGTTTTTAAGAATCTGGACTCTAGATCCAATGTGGTTTTTTTCCAGTGAAGGAAAAACGCCGCATGAGCTCCCAGGCGTTGCAAAATTTCCTCTGGCAAATCACTAGTTTTCAGGAAAAGTTTTGAATATTTTTCTGCCAATTTCTCAGATAATTTTGTTTGAAATTCGATCTACGGTGTCTGAAAATTTCAAGAAAAAATATTCATAAAGTTCATCAGAAATAATCATTTCATTGAAAGAAATTTGGCAACTCTCGCATCTTCATACGGTGTTTTTCCTTCGCATGGTTGCGTTGTTCCGTGAATTTTAATGCCGTGCTGAGGAAAAACGCCGTATGAAGATGCGAGGAAAGACGTTGCCAAATTTCCTTTGGCGAATCACGAATTTTCGGGAAATTTTGTTGTTTGCTTCTCTCAATTTTTCTTTAGAGAGTTTGATTGAACTTGTTTGAAAATTTCACTGAATTTTATCGACAGCATAAAGAAAATTCAGTGAAATTTTCGGACAGCTTCGTGGAACGATTTTTTTGTAAAAAAATAAAATGGCGTCGGAAATTTTAAACGTCGCATGGCGCTTGTGATACTTTGGCCGGAATGTGACGATGTCCCTTTTGTCTTCCATGTCAGAAGCTTTGTCTAGCAATTCCAATTATCGGCCCGCTGGAATCGATGGAAATCTGAAAATTGTCCACTAAATGGCAACACCGCTCGGGGGTTTAATCCGCGTCCGATACGCGGGATCCGGGAACGGTACGGGGATGCATTAATTTTAAATTACGCCATGTTCGTGACAGGTGAAGCCGGCGAATGGACCAACGGGGGTTGTGACGAGAAAGGATATCCGCGCGTGCGATTCGCTTGCCAAAAAGTTCAAAACGAAATCGCGTACGCTCACGGATCCTCCACTGAAAGCTACGCTGTTATATGAAAAAGGGTTGAAAAACTGCCCGGTCGAGTTAGTCCCTGGCACGCCGCACAGTGGGGCCGTGCTAGTGCGTATGCTGCCGTGCGTGCTAGGGAAAAACACCGTGAGAGCATTCGGATGTTGTCCAATTTCCTCTGAGGAAAAATTCATTTTCTAGGGAAGTAATGCATATTTTTCCTTGATATTTTCAGACATTTCAGATAAAATTACGTCGCAGGAAAATCGGAAGAAAAATACTTACAAATTTTTCAAAATTTGTGAATTTTCAAATTAAATTCGGCAATGTCTGAACAGCGTCCTTCCTCACGGCAGTATGGATGATGCGGAAAAAGACCGTGACAACGATAAACTGAAGAGTTTTGGACCAACAGGACTCAGTCAGTTCTGTTCTTCTGTTCTGCTGTAAAATTCGATTTTGAAGCCCAAAATAGTCTGGGAATGACTCTTGGCCTTAAAAACAAGATATCGGCCAACATCACAAAGAATCTCATTAAAGACGAAAAATTCAAATTTGAGGGATACAGCCTACAGGGACATGATTCCAATGCATTTTTTTATAAACAATCTGATTCAAAACGAAATTACCGAAAACTTAACTTCAAAAATCAGCGACGGTCGCAAAAAGTCGAAAGATATTTTAGGAGGGATTAAAGTTGCGGATGTCTGAGGATTTAAGAACTGTTGTATTAACCACTCATAGTATTTTGCGAATCAAGCGAGAATGGTTCATTCAAAGTTGACATCTTCTCTCCGGGTATTTCTTGTCGAATATCTCATGGACATTTTCGACAAATTTGAAAATGAACCATATCACTTGTAGTTCGAAATACCTTTAATAACACAAACGCCGTAATGAATTTTCAGATTTCGAGAGGTGAATTTTTTATTCTTTCTTACATTGGACTGCACTGTGCGCCGAGTCACCGACATAACCAGTGGTGTTTCGTGCTTTGCGATTAGTTCATTGATCTGCATTTAAACTTATGGAAAAGGATCGAATATCGGAGTCTTCACAACGAACACCTCAGTAATCGATTATTCACCATGGCTTCAAATGGGAAAGTATTGATGGTCGATAATACACGCGTAGGCACTGGAGCCAACGCGAACACGTTCGGCAAGATGGAAAATGAATTCGAAACGCTCGTCATAATTACACCCTCGCTATGTTTCACCGAATACATCCATTTCGCAATTAACTATTGATTACCGGCCCGCTTTTTCGTACATTTCCATTCCGATTGCGGTTTAAATCAAAACATGCTGTCCGACCTGTCGACAAATACCGACAATTGCTATCAGTTGTAAATATTCGCGAATGTGAGGTAAAACGCTGGAAAGACCGATCATATGGCAGTTACGCAGTTAAATCATGAAAGTGTACGTTTCTCAAACTGCAACGCAGATCACTTCTGTCGTGCCTAATCTTTCAACTGAATACTTTTACTCCGTCCGTAGAAGTGCCTTAAATTTTTGGACTTGCCAAAAAACACCACAATGATGAACGCTACGATTAACTCGAGGTAGAACTTCTTTGATTTTTCGACTAAGCAAAAAAACACCACAAGGATACCCGGATATTTATGTACTTGAGGCAGAAGTGCCTTCAATTTTTCGACCATGCAAAAAACACCACAAGGATGCCCGGATAATTATCTACTTGAGGCAGAAGTGCCTTCAATTTTTCGACTACGCATGAAACACCACAATGCTACACGGATAGTTAGATTACATTTTGCAATAAGGAACCACTATCTCTAGCTCTCCCATAAAAGCACATATCTGCATTGGGAAACCAATAGCATGTATGTTTTTCCTAGAATGGGCCAGAAATAGTGGCTCCTTATTGCAAAATGTAATCCAGTTATCTACTTGAAACAAAAAAGCCTTCAATTTTTCGACTATGCAAAAACACCACAAGGTTGCACAAATAGTTATCTAGTCAATTGTGAGCCTCCGAAGGCCTGCGCAAATGCGAGGGCAATAACATGTAAACCACCATCGCGAGGAAAAGCCGAGGACCGGAATTCGGTTAATGAGGAACACTTGCGTTTTCAGTGTGTGAAAGCTATAATAATCGGTCTTAAAGAAATCACTCCACTTTGGTTCAGATAACGAAAGTCTCCAGTCAAGAATACGAATCTTAGTACAGCGGATAAGAACTTGGCTGAGCGGCTGAAGGCTCCCCTGAATTTGACAAAATAATGGAATATCCTCACTTTCGGAAAAAGTCATTTTTGTATTTGACAAGCGCTAACGGGCTCCGAGAAATAATGGGATTAAAAGATAGGTGCGCTCCGTTATGAAAGACAAGTGCACTCTCTGAATGCTAAGGAGAAGGCTGAAATACTCATTTTCGAACGGACTCGAAGCTCAACTTTACATAACAAATCCAGACAACTGTGATTTGCTCAAGGGGCACCGGCGGATACGCCATGTTGCCAAACATACGCATTACCTTTTTTCATCCTAGGTTCTTTGCCTCGCTCCTTACTCCCGTAGAGTCCCGATTATCTTCGATGATTGGGATCGGAACGGATGATCTGAAGCAAATTGCTTGAAATTAGGAATATCAAGAAGACTGTATTTTAAAAGACAATATCGATTCACTTGTCAAATATTAGACGGAAATAAAACTTTTAGTTGAAAGCTGATTTGAACCTTAAAAAGATTATTTTGGCGAGCATCATACCTGGAAGAAGTTTTTCACTCAAGTTTGCGCAACGGTTTTGGTCTACGATCTTTCCCACGCGTGGAAGGATAAGTTTTCTTAAAGTTGATTAGACTGACGCCCGAAATTTCCTTTCGCTCCGAGAAACAAGCCATACGGAAAAAAAATCGCGGATAATCGGGGACTCTACTGTATTTGCTAATTGGACGGGTTATTTGAAGATGGGCATAGCCGCCATGTTTTCAGAAATTGAGTTTTCGGCTAAATACTATTCTCTGCGATAGGACGTATTTTACTACCAAACGATTCGTCCAAAATGTCTCTTAAAACTTTTTCTAAATATTTGAATATCTGCTTGAGTGAAAAATGAGTAATTTTTGAGCCATCTCTCATAGCAGAGTGCTTCCTCATGATGAAAACCACGAGTCCGGGCACAAACTATGATTTTACACATTCTCATCGTACACGCATGCTTCTTGACTGTCATGATATTTCCACAAAAGGTAGGATTGAGCGGTTTTGTGGAAGAAAGTCGTATCCGTCGATACTTAAAGTATTTAATATCTTGCCGAAAGTTTTCGACCATTCGCGAGTGACCGTGGTTTTACCGTCACTCCTCTAGTGTAAGGGCTTATCTCGACGTCCGCATGAGCCCCAAAAAGCATGGATTTATATGTAGAACAGGGCTCACGTAGAAATTGAGATACGCCCTTACGTCAGAAGGACGACGTTATTTCAGATGGTACGTAGGGCGTAGGTTGATTTCTTCGAATAGAAGTACGTGAAGCATTGTCGAAGCAATCAAGGTTTTTCACGAAGTGCGACTATGAGAGCCCTTTGCGGAAAACTGGGTGAAGATATCATATTAAATTGACGACGCAAGAATACGCGCACCATTTGCGTCCTCGCGCAAAAAATAATTGGGATCGGTTGATAGGTGTCCCCGCTGCCTACGTTTGAACTTGACTCAGGTTGCCGAAGGCGAGGGGGTTGGGGCACCTGCTTTTGACTCCTTGAAGCGACGATAAATCAAGGCGACTCATCATGAGACTTCTGACAAACGCCGTGTGAGCATTCAAACGTTGCCAAATTTCTACTCTCAATATATTTATTTCCGAAGAAAATTATGATCATTTTTCTTCCTTGAAATTGTCGGACCCCTCAGATCGAATTACGAACAAATTTCAATGGAAAATTATAGTGAAATTTTTGACAGATTTTCCCGAAAATTTGTGATTTTTCAGAGAAAATTCGGCAACGTCTGAGGGGACATACGGCGTTTTTGATCAGGACGGCAGTATAAGACTTGTCACAAGCGTGAGGCCATCACCCGTCACCCGCCAACCGCTTCGACGAGGGTGGAATACATTAGAGGCTCATCGAGCGTCCTAGTCCCGGTGACCTGAAAACAAATTACCCCTTAACTCGTCACCTCAGAATAAAAACAAACCGACGGGCAGACGAAACACGACCTCTGAGCAGGTGGGTCAGATTCGAACGCGTCTTCATTCTCTACGGTATCATCGCACTGCAGTTTTCCGTGCAGTTAATCTAGTCTTCCTCCGACTGCAAACTGCAAAGCTTCTGAAGGGCAGTCTCAAATATATGCGCTTTGGTTATCCACGATTCGGATCCGCAAACAGTCATTCCACAAAATAATATTTCGCTAAATTTTTCGCTAAAAATGTTTAATTTGGTTTTTAAAAGTGCAAAAATACGCTGATTCTTGCCGCAAATTGTAAGGCGAGAAGGGACTTTTAAACTTTACCATTGTACTTATCTGCGGGCTGATTGTTGGAAATGGTAGACAGAGCTATAGATATAGAAGAAAAAATGATATGGAGGGATCCTATTGGTGGAAGCGGATGGTTGCAATCGACAAAGCAAGTAGGCAATAGACTAACTAATGGCAACCTACGAGAGACCCTTTAGTTTGTCCATCATTTTCTCCTTGAGTCTATAAGAGCCACCCATTTCAACCAATAGGATCGCTCCATAATCCTTATTTCTTCTTTTTCTATTGCTTTGTTTATCAATTTCAACAACTGGCCCGCAGATGTTTGAGTCATATTTCTTTATAAGCTAAGGGACGTTTAAGTATTACAGCCTACTTCGTGACACCCCCCCCCTTTCTCTGTCTCTTGTCTTTAAGGCACCCGTAAGACAACCTCTCACCCCCTCCCCTTTCCTCCCTTGTGAATTATGTAAGACTGACTCCCTCATTTTTATAGAAAATTATGGAGAAATCCGTAAGTTGTTTTTAAAATTTTTTTCAAAAAAAGGGAGGCTAGTAGCAGATTGAGCTTGACTCGTCCTCTATCCCTCTTAAGATTCTTGCAGAGCAAGTGGATTGCATTTTGCAAAAAGGAACCACTAGCATTGCAATGTTGCTAAGATTGTGCAACTTCTTTTGTCTTGGAGGAAAAACCCGATTATCCCTTAATAGTCTCGATTTTACTCGCTAAAAACTGTAAATTTAAGACAAAAATTACCATCTAAATTTCATAGTTTTTCACAATTTCCGCAATTTTATTGCAAAGGATGAAGTTGCACAATCTTAGCATCATTGCAATGCTAGTGGTTCCTTTTTGCAAAATGCAATCCAAGTGTTCTGCCTTGCCGGACGCAATGCGCCTAAAAATTGAGCTTTCAAAATTTGGAGCGGTGAGGCTGGGCCATCGTGGTATTCCTAAAAAAGTTGAATCACCCAGTCGATTTTTTCAAACTCCAAATCACGGGCAGCGGTAGCGCATAATGCGTAACCAAAATAGTTAATTTAGCTCCTAAAAAATTGTAGATGGCTCCTAAAAATTTATGGAATAGGCAGAACACCGGATAGTGCAAGCTCCACCTTCCCTCCCCCCTCCTTCACTTGAAACTTAAACGGCCTCTGGGCTTCTGGTCTCGTTATTCCTCTAGCTAAGGTTCGCAACAGGCCTAGCCTATTTGTCTAAAGGCGCACGGCTGAAAAGTAACTGCAAGACTGAAAATATGCCAAACAAAACGCTGCGCCCGGCATTCCTATCACTACCGGCGGCGCGGCGCGGCGACCGTGTAAGCAGAATGGCATACGCGACCCGAAGACGGCGCCTCGCAAAAGCAGAGGTTCTCCAGTGATGAATGGCTGCTCAGATGCGGAGCGCGGAAGAACGGGCGGGCTCGTCGCGTCACCATCTAATGGCGGCCCGTCTGCCGAACTCTGCTGAGGAACAACGACGTATGATCATTCAAATCTTGCCAAATTTACCCGACAAAACATTTATTTTTGAAGAGAGTTATGCATATTTTTCCTTGCAATTTTCTGGTATTAGAATTAAATTGCGATCAGGATGGGTCAGTTGCGCTAGTCACAGAATCGTGTTTCGACTTTTGCAGAGAGTCTAGTACTCTAGTTCTAGTTTTTTTTCCATTTTGGGAAATCCTATAAATTCTGATTTTTCCTGATTTTTGACTGCTAAATCCTGATTTCATAATTTTTTCAAATCCTGATTTTTCGCGGAGAAAAATTAGGCGAATGTAACTCCACAAAAAAAGCTCGATAAAAAAATTCAATCGGACGGCCGAAATTTCTCAAAGCCTGATTTTACGACCGATTTTTTCCTCAAATTCTGGTAGAATCCGGAAAATCCTGATGCTAGACACCTTGGTTTGATTCTTGTGAATCAGCTAAAAATAATAAGATCTTGCCAAACATCAACTCTCTACGTTCAATATTAACCGAGATTTCGCGTTTGGAAAATTCTTTTAATGACGTCATCCACCGCGGTAGTGGCACCCTTCGTTTCTTCCACCTTACTTTCATTCGTCAGGGAGACACGCATTTTCACTGGTGACTTAACGTGAATCTAAAGCCGAATACATCTAATTTTTCAAAACGCGATGTCTCTGTTAATAATGAACGTAAAAAGTTGCTGTTTCGACGGATCCTATTAAATTCAACTGAACTACAAAAATCAAGCACCAAAGCACGATTTTGTGACAAGCACAACTGACCCGATGTCTGAAAAAATTGAAGAAAACCATTCAGAACCATCCCTAGGGTTACCACAGGATTCCTAAATTTGAATTCCCTGACATTTCCCTGATTTTCCTGTCACATTTTTGTGAATTTCCCTGACTAAAGGAGAAATGCCAGATTGTTGAAAAGACACAGTTAGAAATGGACGTATTTCCGCCAGATGGAACTATGTGCACTATGACGTGAGCCCTGTTACGCATACATTCTTATAAGTCTCACAACTCATGTCTTAATGCACAAAATTCCGTTTGGCAGGGATATGCCCAAATAAGTTTCGGGCAAAATTTGTTGTTCGAAACGTCAAGCCCAATAAAGCAAATAAAGGTGACTTAAAGATTTTTCCCTGACATTTTTGTCATTTTCCCAGACATTTGCAAGGTTTTCCCTAGCTATTTAAAATTCCCTGATATTTCAGGGTATTCCCTGACTGTGGCAACCCTGCATCCCGGTAAATTTGTTTTTATTGAAGGAAATGCAGCAACTCCTGAGGGCTCATACGGTGTTTTTCGGTAGCACGGCCGCGAAGGGCCCGTGACGCGACCGAAGGGACACCCGCCGCTACAGGCGGACCCCTCCAGCCCCCGCGAAAACCTTGTTAACGTGATTAATGAAGCTTTAACGATACTCGTCTCCTCGTTTGTTTATGCCGAGAGGATTTCATGCCAGGTTGTCGCATTGAACGCGCCCTCGTCCGCACTTCAAATCGGCGTCGATAGGGATTCACACGTCTGAGAGTTAGGAGATCAACTCTCAGAGAACATATCGTTACCTTCCGGCCAAGGTGCCCCAAGCGCCATACGGCGTTTAACAATTTCCGCCGCCATTTCATTTTCTACAGAGAAATTTTCAAACAGATTCAACCAACAATTTCCCTATGAAAAAATAAAATGCGAAAAAATTGAACGTCGCGTGGCGCTTGTAATACTTTGGCCAGAGGGTGAAAATATAAGTAATTATGATGATTCAACATATTTAAACTGCAAACAAAAAAATTGATGTCGTTTCTTCGTTTTGCGAACGAGGAAACGTGACTCCATTCCACGGTCGCAAAACTGACTCGAATTATTCAATTTTTTTAAAGAATGTACTTGTGCGATCTTGGTCCAAAGTTCGTCCAATTTTAGCACATGATCTCAAGGAAATCACTGAAATATTCAAGTAGTAGAGCCCAAGATTCTCGCGGAAAAATGAACATAGCGAAAAAATGAGGTGATCGCCTTTCGGGAATCTTGAACTTTGCCGTGGATCGGTATGGACGGTTTTCATCATCGATTTTCTTAGGCATAATGGTGTCGTTTCCGGAAAAATGCATGGCATGTATAGTGTTTAAAATTATATTTTAAGTTGATCTAAGCAAAAAAACGGGGGAGGGGCGGACGTTATGGTTCCATACTTCAAATTAAGATTTTGCTGGAATATCGACGCCATATTGCACCGACCCACGTCACGGGGTGAACATCCGCAAAATGCGATGCAACCTCCTTTTTTTTCTCTATGCGAAAAATGCAATTAGCGAGGAGGAATTTGGCAACAGTGAAATGGAGTTACGTTCTTTCGTGAGGGCAATGACGATTTGCACAATTTGAGCTCCATTCGATATCTGTGAAATTTGTGCGTTAACTTCTCCTGAAACTTGATTCCCGTACAGCCTTTTGTGTGAATCATTCGTTACGCACATAATTGAGGAGCTTTTCCGGAAACGGGCCCAGGAGCCTATGGGCCCTTTTCCAGTTTTAGAAATAGATTCTTCGCACCCTGTTCAAGGGTTAAAGGATCACTTAAATCGTTGCCTCCTGGCCAAAAGAACCGAACTACATTTCAATGTTGCGAAACCTCCGCTCGCAAACTATATTTTTAAAATATGACTAATGGAAACTTCTTACTGAAAAACTTACTGCCGCGAGTCAATTTTGCGACTTTTGTGAGGAGTAACGTGTTCCTCATTTATTAAACTTCAAATTGTGAAACGAACATTAACTCCGTCTAGCCGATGATGATCGGACGGGACGTAAATGGCTTTAACTTCTGGATGCAACTATTAGCGCTCTACGGATGCCCGTGTTGCATACTTAAAGTATTGAAGGCGCACTACCGTTTCTCATGATCTGGTACACAGTATGACAGTGCCAAAAGGGGGATACTTTGATGCGCGAGGTTAATACTCGGCGCCCTCTCACTTCGTGCATTCCCAACCTTCCTTCAGGACTGATATTTATTTAATTTAAGGAGCAGCAAGATGAGCATAATGAGTTCTAAATGCATTCAAATTAGGAAGATTTACATCGTTTTCCTAACGTGATTCAACTGAATACTTCAAGGTGAAGAGTTTACTCGGACTGACTTTTCCTAGCTTTCCTGGACTTTTCAAAAACTTGTCACCTTGCGTATACAATATCACAGTTAGAGCCCTATAAAAAAAATTGTCTTATTAATATGTACTGAAACGAAACTGCTGACTTGTCTACGAGATAGACTCACTTTTGAATCCATTTCGTAAACTTAGATTTGAATCACGTTCCTCTATACTGCCGTGCTAAGGAAAAACGCCGTATGAACCTTCAGGCATATTCAAATTTCCTTTGATAAGGCACGAATTGTCTGGTAAATTTTTGAATATTTTCCTCCCAATTTTCCACATAATTTGGTTCGTCATTTCGTCCACAGTTCCTGAAAATTGCAAGGAAAAATATTCAGAACATCCCTCAAAAATGAACATTTTATCGAAGGAAATTTGGCAACGCTCGAATGTTCATACTGCGGTCTTCCTTGGCACGGCAGTATAGAAAACGACAAAATTCGCTTTCATTGGCCTAACACGATGCACCTTTGAGGTACATAAAATTAGCCGCAAAAAGGAATATTTCCACCCCCGGGCGGCAACCTTGGAGTTGGGAATCCTTTCGCTGAGCGATGTGCAGTAGTTCTGGGAGTACACGCGTAAGGACTGGAAAGAACTACTCCAGCTCAATTTAGTCTGGCTGATTGATGTGCATATTTGGCCCGGCTGACGGCGGAGACGGGAGAGACGGCCCAGACATGGAATGAACCTCGAGTAATTCGCGACCTGCGTCCCCCGTCACATGTTCTCCTCTCAGCTCATTATATTCGTCTTATAGACCGCTTTGCAACATCCTTTTGTCCCCCTCTCCCTCCAAGCCCCCCTTCTATGTAGGGACACTTGTTCTGAGCCTTTAGCGAACTGTGGCTAGGATTTCCAGGAGTTCCAGGAATAATAAATTTAGAGCCCAACGGTTCCATGGAAATGGACCACTGGACAAGGTACGAAATTAAGCATTTTGATACATGTTTTCTTACCAAATTTTCAAGTAAAACCCGATTTTCACAACGACAATTACTGCAATTAACTCCTAACTAAGATATTTGATATTTCTTGAAGTGTGAATTCATACCTCCCGCTCATGAAAACACAATAGTCTAAGAGAGCCAAATCACACGCTAAACTTTACGAAAGACAAGAACAATATGCTTAAAATTCACGAAATTGAGCAAACTTAGCAATACCTCGTACAAAATACGAATGAAATCATTTTTTTTTTGCTTTTAAGCACGCAGCACGATGGTATCCGAAGTCTGGTTGAGCACTCATCAGTCCGACAAGTGGTCAAGCAGCCGCGGCAGGCGCAGCCAGAGCAACTATTCGTGCTTAATGGTAGCCCAAATTGCCTACCCGTCCTATTTGAAGGCGTTTTCCCTTTGCGCAATTATTTGTCATTCACTCTCGCTTGATGACGCCAATATCCATCTTACTCGTACTATCGAAGCCCCTCGGAGCCTTGCTGATGAGGTTATAGAGGATCATAATTATGAATTTGACAGGCCCAGGGCCAATAGCGAGTCCTAAATGTTGGCAACATTGTTTTTTCTCTATTGAAATCCATTACGGTATCGATTGTATGGAAAGCAGGCTGCCTCACAAAAAATCAATTGTTTAACTTATTTTTAAATGGAGAAAAAACAGTGTTACCAAATTTCGGTGTCACCGCTTTCCAGGGCTTATACACTACCCCGTCAGCAAGGCTCAGAGAGATTTCGGGATCTTCAGATTCAGATTACTTGGGGTCAATCACCCATGAAAAACACGTTTTTCCCGCGTCTCTCGGTGAATTTTATCGAGGGCGGAGGGCTCTGTACCTCAAGTTCAAGGGCCAATATTTCGGACCGGGATGGGCCGATTTTGAACTTTTTCGTATCGATTTAGGTCAACATTTTCCGTGATTCTGATTTTTTCTAAAAAAAAAAAAAAAAAAAAAAAAAAAAAAAAAAAAAAAAAAAATCCTGACATCTCCTTTGAAATTAATTCTGAGTGATTAATCAAACTCAGACGATTGAAAGTGTATGTGCAATTACAATCGTTCTAAAATTTCAACAATACGCACAATTAAAAATCGGGGATTGAAAATCCATGCCGGAGTCCATATGACGCACAGAAACGGATATGAATACGAGGTGAAATTAGCATCATAAGAGCGTTTTGATACCCCGCAAAAAGAGTAGATTTCGCTCCGTAATAGTGTTGAGCACTCTAAAAGGAGAATAGAGCTCACTCTGCATTCATATCATTCGCGGTTTCTGGGCGCTATATATAGACTATGGCATAGAAATTCACTCCAAAATTTTTAACAGCACGAGAAACTCTAAGATTTGATGGCGGAATTTCCTGAAATGGAGATGTTGCATGCGTGAGAAATTTGTGATTTGACTGCTGATTCTTATGTAAAAGTTCGTGAGAGACACGATGGTGCCACTGGTTTTCTCTGAAATCAACTTTCAAACTCGAAAAAAGCTCTCAAGTTGAGGCCAAAATAGAGGGGATATCCCACGCTATCAAGAGAGTCCACGTCTACATCAAGACAAACTCTCCATGCAAAGATAGGGAGCAAATACATTAACAGGGTTGCCGTGTTTTCAGTTTTGGAGTCCCCGAATAAAGTGGCAGCCCTGTCAATTTATTTGCTCAATATCTTTCCATGAAGAGTTTGCCTTGATGTAGAGGTGGACTCTCAGGGTAGGGTGGGATATCCACTCCATTTTGGCCTCAATTTGAGAGCTTTTTTTGAGCTTGGGAGTTGATTTCAGAGAAAACCAGTGGCACCATCGTGTTTCTCGCAAACTTTTACAAAAGAATCAACAGTCAAATCGCAAATTCTTCACATATGCAACATCTCCATTTCTGGGTTGAGTATTCCCTAAGTTTTCCCGGTTTCCACAGACTTTCCATGAGCTAGGCATGCGCCGCAAGGCTCGCCTTGGTTCAAGCACACAAATCGTCGCTCCTCTAACGTAAGGGCGTATTCCGATTTCTACGTGAGCCTTGTTGTACTTAAAACTCCATTCTCCTTGGGGCTCATGCGGAAATAGAGATACGCCCTTACGTCAGAGGAGCGACGAAATCGAATTGCGTATAAAAAATTTCTCGACGCCTCACCCTCTGGATGGCGGCGCGAGCTGTGTGGGTGTCAGCAGAGTAGCGGCATAAACAGACTGTTATTGCCCGTCGTTCCCTGTTTGATGATACTCCGGTGATAAAGGAACAGGCATGAGAGGGAATACAAATAGATAACACGTGTTAAAACAAGTTTAATGGTCCCGTAACTCCGTTGCTGTCGTAGCGTCGAAAATTGAAACACGCAGGGCTCTGCATCTCTGCGGGGAGGGCCAAAAATGTCATCGTGCACGAGAACAGGGATGCCAGAACGGGACGGACGCAATCGAGCATGTCGAGGACTCGAGTATCAATTCAACCTGTTCCTCGTCGAATTTCATCGATTATTTTACAAGTACTCTTGATCGACGGGTAGGATAAGGGAAACTGAAATGGATTTTTGGATTAATTAGTTGCAGATATTGCGTTTAGATTTAAAATATTAGCAATAAATTTTAGGAAAAGTTTTTTCTCCCTTTTATATTTTATTTTTTTACACTCTGGAGCTACACGCGTCATATGTCGAGAATATAAAGCGGGCCCAAGCATTAGCGCTTTTTGTTCGACTCTGGTATCGGTATATGAGTGCGTTTCGAAACTGAAAGCGTGGGTTGGATCTTTGAAAGCTGCAATCTGTTAGGTTTAATATAAGCGTAAACTTGTGCTACTGTTGAGAGTAATCAGTTAATGTATTCGTCTGCATCCTTAAAGGTCGCCTCGTCGTTTCTGAGAAGTGAAAGAAATAAGAGCGAGAAAGACAAAAACTGAAGTACGATGGAGGAGGGGAAATGGTGCAGAGACTAAAGGCGTTGCCGTTTTGTTTCTGAAAACATTATGAGAGGCGGGAAGTTGTTTCATAATCCGATGACTTCAGACCCTGAACATGGTAGATTACGATTTTTGAACGATTTTTTTTAAAACTTCGTTTGCTGAACTGTAAACTTCAAACTATACCAAGACTCCGGTTTTGTTAAAAATTTGTGTGTTTATTATGGACCAAAATGATCGTCAAACTCTTTTATACGTTCTGGTGTAATACTCAACTTTGAGTCTTTTTGGGTTGAGCTGAAATTATTTATAGACGGTCATTTGTGGAAAAGAAAACTCTTTCAATACAGCCGAAAACTATTTAAAACAGGGAACAAGAATCGGCCCACATTTTGCAATAAGGAACTTCAATATTTGACTCACCCAAAAAAACATCTACACACAGAGGGATATGAATGGCACATACGTTGTTCCAATTATGAGCCAGAAATTGTACTTCCTTATTGAAAAATTTGGGCCAATTGTGCTTCGTCCAAACTATTCTAAGGGGGTGCAAAGCCTAGCAAAACCTCCAAAAAGTCAATCCGTCAATCATTTCGCCCCAAGCCTAAAACATTCACACGTTACAAATGTTTGCGTTAGGATTTGAGATTTCCTCTATGAACTCTCCGTGTGTACCCCCTTCGTGTATAGCACCTCAGTAGGGTAACATAATGTAGGCGCATCAGGAAGACCATCTGAAACGCTTCCGGACTTCCGAAGGTTTGGTTAGTAATTCCGAAAAAAGTTAATAAATTTCAAATTTTAAAACATTTATTCGAGCCTCTTCAAATTTGACACGTGAAATTTCATTTTCCATCCCTGCTTCCATATCACTGGGGGTTTTGGTCGCGATACAGACTCTGCGGGCTGATTGTTGAAACGGATAACAAAACTATAGACAAAGAAGACTTAGTGAGTAGGTACAGAGCGATCTGATTGGTGAAAATGGGTGGTTCCTACAGACTAAAGGAGAAAATGATGGACTAACTATAGAGCCTCTCGTCGGTTGCCGTTAGTTAGTCTATTAACTACCTCCTTTGTCCATGGCAACCACCCACTTCCACACACTGAAAAAAAAATCTCGGTGTATTTACTAAGAAAAGGGTTAACTTGCCAAGAATTCAGGGTTCTATTTGATCCAGGTTTTTTCTTGGTAAAATTACCATTTGTGGAATTGGTAATTTTAGCGAGAAATCTCGGTAAAATTATTGAACTTTCTCGGTAATTTTACTGGACCTTGCTAAAAACGCCAATATTTTTTTTCGACTGTGGTAGAATTACCGATATAAAATGGCAAAGTTACCGGGCATTGGTTACCAATAAAAGTGGTATTCTTACCTGGAAAAAACAGTAAAAATACCAGTTTTTAGGTGAGCTTACCAGTCTGTCTTGGTAAAATTACTAATAAATGGTAAAAAAAAAAGTGAGATGGTAAAGGTACCAACGGACCTTGGTAACAACGCCGAGAATTTTTTTTCAGTGCAAATAGGATCCCTCCACATCTGTTTTATCTTCTTTGTCTAAAGCTTTATCTATCAATATCAACAATCAGCCTGCAGGGTGCAAGCCCTGAAACTCGCTCCTGGATTTTGAGCTGTTGGGGGTGACGATCTCTCGGGGGTGGCGCAGCGGCAACGGGTAGGACGCTCGACTGAGACGCCGCGGCGCCGGGCGTCGGGCGTAATGGCTCGAGCGCGTGGCTCGTCCTCGCCTTGACTGTTTTTCGACGAAAGTGCGCTCGGTGGCGTCGGCGTCGGCGGTGCGTTTACCGGTGAAGAACTGTAATTGAGACATTAACATAAATCAACTCCGAATTAAATTTATAGGTGTTGGCGTGGCCGCGTCCCCGCGGGCCGGGCCGCATGCAAATCAGCCGCCTAGCGCCTTTGCCGCACAGTGGATCAAGTCAATCAGAGAGGATCCCTTCATTAAGGTGATTCGATGGACGCCATATTTTGTGTCAGAACGGCATGCGATATATCGCATCAATTGGTTCCATTTTTACAGCTACTCATCATTTTTCTCCAATTTTGAGATCGCAATTCTGTTGTCTGGAGACTTAAGCACTCACTTACCAATTTTAACTAAGAAATTCAACGTAATTAAAGCGTGGTTTTTTTAGAGAGAAAACATCGCATTCGATACTGATATCGAAACTGCACTCGAATGCGATATTTTCTCTCTAAGAAAACCACGCCTTTATATTACGTTGAATTTATTTGTTAAAAGTGAGTGCTTAAGTCTTCTGACAACAGAATTGCGATCTAAAAATTGGAGAAAAATGACGAGTACCTGAAGAAATGGAACCAATTGATGCGATATATCGCATGCCGTTCTGACACAAGCTATGGCGTCCATCGAATCACCTTAATAGGAAACGCTTATGTTTTAAAAGTAGTTTCATTGGTATTCTCGTGAAATTTTCTATATAAGAAGCACTCCTTAAAATTAAAACTGTAACGAGATAAACATAAAATTTTTCAATTTTTTTTTTTTAAATTTCCTTTCCGACTTCTTCCAACGACTCGTTCCACTGTTCGCCGTTGCGTTGCCTTGCTTTCGGGACTCGGGACTTCGGGAGTGCCGAATCGGGCAAATTCAACGGCGCACAGAGAATCGCGTCAATGGGAGAGGTCGAACAAAATTTGAAAACTCTAAAAGCTTATATCTCCGTTTTTACAAAACTTTGAGATTTTAAAAGTGGTTCCATTGGTTTCCTCGTGAAATTTTATGCAAGACGCGCCCCTTAAAATTTAAAATGTGACGAATTACACATCAAAAGCAGTCTTAGTCAAAAATTTCATGTCTGACCTTTCTGACTGACTCGCTCTCCTGTGCGGCGAGACGAGAAAAATGTTTTTCGGAAACGAGAGCCGCGCCGTTTAAGACCAGCCGACGTTTTTACGACCTCTCCTTGCTCTGATTAAGATCGAGGGGTAAAAAAGAATAAAGAAATAGAAAAAAAGAAAAGAAGAAAAAAACATTCCCTGCACCCTTAGCAGTTCTGCTTGAGTAACTACAATTCTAATCGGAATCCCCCGCCTTGGAACAGAGAGGCAAATCCTGGCTTCTGATTGGTGGTCTAACTACATTGCCGTAAGTCAAAAGCGTGGCGTGATGGTGCTTTGCGATTTATCGATTGATCTGTCATTTGAACCTATGAGACGGATCGATGAACAGGGTGTTCGCAACGATCAGCTTAATGATCGATTCTTCACCATGGTTTCAAATGGAGAAATATCGATAATCGATCATTCACGCCTCGCCACTGGTCAAAAGTCGTCGTTCTTCTGACGTAAGGGCGTATCTCGATTTTGACATGAGCCCTAAAAAGCATGGAGTTATATGAAGAACAGGGCTCACGTGGTAATCGAGATACGCCCTTACGTCAGAGGAGCGACGAAGTAAGGGCGAACAGGACCGTCTGGACCGTCCACGGAAGGATGGAACTTGGCCTCCAATATTTTCACATCAGAGCAAAGACAGTATTCAAAAGACTTGACACGAACAGACTAATCATGTAATGGGCGAGGCAAAATTTGAGTTCACAGGTCAATGCAAGTAGCGTCTGATGATGATTTATAAGCAATTTATGAACGCTCCCTTATGGCGGTTACTAGAGTACCTGCATGTATATGGGAGAGTATTGCCATCTCAATCCTTTTACTACAGAAAAAGTGTGCCGCTCTGTGATTGGTCGGCTATCATGGAGCCCCAAAGTTGGACCGATGTAAACAAATCCCAGCCCCTCCGATCCTACTTTAGCCCATATAAACATGCAAGATGGCGGAAAAGCTCTTCAAAGTTCTAGACGTGATTTTGGGTGTGATAGAAATTGTTTTACATCCAACTTCTGAATTGAGTTCGAATCGAACTTTGATGAATACTTTTGCCGAAAATTAAGCTTTGAGTGTGATTATCATTCATTTCTCGGCCATCATTCATACGTGTTCTTCAGGGTTGGATTCGTTTACATTGGTCCAACTTTGGAGCTCCATGATAACCTAAAACTAATTAACCAATTAGAGAGCGGCACAGAGATGGCAATACGAATTACCCTCCCGTATACAGGTACTCTGGCGGTTACGCCCTTCCTTCTAACGAACATACCATTATCAATATGCATTGTTTGTCACTATGCGATCTCGTTAATTGACCCCTCCCCCACCCCCCAAAAAAATATTTCAAAGTACGGAGCCAATCTCTAAAATCCGTGCGATATCGCAATACTTAATAACCCACGAGTGCGCTGCGAGTAATGAGGCGCAGCGCGAATCCCCGGCGGTGATTGGCTGATAAACAAGCGCGCGAAGCGACTCGTTCGACGGATAAAGCCGCCTGATTTGCCCGCACCCCTGCCCTGCACCCCCGGCCCCGCCGCCGGCTCATGATGACTCTCGACATGACGATCTCGCACAGAGACCGAGGCCCGGGGGCCGGGAGACTGGGGCTGGGGCTTATCTAAATCTGCGCATTCCTCATTTGTTTATCCCTGCGCCACCGCAAAATTACACTTGAAGGACAGAAAAGTAATTTGGTTGATTAAATTCCGGCGACTCCTCCCCCCCTCCCCTCACGGCGCACCCTCGGTTCGCCCTCTTCCTTTTTCGACGCCGCGGCGCCGCTGCCGAGTCCCAGAAAAATGACGGGCTCGCCGCGCTAAGGAATAACGACGCACATTACTGCCGTGCTATGGAAAACCGCCGTATGAACTTCCAGGCGTTGCTGGAATTTTCTTTAATAAAACATGAATTCCCAGGTAAAATCAAGAATATTTTTCTTTGAATATTTCAGAGAATTTTGTTCGTATTTTGTTCTACGGTGGGTAGAGGGTATCCGTGAAGAGATGGAGAGATGCCAGCTTCCGGAGGATCTCTACCATGACAGATTCCTGTGGAGAGTAGGCGTCGCAGAGCGCCCTAGCGGTAAAAGCGGCTCATACATACATTTTGTTCTAAAGTTTCGAAAATTTCAAGGAAAAATATGCATAACTTTACTCAAAAATAAAAGTTTTACTAAAGGAAATTTGACAGCTATTGAATGTTCATACGGCGTTCTTCAAAGCATGGCAGAATAGATCGAGTCAATGATGGAGGAGGTCGGGCAAAATTTGGAAACTTTAAAGGCTCGTAACTCCACTGACTTTGAGGTTTTAAAAGTGGTTCTATTGGTTTCCTCGTGAAAGTTCCTTCTAGGTGCACTCCTTAAAATTTAAATGATGACGAATTTAACATCAAAATTTGCAGTTTTAGGTAAAAATTTTATGTCCGACCTCTATCGATGACTCGATCCACTGTGTGACGTATGAACAACGACGTATGACATCGGATGTTGCCAAAGGAGGCAGTAGACAAAGTATGAATTAGAAAAATCTGATACGTGTTTCCTAACTAAAATTTCGCGCGTCTGTCTCTAGATCAATACTACTAAGGAGGAATGCCTTAAGAGCCTTCGGATGTAGCTAAGTTTATTTTAATAAAATCTGAATATTCGGAACAATCTGAGAGTACTTTTCCTCGCTTTTTTTGGGAAGATTTTATGTGCGAACAGATCTAAACCATCTGAAAATTTCAAGAGAAAATATTCATAAGTCTCCTCCAAAATGAAAATTTTTCCCTAAAGAAAGACAACTCGAATGTTCATGCGGCGTTTTTCCGTAGCACGGCCGAATAGGTCCCGGTTTCAAATCCCGGTAGTGGCGTTAAATTCTCACGGACATGACGAGTTGATCTACAGAAACAGATTCTACTCGGCCTTAATCCCCAGATATCTGAAAAACTTGGAGCAAATCAGACGGACCCTCAACGATACGCAACCTCAGATCAATACCCTGGTAAAAATTGGCGATAGGAGCTGCGTTTCAAAATACCATAGGAGTTCTTATAGCCGACTAAAGAAGGCTATTAAAAATCATATAGCTGGCTGTAGAATGCGGAGCAAATCCTATAGCCAGGCTATACGAAGCTATAAAAAAGTATACAGTCGGGCTATAGTTCCTATCGCTGGGTTTTACACTTTATCGCCATTGGCTATAAGAGGCTCTAAGAAATTGTATAGAAATTTGTGTGCTTTGGAAATCATTAAGTTTGATACAAAACTACCTTAATATTTACCAAACACACATTATACTTTCGTTTAAAACATATTTTTTTCATCAATTAAAATAAGAATAATCCATACAGAGTGTGCAAACATTTCAAAATCATGAGTTGAAAAACGCTGACTCCGCGAGATTAAATATTGGAGCCTAACACAAAGCGGAGCGGCGACGCACTGGCGCCTACAAACCTAACAGGGATACCTCACGCATTGCGCTATGCTTGAAGTATCCCCTTAGGTTTGTAGGCGCCAGTGCGGGATTTGCGCTGGCCGACCGCTAGCCGCGCCGAAGCGTGCCACGGCGCCTCAAGCAACTATTTCACAACAGAGGCGTTGCACAGTATCATACGAAATTGAAGGCGATCCAACATATTAAGAATGTCAGGCATCCTCGAAGAGTACGGAGCTTTCCTCGCAAAATAAATCAAGATACTACGGCACAAAAAGAGAGCGGTAGTTCAATAACTAACTAAGTCCTAGTATCCGTATTTAGTAACGTTTGGCATAAACTTTATCATCTGGCTGTTGGTTAATCACCATCGGCTATAGAAGGCTATAAGAAATTGTACAGCCGGCTACAGAAGTTATTGGAAATCTCACAGTCGGCTTTAGGTCTATAGTATGTTGGAACACACATTCTACTGCCAATTTTTACCGGGGTAACGAACAAAATTCTCTGAAAAATCTGGGAAGAAGATGGAATATTATACTATTTTCCCGAAAATGTGTAATTTGTCAAAGAAAATTTGGCAACGCTTGAGGGCTCATACGGTGTTTTTCCTTAGGACGGGAGAACGACACCGCGCCTCGTCGTTAGGCGCCACCGCGGACGAAATCTGGCAAGAACCCTGGATCCCCTCGGTCCTCAATTTATGTCCCTTTGAGGCGGGCGAAAAACATCCTTAATCAATTCCGTACTTTGTGTGTGGCTGCGTGATGTACGTCTAATTATTTTGCACTTTCTTCCCTTTGCGCCGACCGACGACGACGAGTGTTGCCACTAGAAGGAGGACCCTCGCCTCCCGCCGCCCGACGCAAAACCCCGTATCTCCACCGGCTTTCCGTTCGGCGGTACGCTGTTCCCGCCTCAGCGCGGCTCCAGATTCCAGCAAATGAGCTCTTATTCATGGTGGAGAATTATTCGCCTCCAGAGTTCGTTACTATCGCTTTTTTTTTTAGGCATTGACGAGATTAAAGATACGGAGGCTGTTTGATGTCTGTTTTAATGAATGCCGACTGCGGCCTCCTCAGCTGCCCACCCTACCGTGCGACTATTGACTTTTTTTTTTATCACACTCGCCCCGGTCTCGGTTCGTTGGTACCCTCGAATAAAATTACACTCGTAGGCTCCCGCGGCGCACAGTGGCACAAGCCAACAGAAGAGGTCGAACATAAAATTGTTGGCTGAAATTTCTAATTTTGATGTTCATTTCGTCACAAATTCAATTTCAAGGGGTGTTTCTAAAAGTAAATTTCACGAAAAAATCGTTGGAACCACTCTTGAACTTCTTTTTCTCATATTTTTGAAAATTTGAGCTTTCAAAATGTCTAGATTTTGTCCGAATTCTCCTATTGATTCGGTCCCATGTGCGGCGTGATGTTTACCTCACGGCTTTAGAGATATTGCCGCGCCGAAGGAAAACGCCGGGGGAGCATTCCAATGTTGCGGAATTTTTTCGATAAAATTGCAGTGGCGGGGCGAGAATGATCGACTATACATTTCCTCCCATCTGAAGTTACGGAAAAAAGTCGATTATTAAGGTGTTCGTTGTGAACATGCTGTTTATCGGACCTATTATATAGGTTGAAATGCAGATCAATCGATTTATCGCAATGCACGCCGCGCGACTGTAAAATTGACATATATTGGGACGGATTTGACCGAAATTGCATTATCTACACCTGCAGCATGATTGTTGAAATTTTAACTGGTTTGTTTGGCAAGATAAGACAAGGCATAGCCCTATCTGCGCTGTGTAAAATATCGATTTTCGATTCTTGTTGTGAGTACAAAAATTTCAGTGCTGAAATTTTGTTGAAAAAATCGATTAAACAAATCCAAATTTTTGATTTTTTTGGAAAATCCTATTGAATAGATTTAAATCGAGACAGAAAATCGGAAATTGGCTCAGAATTTGCACTCAGTAAAAAAAATTGAAAAACAATTTCCGAGAGGCTTGCTAAAATTTTGGTCTCAAAATCGACTCACGTGCCGACAAAATACATTGAGGTTGCAAATATAGACATTTTCTATTTTGAGGAAAAATATAGATTTACACGATTAATCTGACCCCAATGCCACCGTGGTTAAAAAATCAATTTCTCAAAAAAAATCGATGAAAAATCCCCAACAGAGCAAAGGGCTAATTATTGAAATTGTCAGACATATCGCCAGAAAAAGAAGACAAACTAAGAGAAATTGGAGCGATCCTATGGGTGGAGGCGGGAAGTTGCACAGGGTAAAGGAAAGGAGTAATGGACAAACTAACGACAACCTACGGGATATAATAACGATTCATGAATACGCAAGACCAAATTTAGATGAAATTTCCCGATCAGAAGTTCATGTAGCAAGGACATTAAGGTTCTTTACAGCGTGTAACTCTACGCACAGCCTTACAATAGCACCAAATCACATAATAACGTCTTCAGACTTTGAATCTCGGGTTTTCTTCATTTGGTAATTAATTTTCATGGTAATCTTCGATGGGCGTTGAGCTTACGAGAAATGGATCCTGTTTAATAGAAAGAGAGGAATTGGAGGAGGGAAAAGTAGGCGCCACATCGGGGGGAAAAGGGAGAAAGGGTGCAGAGGGAGGAAGGGAGAAAAGGGTCAGAAAAGTTTTAAGTGAGAAGAATGGTTTAAGTTGTTGATTTTCACTTTTTCATCCGATTTCTGGAGCGCACATGCCGTGTGTCCCCTGTTTTCACCCCGGGTTGGCCATCAGAACAAATGAGTTCTTCGCGACTTGTTTGTCAGATTTCGCACCATAATTTCCCGCGCTTTGTGCTGAGATTTTAACTTTTTTATTCTTTTTCAGGTCCGAAAAACGTTCATGATCGAGCAAAAAAACCGAACACCTGGACGTTCCACCTATTCGTGATATCTTTTGGCGTACTTATTGTACAATCAAATGTGTGAGTCTTGTCACCTTTGTGATTTCGTCGGCTTTATTCTCGAGATTTCGCGCGGATAGGGAAAGACTTTGACAACGTCGCAAGAAGCAATAAATAAAAGGCCAATCTCGTATAGCGAGATTACGGAGAGACTTAAATTAAATTCACAGCCACATCCCAAGTTTGATAATCTTCACTACAACAAACATGTCTGTTAGGACACTTAATTATTGTAAATAGGGATATAGAGCACAGGATCACGCTCGATGAATCTAAGAATTTTAATGAAAGAATTCAACAATTTATACCAAGATTTTAATTTAATCACATTAACGTTTTTGGTGAATTTTTTAATTTTGAATCTGATAGGAATACAGTATTGCGATTTGTTTTTGTGATTAACAGAAGTAATTACCGGTAAGATTACTTGGACGACCGCCTAAGAGATGGACACAAAGCTGACTCTCTTCCCCTAAGGACGATTGAAGATTTTGGCGCGTATACGTAGTATACCGCCTTTGCGATCGTTTCGACCCCCCCCCTCGATACAATAACCGAGTCCCCTAGTTCCTTACCGAAAAGTGACTACCGCGAACTTCTGAGATTTTCCAAAGCGTGTAAAAAGTTTACTAATCCGTCAATAATAATGATTAAAATTTGTTTCTCATTCTGGGGCTCGCTAGTTTATGTGTAATGAATACCAAGAGTCTACGTTTCTTGGTTTTTTTTTAAAAAAACCTTAGAATGGGGCGCGCTGATTTAAAATATGCATATATAAGCGGAAGCAAGCGAACTGATTCGAGGATGGCTGACCAGTTCGGCACTCCTTGAATGAGAATTTCACTCACTCCGTTTTGTTCACAACGTTGCTTTGACATATCTCCACAACACTGTTATCCTTTTCAAAAGTTGGTACTCCTTGCTCTGATAGCCGGGGCCACCAGGATAGAGGTAAGTGCAATCTGTGATGAGCCTCGAGACTCATTAGACCATTTGCTAAACGTGGCTCATACAGGAGTCCACTAAGCCCTCTCGTCCCCACGCTCCTGATCACTGCGTCGGCGTCACGAAGAACAATGGGCCTTGGGTCCCAACGCGGCCGATACCCGTACCCCAATTACTCACGCTTCATTAACCATTTCACCGTCACGCTAGGATTCATCCAATTTTCAAAAAAATTGTTTCGCATGTATTTAGCAATTTTTTCCTTACTCTCCGTTAAAACACAAATAAAAAGAGACCTCATTCATAAAAATCGGCCGAATAGAAGAGAAGTTACAGTAATCGAAATCCGAAGAAATCAACAAAACCTCGACTCCTCGATACGAAAAATAAAATGAAGGGGAAAAAAAGAAAGTATAAATTACAATTAAATATAATTGACCTCAAAATTTGACAAACAATTCATTTATATACCTAACGCTGAAAAAACTGGGAGAAATTACAAAAAATTTGCCTCTTGCAAGGGGCTTCTTTGTAAGAATTTTGACCTGAAGACAACGGTCGAATAACAGCAGTACTCCATACAATACACGGTGTGCCTGAACGAGTTAAACATTTTTCATACGTCCAAATCGAAAAATCTTTATATTTTTAACTACAATGTTTCTTGAATCGTTTAAGCAAAAAAAAAAAAAAAATTCCGTCGAGATTCTGGAACGCAAAGGCGCTTTAAAAGTATTCTGGGGCTATAATAGCTAAATCACCGGTAGTAAATTCGTTATATTATTAAAAAGAAATTGACTCCATAGTTTAATTCCTTAGTTTCTTGAATACGATTATTTTAAGCACTTAAACATTTATACCACCAATTTTAGCCATGGGGTGATTTCCTGAGAGCCGATAATATCACGAATTTCTCATAGAACCCCTCAACAGTGGCTTGCTTTTTTGGCAGCCGATTCGGCCATCGAACCGGAGTTTAAATGGAAGCTGATAATAACCCAAAGCTCTGAGAAAAATTTTGAGATGAGTATAAGAACGGTTTGTTGTAAGTAGCGAGGAGAGGCGGGCAAAGCGGCTAAAATCCTATCTAATTTTTACAGTTTTTCTGTTGAATTAATGTTGCCGCGGGCTTCTGACTGTCCACACATAGTTCTGTTCAGCATATCGATACATAAGTATTTACATTTTACATACGTAGAATCTAATTTTCACGTCGGGGAGTTGACATATTTTGATTTTTTCGATTTTATACGAAAATTGATGGTTTTTCGGGATTGAAATTATTATTGTTTCATGAAAAATAAATGCACCCAAAATGACTATAGCATATTGATTCTTACACATTTGCACTCACAAAATTGGTTGGTAAATTCAACGAGTGGGTGCATCGACCTGGTATATCAAGTTTCTGCAATTTTTTACGGCAAATCAGTAGATTTTCGGGATGTAGATTGCTTACTTTCAATTCATGAATGAATAAAGCAACGACATGGTTGAACTTCTTTGCATGGAAAGACGTTTAAAATAACAAAATCAAGACGTATTTAATGCAATTGCATTTATATCGAGTCAATTTCTTTTCAATAATATAACGGGATTTTTACTACCGGTGATTTGGGTATTTTAGCCCCAAAATACCTTTAAATCGACTTTATCTTCTAGGAGTTCGACAGAATTTTTCCTTTCTTCGCTTAAATTATTCCGTAGCACTTTTCTTCAAGAATCTGATAAGATTTTGCTTGAGGCAGATCAAAAAACTTAAATTCGATCGAATAGCTTTCTACTTTCACAATACACGGTCTCGTCAAGGTGCGTCTTTGACCTCGCAGTGTTGGATCGTGAATTCTCTTTTTATGCTGTTTGCCTATTTTGAAATCTCTGTAAATGAAAACTAAAGGGGTTGATATGTGCGAGTTAATGACGCGCCTTATCAACACATTGTGTTGGAGTTCACTGCTTGTTATTGCTGTTTTTATTGATCTGACGAGGTCTTTATTTTTAGTGATCTTTATATGTTAAATATTTATATAATTTATTGTGCTCGATACTGGATGACCTGATAAACAGGGCTATGCCCTAGTCGTTCGTAGAAGAAGAAGAAGAAGAGGAGGAAGAAGAAGAAGAATAATAAGAATTTTTGTAACACGAAAACAGGTCACTTCATTTCAGGGTTAGGCTTACTTTTCTCCCCTAATTTCCTGAATTAAAAATCATCTCACCAAAAAACACTCATAGCTTATTTTCTATTTTTTTTAAAATTTGAATCAAATTTTCTTAATTTTTCGCCTCCCTCGGAAAATATGGTAACTACCATTCAACTCATTAGACCAATATTTTACAATGCATATCATTTAGCTATAACTAGAGTTTCTGAATTCGACAGCAATGAACCGTTCGGAGCGCAAAAAAATTTCTATTCCACAGCAGGGTAAATATGCTTAGAAAAGTCTAGAACTTGGTTGTGAAAAGTTCGAAGGAGGAGTCGAAAATAAAATGCAAAAAGGGAGACGGCATGTTATTAAACGTCACGATTCCAGAGTTATCTTGATTTCGGAAATTTGTTTCCGACGTCATAGAATTCAATTATGCATTTAGGACGGTGACGGAGAGCATTTTGAATAATCCGAACGGCGGCGTGCCGTTATGATAATTTTTATCCTAATCTTACTTTTGCCCTGGATAAACGTCCGTGCGCCGCTCCTGGAAAACATTTCAGGGATCTCGGGAGCGGGGACACGAAATAAAAAACCGCTAAAAATTCAGGGGAAACGCAGGCTGGAAATCCAGTTGGCTCGGCGGTGCATCAGCAGTTTCGCCGCAAGATAATCTTTAAAGTGCAGCGAGATCAGCGGAGGGAGCATTCTGATGACAGGAGCAGAAGCCGAGATAAGAGTGAGAACAACGCGAACCGCTCATATTTTTTAGCGAAATTATTTCCCCCGTTCAAGTTTAAGCCGGAGAATATTGCGTGTGAAATTGTACACAAGTTGTTATCGGAGCGAGTGAAAAGTTTACTGTAAACTTCCTTTCTTCGCCGGGAGTCCCTTCAGCGCAGATATCCGCGCCGAAAGTTTGCAAGGCTCAATTTTATGTTTAATAAAGTTGTACTTAACTTAATAGGTCGGTATTTTTCCTGACACTCACTCCGGAGGAATTTGAGGCGCTTTGTTCACGGCCGAAGGATGTTAATGAAGTTTAACCTACGTTAAACAATCCTCCTGCCCCTCCTCCATCTCGGGATTTCGACGGACAAAGGTTGCGATGATACGGTCATTGATCCCGCTCTAAATGGATCCAGGATTGAAATCAAATTTGCGCACGGAGGAACTTTTACGCAGGAGCCACAAGACGGGTGGGTCAATTGGACTGCATTTTGCAATTTGGAACTATAAATTCTAGCCCGATTTAAAAACAACGTATGTGCCATTAGTTTCCCTGTGCACATAAGTGTTTTTCCAGAAGAGTCAGAATTTATAGCTCCAAATTGCAAGATGCAGTCCAATTAGCGTTTCCTAACTTTTTTGAGTCCCACACCTGCTTGGTGAGGACTGCATCAGACCTCGGTTTGCGTCCCAGCCCTACACGAGCAGATAAGGGACGCGAGTTTGATTTATAGACCCGTCTTGTGTCTCTGATGCAAACTTGTTTCTTCGGCGTTGCATCCTTCCGACGAAAATTTTAAAGAGAAAAAACTTGAAAATTGGATGTAAAATATTGATGACTGGGGTTAGAAAATGCGATCGTCTATTGCAAATTTTCTGTATTTTTCGATTATTCAAATTTCAAAATTCGAAAATTTCAAAGATTTGAATTTCTCGCTCAAATTGCGACAAAAATGCCAAAAAAATGAGACAGAATTCCCGATTCCTTGCGAAATTTCCGCAATTTTTTAGTACTTCCGGACCGCCCTTAAAAAATCAGTACTTTTTCCGGAAATTCCGGACTTGTAGACACCCTTTGTTTACGAGTTCCCTTTAAATATTCCTGAAAGCGTGAAAAGAATCTGTGGCTTTCAAGATCATGGTTACGAAAAAATGATTAGCTTCGGAGAAACAGTCGATGGGGTCCATTGGCGTTACCCAAAATTCATTCTTCTTGCTTCTCAAAGCAAGATAAAAAAAATTCTTGGCGGCAAATTCAAGAATCATCATGCTTGGTCCAAGCTACTTTTTTTTTCAGTGTTGAACCAGGGTCTTTTTTCGGTGGACGGAAACGAATGGAGTGAAGGCGGAAATTCCGCAACACCGCAATCGAGATAAGTGTTTACTCGTTCCTCCATAGAAGTGAGATAAGTATCATTCTGAAAAGAATAGGAAGCGACGCGAACTGTGTACACGCACGGTTGCCCGGACTGCACTGTTGTAAGTACGCTTTCAACACTCTGAATTGTTCCAACTGTTAAACGTTCACATCTCATTGACATCGGACAAAAACTGCAGGAAAATATGCTCGACTCCTCATCGAACGAGAAAAGGGGAGGAAAGGAGAGAGAAAAGCAGAATAACGCGCTTTGTCGAGTTCCGATGGTTAACTTCTGCGTTTCCTCTGACGATACGTGAGGTTGCGACAAGGTATGCAACTATTGAAGCACCGGAGAACCCAGTTGGTATCTTTTTAAATGAAGGCAGAATGGGTCTTTCACGCAAAGAAGGATACAGCCAACTAAGTAGATTATTTATAGCTAAAATCACACACGAATAACGTTGAAACGAAAGTCTGCATTTCCTCTTGCAATACAAGTCTTTACGACTGAAGATGCAATTATTGAATAAGTACGAGAGAACCTTGTTGGTATCTTCTCTAAATGAATCTAAATGGAGGTGAACTCACACGAAACTCACATTGATACCAAAATCTTCGTGCCCTCTCACGGTGTAAGTGTGGTTACGACTGGAAATGCAACTATTCCAGCACGGGGGAGCGCGATTGGTATCTTTTCGAAATGAAGGCGGAATGGGTCTGCTGCACAAAAAGAGATACAGCCAACCAAGAGTCTGCGGATACCTACGGTTAATTTAAAATTGCATGATAAAGACAACAAAAAGTGTTCGTTAAAGAGTAGATTTCACCACTGGCTCAAGCAGATTCCTACTTAATATGAGCGACTTTCTCTTTGATGCGTAAGCATATTCTTGATGTTAGCATTTTTTTCTTGATTCGCGAGGAAATCCTCCAGGATATTTCTGTTTAAACCCTGTCTTTATTTTTTCCAATTTCATTAAATGGACTAAATATGAATTAAAGCACTACATAAAATGTTTCCTCTTTCAAAATTTCACGAAAGAGTGTTTAGAATACACATTGGTAAATGACAAAAATGTAAATGACAACATTTGTATGATCTACTTCTCATTGACCCGTGTAAAAAAGTAAAAAAAAAAACTATTAATAAATCGTTCAGGAGTTGATTTACGTACTAGCCGTTTTGTGAATCGTTTCCAGAGTATGATTTTGAAGAGAAAACGTGTGATTTTTTTCTAGTTCAGACTTTATCTGAGGGCACATTACGTCCGTTCCTTAAATGAGGGCTCAGTGAGCAGTTGAACACTTTCTCGCACTACAAGGTAATTCATAAGTACCGCACTACCAGCACCTGACATCACATGCGTAACTTCTGGAGATAGAAACTTTAGATTTTGTAAGTGCTCCTGGGTCAAAGGAAACGGCTTTTTGTACCCCATTCACCCAAATTTTAAGAGGACCACCCTGAGAAAAGGCCGGAATTCAAAGGTGATAGGGGTGTCGCGGGGCGTCTAGATCACCCTGTATGATGGTGTAATGAGCACGCTCGAAAAAGCAAAGCTGCTGAAGCTCACAAAACCTCACTCAGGGTAAAAGGGTGTAGAAGATGAGATGATTGAAACAGCGAGAGCAAATACCATAAGTTCATGAGCGATATGGGGTTGGAAGGGACGGCAAAAAACGTCAGGCCATCCGAGCTCTGGTCTCGGTGCACTTGCATGGGGAACATTGAACTGGCCGTGAAAAATAGAGTTGATTCACCTTCCAACTCATAATGTGGCAGTTGGCATCATTCCAAAAGCTGTTCACCGTGCACTGCCCCCCCCTCCCCCTCCGAATAACGAGAGCGCCCCAACACCCCGCATACAATACGGTTTACTCGCGAGATCGTAACATAAAGGACGACGCCAAACTTGCCCGAGAAACACCGATGGTGATTTTTCTCTCGACGATTATAGCAACGAAGATTTTTTAACGTATGCTGAGAGAAGAAATAACACAATAGTTTGGTAAATCGTCACTATTCTGACGAAAGAACGTAACTGCATCAGATGCTGCCAAATTTCACTCGCATATTGCATTATTATGAGGAAAATCTGGGGCATTTCTTCTGAAAATTTCACGGGGTTTCCCTCTGATCTCATGCAATTTTGTAAAAATTGCACAGGTACATGCTTGTAAAAGTTCGAATTTTTTTTTGCAATTTTGCAACCTTGGAATGGAGTTACGTTCCTTCGTGCTAGAAACGATGAAATAAGGAAGGAGGAACACAAAGTAACCCCACACAAAACAAAAGTACCCAAAATGTTGTGTTACTGAACTAATAATTTACCTTTTTGTGAAGTATTGAGCTATGGATAGGACAAGGATCGCATACCTGAAACACAACAGAAAAAACATAAATCAAAATGAATGAAAAATATCATTTATACTTTGTTACTGCATAACGCTTTATCGCCTCTATGGTTACCAACTTTTTAAGCAAGGATAGACAAATAAAACTTCTTCTATAACCAATTACACCCTCTTACTTGTTAATTGCACTTCACACTGAAAAAGAAGTTAGAGCCAGCCAGAAGAACTGGAGCCGCAGCTTTGATTGCTCCAGGTGCTACATCCGGAACGCGGACGGTATGTCTATGTAGCCCGTAAGTACGGCTTCCACGGCAGGTTTTTTTTTTCAGTGTAATACACAATGATCATTTCGGGTTTGAGTGCCCATCGTCGGGTAAATAAAAACGAATTTAATGTCAGAAATTAAGGGGATAAGTCCGACGCGGAGGTAGTCGCGACGTGGTTGACAGCACTAACTGTCGTCCCCTCGGTCAGCTGATCTCACATCTGATCTGATCATACCTATGAGACATTTATGATCCCTCGTGTTTCCCGAAAAGCGAGAAGCAGACAAGGCGGATTTTCGGGGGTACCTACAGGGCTGCGGGCTGATTGTTGAAATTGGTAGGCAAAGCTATAGGCAAAGATGATATAAGGATATGGAGGGATCCTATTGTTGGAAGCGGGTGGTTGCGATGGATAGAGGAGGTAGGCACTAGACTAACTAACGGCAACCTACAAGAGACCCTTTGATTAGTCCATCATTTTCTCCCTTAGTCTATAACAACCACCCATTTCTACCAATAGGATTGCTCCATACTCCTTATATCCTCTTTGTCTATCGCTTTGTCTATCAGTTTCAACAATCAGCCCGCTGGCTGGCCCCCGAATAAGTTGAAATCTCATATCGTCGTTCTTCTGACGTCTCTAAATTTCACGTGAACCCTGTTTCACATAAAAATCTAGGCTTGCTGGAGCCCACGCGGCAATCGAGATACGTCTTTGTATCAGAGGAGCGACAATATAGACGCTCATTTCCATGAAGGGTAAACGGGCCTTCCACGAATTTTCCTATCTCGGCTTATAAAATCTGCTTTCAAAAATATTTTTTAGCGAGCATCGCTGACAGTAGTCGGTTGTCGGTTCCAAAATCGCTGATGCCTGCACCGAATGTGTTCCGCACGAGGCTCGTGCACCGAGCGACCACCGCAGTCGTCCTGATGGGCTAAAATTATCCTCATTGATTAAAAAGGAGAGGAGCTGAAAGGAACGACGCACAGTGGAACGAGTCAACACGAGAGGTTGGACAAAATTTGGAATCTTTAAACGCTTACAACTCCGTCTATATGTATAAAACATTGAGGTTCTGAAAGTGGTTCCATTGGTCTCCTCGTTACATTTCCTTCTTAAAGCACCCCTTGAAATTTAAAATGTGACGAAATCAACATCAAAATGGAGATGTTGCATGTCTAAGGAATTTGCGATTTGACAGTTGATTCTTATGCAAAAGTTCGCGAGAAACACGATGGTGACACTGGTCTTTTTCTGAACTCCTAACTTCAACTCCCAAGCTCAAAAAAAGCTCTCGAGTTGAAGCCAAAATGGAGGGGTTATCCCACGCTATCCTGAGGGTCCACCAATACATCAAGACAAACTCTCCATGCAAAGATAGGGAGCAAATACAATGACAGGGCTGCCACTTTATTTGGGGACTCCAAAACTGAAAACACGGCAACCCTGTTAATGTATTTGCTCCCTATCTTTGCACGGAAAGTTTGTCTTGATGTATAGGTGGACTCTCAGGATAGCGTGGGATATCCCCTCCATTTTGGCCTCAACTTGAGAGCTTTTTTTGAGCTTGGGAGTTTATTTCAGAGAAAATCAGTGGCACCATCGTGTTTCTCGCGAATTTATACATAAGAATCAACAGTAAAATCGCAAATTCCTCACACTTGCAACATCTCCATTTGCACTTTTAGTCAAATGTTTCATGTCCGACCTCTCTAATTGACTCGATCCTCTGTGTGGCGGAGGAAGGGGAGGAGGAACGGGTGAAGCGGATCCGTGTCGGAGCGACCGAAAGAAACGGGAGCGGATAATCGAATCGCGATTCAGTGAGCGCCGCCCCATTTCACCGGCCCCTAAGTTAACATTTTGGAAACCATGAAGTTCGACGAGACAGCGGGGTCGAACTGGGTCGGCGTGTTGAGCCAACAATGCGGTTAACTGCTTCCCAGAAAGAAAGCCGTGCGAACATTTGGATCGCATTTTGCAAAAAGGAACCGAGAGCATTACAATGTCGCTGTAAGGTGGTGCAACTATTGTTGCACTGATCAGCCAAACAAGCTTTATATTTACTTCCAATAAACTAAAAATTCAAGACGAAAATTACCTTTATAAATTTAATTTTTGCACGGTTTCAGTAATTTTATTGCAAAAAATGTAAGTCGTACAATCCGAGCAACATTGGAGTGCTCTTAGTTCCTTAGTTCCCAGCCTGAATCGCATTGATGATAGTTGTGTATCATCAATTTTTCCTCCGATCGCTCGTCAATTTTAGACATTTCCTCGTCCCGCGCTCCGTCATCCGAATCCGATAGCTCGCGTTTTGATCCCCGAGGAGGAACACCGCATACAAATTCAAATGGTGCCAAATTTCCCCTGGTAAAATGTTCATTTTTTTTAAAAAATTGCGAATATTCCTCCTTGAAATTCTCGGATACTTTGCGTTACATTCCGAATGGAACCATCAAGAAAATTGAGCGAAGAATATTCAAAATTTTCCCCAGAAATTTGGGTTGAATCAAAAAAGAATGTGGGAGCTTGTGGGTGTTCATACGAGGTTCCTTCTTAGAGCTTCAGCGTAATTGAATCTTCCAATCTGGGGAAAACGCTCGCATGACGAGCAGCGCGGCTCCCGGAGGACCGCGGCGCGTGGGGGCGGGGCCCCGTGGCGGGGGAGGGGGGAGGAGGGAGGGGTGGGTGGTTGTATGGGGTTTCGGCGCGTAGCCGGAATATTAAATTGACGGAGCTCCCGTTTCGCCGGTGGTCCTGCAACAGTGGCTCCATTCAATCAACATAATTGTGCATTTGGAATTCCGGCTCAAACCTGCGAGATCCGCGCGCCGCGGCTTCGCGCCCACTGCACCCCCCCCCCCCCCACCCATCCCCCTCGTCGGAACGCGACGCTCGGTGCATCATCAACGCCCGGTTTCCGGCGTCAATAGCCGATGACGTCATCCACTGCGATGGTGCGAGAGACCCTCCACTGGCCTCTTCTGCCGTGCTAAGGAAGAACGCCGTATGAACATTCGAGAGTTGCAAAATTTCCCCGGATCAAACTAGTATTTTTGAGGAAGATTATGCATATTTTTCCTTTAAATTTGAAGATATTTTAGACTCAATTATGTAAAAAATTGTCTGAAAAATGTGACGAAAATTATCCGACTGTTTCCTTGAAAATTTGTAATTTATCGGAGGAATTTTGGCAGCGCCTGAAGGCTCGTACGGCGTTTTTCTTTACCACGGCAGTCTTGGCGACGGATGAAGCTTTTACTTTCGGGGATTCAACACTTCCGTATGGACGATTAGATGGAAGCAACAGACATCTTACCTACTAGGTGAATGGTGATTGGTGAGCCTCGGGTGACGTAATGAGCCAAACAAATTCCCCACCATCGGTTTGCTTGCAAAACAAAATCCTCAACACGTTTTTAACCATCCACCTATAGTAGGTGAGTCGACAGTTGAGTGTTGGAATCCCGAAAGTAAAAGCTTACACCATGGCCAAGATACCAGTGGAGGGCCCTTTGTCCCTTGGTGCGAGTCGACGTTGATATCCGCAAACCGCATACCTATCAAATTGTGGCAAGTTTCCTTGCACGGAGAAAAAAACTTCTTGCGTGAAACTCGGAGTTAAGGTCATATGGATCTCCGGAGTTTTCGGACTGTGACTTCAAAAACTTGAGGAACAGCTGACGAATTTTGAGTCATAAGTACATCTAAAGTGCACTGGAAAAAAAACACATTGGATCTAGAGTCCAGACTCTTAAAAACATCGACAAGAGAAAATACTCTTGATTCAATCAGATTTAAGCTTAAATCAAGAACCGAGCCTCTTATAGAGCGGATTTCCTTTTGATTTAAGCTTGAATCTGATTAAATCAAGAGTCCTTTTTCTTGTCAATGTTTTCAAGAGTCTGGACTCTAAATCCAATGTTTTTTTTTTTCCAGTGTACTTCGGGATGACGCGACGCGAGAGTTGACTTCCTAAGGTCCGACCATACAAATTCATGAGGAATTTTTTTTTTTTAAAAAAAAAAATGATTTTAGGCAAAAAAACCTGCCGCACCAAAAATGCATTTTTTACGTATACATTTAAGCAAAGGAAAAACAACGTTGCCAACTTTCAAGCATCGCCATTGGCGCTCACTGCCTTTGCAGCACCGGGCTCAAAGTTAGTGTGAATTGTGTGCTGTAGCACCGATGAAGGAACGAGATGCAATTGGCTTTTCCGAGATACGTCCCAAGTGGAAAATGTGAAGGAAAGGGTATTCATCCCGGCTCAATCACAGAGCAAAATCTCTTTCTCAAAAGAGTGTTCTTGGGAATCCTCGTCTTGCACTTGCAACTCCGAACGAAAACTCGGCTAACAATTCGTCGTCCCCATGACGTAAGAGCTTAACCATACCCTGCAATGGACCCTGCAATGGACCCTGCCTGTCGTTCTTGCAATTCAAGGCTTTCTGGGGCTCATCTTAATTGGCAGTTACGCCTTTTTGTCAGCCGAGAAACAAATTAACTCCCTTATCAGCCCTCCCGACCGGGTCCCTTTCTTTTTCGCCTTTTTGTCTCGCACGGTTTCCTCCTGCAGAGAATCTTTCACCAGTCGGAGTTTGAGCACTCAGCGTTTCTCTTGAGGTTCAGACTTTCAGCGGATAAAAAGGTTCCGTGAAGTTACGCGGGAAACTTGTATGTGGATTGTAAAAGCGGTTTGAATGTTTCTTTGCAACAAATTTGTATGGACAGGCTACTCGATCCTTCATTTCTTCCCAGAAAATCGAATAATCCCGCATATTTTTTTTTAACGGGAAAAATTCAGCACTTTTTCAGTACTTCCACTTGACGAAATTCAAAAAATTTCAAAACCTTGAATTTCTCGCTTAGATTATTACATACATGGCAAAAAAATGAACAAAATTCCGGACCTCCGTGCGGAATTTCTGCATTTTTTCTGTACTTCCGGACCGTTCTTAAAAAATCAGTGCTATTTCCGGATTTTCTGGAAATTCCGGACTTGTAGACACCCTGTAAAGGCTCATACGGCGGTTTTCCTTAGCACGGCAGCACTGCCTGTATACGTATGGAGGGTTCAGGGTTGCCGCAGAATTTAGAAAATGAAATTCCCTGACATTTGCCTGACTTTCCTAACATATTTTGGTGAAATTCCCTGACAATTGAAGATGTGACGGATGGTTAATAAGGCATAATTGAAAATGGTTTTCAGGCAAAATTTTTTGTTCGAAACCTCAAACCCATTCTAGAAGGCAAATGAAGGTGATTTAACAAATTTTCCCTGACATTTTCGTCATTTTTCCGGACATTTCCCGGTTTTCCTTGACTTTTTAAAATTCCCTGACATTTTCCAGTTCTCCCTGACTTTTTAAAATTCCCTGACATTTCCCGGTTTTCCCTAACTTTTTAAAATTCCCTGACACGTCCCGGTTCTCCCTGACTTTTAAAATTCCTTGACATTTCCCGGTTTTCCCTGACTGTGGCAACCCTGCGTGTACCGACGGAGGGTCCTTCTTTACCCCCGGTTTTTGGTGTATTTCGGGGGAGCCGACCCTTTTCCCTTGTGCGACGCGCGGCGGAATGCAGGACCCGTCCCGATAAACAAAAAGAAACACAGGCCGATCCCGTCGCGTCGCGTCGCATCATCGCGACGTCGCATTTCCCGCGTGCATTCGAGTGACGTTGTGACGTTCCCCGGGCGGCGAGGAGGGGGGGGGGCGGCCCGGGGGACGCGGGGACCGTTACCAAAACCGAAGCGAACGACTAAAAAACATGTGAGGCCTGTCGTCGTCGCCGTGTCGCTCCACTCGCCTCCCAAATGAGTTCAATTATACTGACAACTCCGCCAGTGACAAATTACGGCCAACCGACATCCTCGGCTTGTTTTTCCCCCATCGTACCTCCCCCCCCCTCCTTTCGGCGTGCTCGCCCTATGAAAACAGTTGAAATTTCCTCCGACTAGGACCCAGCGTTACCATTGGTGCGTTTGTCATCGCAGGATCGTGTGTTGAAAAATCCGCGTGAGGAAGGAGAAGTATTTAAAAATGGACCGGGTTAGGCAGAAAAGAACCAAGCAACATCAGCTGTTGCCAAATTTAACTGGGTGATTTAATTTTTTTACAAGTGCACGTTTTTGCGGATTTTTTTGAAAATTTTAAGGAATTTACTTCGTACTACGCAGACAATTCTATGAAATTTGTACAGAAATCCGAACAACCGTTTTCATTTAAAAATATAAATTGCCCAGTTAAATTTAGCAATAGCTGATGTGGCCTCGTTCTATTCTGCCTGACGCGATTCTAACTATGTTAGGTTCCTATTTTGTACATATCATAGTCTCCCAGAAAGAAGACAGTAGGTAACTCAACTGGACGCATTTAGACCAAAAGGAACTATGTCCATTGTGCCATGAACCCTGCCATGCATGTCTCCTCATGGCTCTCAAGGCCTTTATCAGGATGGGTATGATTCCTTTTGATTTAAATACGTCCAATTGAGTCATTCTTCCTAGAAACCAAGTATAAACATTGTTGTGAGGCCCAAATCGTTCGACTTGGTGGGTGCATCATTTCATCACCTTCCGGCCAAAGTATCACAAGCGTCAGGCGACGTTTCAAAATTTCCGCTGCCATTTTATTTTTTACAGAGAAATTGCTCGGCGGAGCAGTCCGAAAATCTCACTGATTTTTCTTTCTGCCGCCTACAAAATTCAGTGAAATTTTCAAATAGATTTAACCAACAATATTTTCTGTAAAAAAAATAAGATGGCGGCGGAAATATTGAAACTTCGCGCGGCGCTTGTGATTCTTTGGCCGGGGGGGGGGGGGGGGGGGAGGTGACGATTTGTGAATGACCAAATGCACAACATCTCCTAATATACAATTATACAACCAGGAAATGGAATGCATCTGATAATCTGATAAAAACGCTATGATGCAACTATTCGGGCTCGATGGGTGTCCGTGTTGCATATGCAAAATACGGAAGGCGCAAGGGCTTTCTTTGCGCGACTTTTCGGACATTTTTTATTGATTTTTCACCCATCCTCCAACCGACAGTTTAAAAGAATCACGCCGATGCATAGATAAAAAAATGAGGACCGAGTATATCGTCCTGCCAAAACGAATCGGTCGATGTTGAAACCACCCATGTCCATTATCTGATGAGCCACTAAATATTAGCATTCTTACAAAGCTCAAGGCTCCTCAGGAAATAGACTCGATCGGTTATGACGTCAACTGATCCATTTCCTCTGCCTCCGAACGAGCGATGGCCTTGCACTTACTGAGCAGCGCTGCATGAAAGGCTTTCGGCCCTTTGACACACCTCCCGCCCACGAAACTGGGGTTATCGAATTTGCCGTTTAAACATTCGAGTCTGCATTTACATAATTTCAGTATTTTCATCCGAGGAATAGATTCAATTTTTTCCCCCGAGCGCGGTGTTCTATCCGCCGCACTTTGCAAGTCAAATTTAAGGCCTTGCTTTTCACACAACCTCGCGCCGACAGGCCCGAAAAGCTGTCAGCTCTAATTTTATTCGTAGGGGTTGTCACGCATGACACATGGGATGAGAGCTTTCGAATTAAGTTAACCGAAATTGTCGTGTAATTTCGTCAAACTAACCTATTACGGGGCCATAATAGAAACAGCTGTCATAACAAGCGAGAGGTAATGCCCAAGTGGTGTACGGAGGGAAAAGAGAAAGAGAGAGAGGAGGAGGTGGAGGAGAGAACGGAGGAAGGGGAGGTGATGATAGGGTTGTGAGGTTATTCTGATCGGAGACATCGAATCATTGAAGATCCTCCACGGTAAATTCGTGCGTAAAACCAATAATAATTACATGTAAGATTCATTCAATTGAAAATTTGTTGTTATTACATGTTTTTAATTATTATTTTTTTTAAATATAGAAAACTTGTCAACTTAGAAACAGATGAGAGAAAAAAAATGAGAGAAATCACCTTGGTGCTAAGAAACAGACTGATGCGAGGACGATCCGTGACGTGAATGCAGCTTCAAAACTGAGAACAACGAATGTTTCATGCGAAACACATTCGCCATATGCTGTTTACACAGATGCTTCAAACAACGCCTTCAACCTTCATACAACTATTCGTGCTTGACGGATGTCCAGGTTGCGTTTAATAAACTGAAGGTGCGCGAACTTTCCTTACGCGACTTGCTTCGTGAACCGCGCCAATTGCAGAGACAGGAGGACGAAAGCAAATCATTGACTGATTAGAGAACTTCGTCATTAATTTGTCCTACGTCGCTTGTTCAAATTTTTAGAGATCGATTTATGGACAAACACAAGATTTAGTACCTATATTTACGGAAGTTTAGGGGGTTTGTGTTTTTGTTTTGCAAATTAATAGAATTTTGTTTTACAGGATCCTTCCGTGGCTTTTCATGATAGACACCTACTGAAATTATACCAAGAAGAATACAGCACCCTAAAAAATGTTTGATCGCAAGGCACTTTGAAATTTATTTAGAGCCCAGCAGATTAGACTTAAGGAGACTTTGGATTCTTAGGAAGCGAGATGTCAGCATTGATGAACACCAAAAACGCTAATATCTCGATGGCAGTAGCCCCGGAAAAATTTTATCATAATTCGAGTAAAATTTTAAGGAGAAAAAACGAACTGTTGTCCGTGGTTTCAACTTCTACCTAGTGGTTCATTTTTGGCTCTCAAGTTTTTTTAAACTCATTATAATTTTTCATTAGAAAAAAAAAAAAACGGGGCATATCCTTCCTCGCCAATTATTGGACTAATGTGTCATGAATTCTTTAATCTTTTTTTCAGTGTTTAATATTTCCTTTGATTTCATCCAAATTCTCCATAAGAAAACTTGAACTTTTCTGAGAAGTTCAGAGAAAATTAATTTTCCAATCTTTCACTTTTTTCAATTAAGTCCGATCAATTTAGAAAAAAGTATGAGGTAACAGCGGATAGTGAAAAGCACTCCTCGTTTCCAACACCTATCTTTACAAAAATCCTTGATATTCCCTGATATTTCCCGTTCCCTGATAAATCCCGGTTTCCGGGCCCTAGACACCATACAACAAACCAATCAAATTGGCCAATACTTAAACCTAAGAAACGAATTTCCCGATGAGCTCTGAGCTCCATAAAAGGACCTCTATTCTAGAGCTCATCACATGATGTAAACTTTTGGTTTTAACACGGACCCATTCAATCAACGAGCTGGGCACTTGAGACTCAATCCCTCTCAGTGGCTTCAATTTCGTGTTCGTAAGGTGAGGTCTAATTTATTAGAATGTCTTTGTAAGTAACTCAAGTGCCAGCAATCGGGACCGGCGCTAGCATGCTAAGAAAACACGACGCAAGAACATTCCAATGTTGCCAGATCCCTCCCAATAGAATACTTATTTCAGAGAAGGGTAATGGGTATTTTTCTTTGAAAATTTCAAATAATTTACATTAAATTGCAAGCAAAATTCTGTGCAAAAACGGCAGAATTGCGTTAATGAATTTTCCGGAAAACGTGCGTTTTATCAAAGGAGATTTGGCAACGTCCGAAGACTCATACGCGGTTCCTCCTCAGCCCGGCGGGGTGCACCACCTCAGAATTTCCGCTTACGACACTCACCGCAGGTCCGCCGTATGTACTCGTTGTAGGTGTATAGGTACGAGTGCTTATCCGGAGCACCCAAGCTGAGCCGTGAAAGGATTTTCCACGCTTTGCTTTATTTTCCCTCACCCCCCTCCCCCCTCCTCGGAGGTACGCGACGCTACACGTGTTCATTCATCACTCGCGATTTCTCTAAAAGCTTGTAAGGCTTTTCTCTTTATTTTCCCTCTTGTCAAATGCCAGCAATACCTGGAATCGCACCCCGAAAAAGCTTTTAAGGAATTCGCCATTGTTGCGGCCGCGAGGTGGGGAGCTTAAAAAATCCCGCAGCTGGGAAATTCCTCCGTTTCCATCCGCGCGATTCACGCTCTGCTTCTGAGCGCGGTTATCTCTTCTGTTTTCGTTTTTCCCGGGCCTAGGGGTATGATAGTTACCTGCCGAGAGGCTAGCAAGGTGAACTGCAGCGGCGTGGCGTGCTTTGCGATGTATCGATTGATCTGTCATTGAAACCTATGGAAAAGGATCGATGAACAGAGTGTTTGCATCGGACACCTTAATAATCGATTCTTTGCCACAGCTTCAAATGGGGAACTATCGATAGTATAATCGATGACGCCTCGCACGGTGCCCCTGAACTCACTTTAAATGCGACTTTGTTGTACATCAAAAATTCAAATTGGAGGTTGTAGTGGGGTACCCCCTGATGGGTTTTTGGGCAATTTCGAAATAGGTTGTCGGAGCTCCTCGAAAAATAATCGCATTTTTGTGGTTTTTTAGGGGTAAAATAGCAAAATTGGCCTCGGGGCGACAAATTAAACCCCCTCTCCCTCACCCTTGCTTTGACCGATCTGAATTTTTAGTATGTTTTTACCTGGTATAAGATGGGACTTTTCTGAAATTTTCATGCCCATACAATTTTTTTTGCTCCCGCGGCAGCGTTGCCAAGTTGCGGACTCCAAAATATCGAATTTAATGATAAAATGAAGGTTTCGGAGTGTGATTTCCATTCAAAATCAAAAATTCAAATTGTAAGTTGTAGTAGGGTACTGCCTGATGGGGTTTTGGCCAATTTCGAAGTAGAGTGTTTGAGATTTTTGAAAAATAATCGAATTTTTGCGGTTTTTTAAGGGTAAAATAGCACACTGAGCACGGGGCGGCAAGTTAAACCTTTTCTCTCTCATCCTTGCCGTGACCGATCTGAACTTTTAGTATGTATTAACCTGGTATAAGATGTGACTTTTCTGAAATTTTCATGCCCATACAAAATTTTTTGCCCCCCGCGGCAGCGTTGCCAAGTTGCGGACTCAAAAATATCGAATTTGATGATAAAATGAAGGTTTCGAGGTGTGATTTCCTCCAAAATTTCACGAAAAATGTGCAATCTGAGAGTTTTCGATAAGAAAAGGCATATTTGAACAATTTAGAGTTGCAGTGTTGCCAGCTTTCGATTTAAAATTCGTCAAAATGACCCAAATCGCGTTGCAACCTCAAGCGCTGGATTTTTATTTCGTTCAGAATTGGTTATTACGGTTCTTCTGTACTCTATGCATTTAGGTACCATGAAAATTATGCCATTACTTACTTGATGGGTGCGGCTAACTCAAAAAGAGAGGCCGGATAAAGCGATGAGTCGGGGGAAAACGAGCTGTTCGGGTTGACAGAAAGTTCTTAAATCTACTCCATCACCAGAAAGTAGAATTTGAGAACTTTCTCCCACCCCCCCAAACCTTATCCCTGTTGCAGTCAATCCTTTGAACATCTTATCTGAAATTTTGCCCCCGAATTTTTCCCAAAAACATGAAAAATAAAAACACAAATAAAATGGGTGGATAACAACGATTCAAATAACGCTTTGAAGTCCCTGAATTTGACCTCCTCTCATACAGCGGATTGGATAGTTCGAATCCAGAAGACTTCTTACTGTAAAGAAAATACCTTTCACAATTTAAAGAATAAAAAAATTACAAAAGATCACAATTTTGAGTAATGTTGAAAAAAAAAAATAAACTAGATGACGAAATTAAGACTTTTTATGATCGGAACAAACCTGATGGAGTCCATCTAAATTCAAGAGGCCTCTTGATCATCTGGAATCTCATGCAACAGAGTTTGCCATGAATGATATGTTTCCTTATTTAGTCCAGAAATATTTTATTTTTCGGAATGTCAAACATGTCTTATACAACCAAAAATTCACAAAGCATTTTTAATTTCGTCATCTAGTTTAATTAGGGAAAAATTCGGGTGCAAAATTTCAGATAAGATGTTCAAAGGATTGACTGCAACAGGGATAAGGTTTGGGGGGTGGGAGAAAGTTCTCAAATTCTACTTTCTGGTGATGGAGTAGATTTAAGAACTTTCTGTCAACCCGAACAGCTCGTTTTCCCCCGACTCATCGCTTTATCCGGCCTCTCTTTTTGAGTTAGCCGCACCCATCAAGTAAGTAATGGCATAATTTTCATGGTACCTAAATGCATAGAGTACAGAAGAACCGTAATAACCAATTCTGAACGAAATAAAAATCCAGCGCTTGAGGTTGCAACGCGATTTGGGTCATTTTGACGAATTTTAAATCGAAAGCTGGCAACACTGCAACTCTAAATTGTTCAAATATGCCTTTTCTTATCGAAAACTCTCAGATTGCACATTTTTCGTGAAATTTTGGAGGAAATCACACCTCGAAACCTTCATTTTATCATCAAATTCGATATTTTTGAGTCCGCAACTTGGCAACGCTGCCGCGGGGGGCAAAAAATTTTGTATGGGCATGAAAATTTCAGAAAAGTCACATCTTATACCAGGTTAATACATACTAAAAGTTCAGATCGGTCACGGCAAGGATGAGAGAGAAAAGGTTTAACTTGCCGCCCCGTGCTCAGTGTGCTATTTTACCCTTAAAAAACCGCAAAAATTCGATTATTTTTCAAAAATCTCAAACACTCTACTTCGAAATTGGCCAAAACCCCATCAGGCAGTACCCTACTACAACTTACAATTTGAATTTTTGATTTTGAATGGAAATCACACTCCGAAACCTTCATTTTATCATTAAATTCGATATTTTGGAGTCCGCAACTTGGCAACGCTGCCGCGGGAGCAAAAAAAATTGTATGGGCATGAAAATTTCAGAAAAGTCCCATCTTATACCAGGTAAAAACATACTAAAAATTCAGATCGGTCAAAGCAAGGGTGAGGGAGAGGGGGTTTAATTTGTCGCCCCGAGGCCAATTTTGCTATTTTACCCCTAAAAAACCACAAAAATGCGATTATTTTTCGAGGAGCTCCGACAACCTATTTCGAAATTGCCCAAAAACCCATCAGGGGGTACCCCACTACAACCTCCAACTTGAATTTTTGATGTACAACAAAGTCGCATTTAAAGTGGGTTCAGGGGCACCGTGCTCGGCATTGGTAAACTTAGCACCCGTCTTTTTTCTGGAGTTGGAACAAACGTGTCCACGCCGCACAGAGGCACGAGCGATTGATAGAGGTCGAACTTGACATTTTTTACTAAATCTGCGAATTTGTAGGATCAATTTGTCGCAATATAGGTTTCACTGAAATGACTCTAGGGGGAAGTTTTGCGAGGAAATCAGCACGGGACTTATTCCAAACCCAAAAAACCATGTGCTGGTTTAGCGCCCAGGGAATAAAAAGTATTGCTGGCAGTTCTCTTACTGCTGACTTAGCTTCCCTTTTTACTTGAGTTTGCAGTATTAGGATGTAAATTTAACGGCGAGGATAGTCAAGCCAGCATTAGAGATCACCAGGTGCATTTTCAATATTCACTTTACTATCTTACCATTTAAATATCCAGAAAAAAGAATAAATTATCAGTTGATAGATTGACCATCGAATCGCTCTGAAAGTTAAAAGGTGCTCTTGAGAGGTGCTGTAGAACCAGCTTAAAATCACGTGCAAGATAGTGTCTAATTTTCCTTGCTATTGAATTCCCACAAAACTTGATTTCTATCGCGCGCTGAAATTAAATACTCGATTCTTGAGTAAATGTGCGGTTGATCCTTTCTGCTGAATTCGATGAGAGTGTCAATTAAATGGTCGCACTTAGCGTAGACTTTATTCGGAGAGTATTGTGTTTAATTTGTATTTCACCTCTGCTCTCTCTATTTCTTCGGTCCTCCTTAGCGTCTTCGACTTACGTCGAACTCTTCTCTCTCTTTTTCGTTCGGTTCCCACATTTCTTCGCCCTGCCGACAAAATGGTATACTTTGATTTTTACTTGAACCCTACGGAACATTCGTTTGAACGCGGAAAGGGCTCATTTCTTATTGACGCTTGTTCTTCTGAGGAACGACGATTTTCCTGGACGAGGAACCAAGGCTCTTCCTCTCTGCGCGCTGCGCCTCGGCACGAACAATTAGAATAATCGTGAGCGAACTCTTCCTTCCAGCTCTTGAGCAAATCAACCACTCGACTTTCCGACTCCAAGTCTGAGACTTCAAGGGTGACGCAAGTGCCGCCAACCGTGGAATAATTACATCCTTTTTGCCCGCTCTTCTTCTGCGAGCTCACGTTTTTCTTTCGTCGAGCTTTCGACTGGGAGCCCAAGAACCTCTTCCGCCCCGCCCCCACCCCATTTTCATTCCGACCAGGAGCAACTTTTCGCTCGTTGCCGAGTGACGGGAAAAATTCGCGACCGCGTAAAAGGGCTTGAGAGACGGGAAACTCTGAATAGAAACAAAATTGATTTTATCGTCAGGACGAAAATGGACCGCGGGAAACAAAAAGGAACCAAGCCGCATCAGCTATTGCCAACTTTAGAGAGGAAATTTAATTTTTTACAAGAGAACGTTTGTAAGGATTCCTTGGGAAAGTTTGAGGAATTTGCCTTGAACTGTGCAGTTTATTCACTGGAATTTGCACAGATCCGAACAACTGTTTTCATGCAAAAAGTTAAATTGTCCGATTTTTGGCTCATGAATCCTTACCCCTAAACGCGGTCCTAAAAAATTTCTGAAGTGTCAAAGGATGGAGAAAATCTGTCTAAAAGTTCTGAAATAATTTTTTCGGTGGAGAAATTGTTCGTATCCCTCAGGATAATTCGAAATTTTGGGCTCGCATCTTAAAACAAGAAAATGACATAAGACACTGGCACCTTTGAATGGATAATTTTGCGAAAATTTTTGCACGAGCAAAAATATCAAAACGCACCGTTGTTTTTTGCCGTTTTGTCGTAAAAGGCAGGAGCGACTGATGTTTTAAAATCGAGTTTTGTAAAACCCAATCGGTTAAATCAAATAAATTGAACAGTACCGCTGAAATAGTAAACGTCTTATTTGTAAGGAAAGAAAAATTAAAGAATGAAGCATGAAGGAGCCTAAGTTTTGGCACTATTTTCGTCTGAGAAATTCCCAATAAAAATAAAAAATTATTATCATGATGAGCAAATGGTCTTCAGAGGCACAAAAATATCCTCTGTGCGGTCATCGCGACAGGGCAACATTACTGGAGCCAAATTTAATTAAAATTTGCAATAAGGAACCACTATTTCTGGCTCTTCTGTAAAATCACCTTTCTGCATACGGAAACCAATGGCATATCTGTTAATTCTAAAAGGAGCCAGAAATAGTGGCTCCTTGTTGCAAAATATGATCCAATTGTGAAACGGCTCTTTATCAGTTTTTATCCGGAAACTCGCTTACTCCGTCACGTAAATTCTACAAATCAAAGAAAAAAGAAAGGACCCTAGCAAAATCCGGCAACACTGTCAAGGTGATCATGAATGATATTTTCGCACCTCTGAAGTTGAACTTCATGAATATATTTTACTAAGGACGTAAGTGAATAAATACTTCGGAGGTTGGTCATTTTCTTATCGCAAACGTGAACCTTGCGAAGAGATCAATTTTTCCACCCTCGAAAAAAAGTATGAAAACATTGAACCTAAAAATCATTTTTCGGCTATATTACGGATCTTTGAACTTTCCCGACTTCGGCACTTTTTAATGAAAGCATGAAAAGTATTCAAACATCTAACGGAAAAGTCAAAATTTCTCAGAGGAAACATTAAAATGTTCAAAGGCAATTTTTCCTTATTGTGGCAATACGTCCGAAGTGCAAATCAACGTATCTCCATATGCGACGTTGCGGACTTCCTGTCATACCTTCTTTTTACTTTGGAAAACGAGTCAACATAATTTCTTGAAAACCTCCGAGATTTTTTTTCTCTGTTAGGAAAATATTTTGTAGGAATTTGAAGCTCTGAAGTTGGCCTGTTACCCATTGAAAAAGCAAAAAAAAAAAATAGGACTGGAATTTTGAGACATCGCATCGCATCGATACGAGGTTTTGAAGTTTGGCTGGATATGTGAATATGTAGCTTTGACGAGCGAAATTACGGATGCGAGCGATGAAATTGACAAATTTTTCCATTGAAAAAAGAAGAATCTGAAATTTACCGCCAAGAGGTATTTTCTCTTAAATCAAGAATTTTGCTGCTTAATAAAAACTAATTTTTTGCTTAACCCAAGTCTCATTTCCTTGTATCAAGACAACTTTAGCTTAAATCAAGATGAAACAAATTCTTGGCAGCAAATTCAAGAATCATATGATTGAGCCAAGCACACTTTTTTTCAGCGGAGAGATTCGGCAAGCGTGGCTGAAGCTTGGTGGCAGGAGCCTTCCTTTTTCGGGCGCTGAATTTCGAATTTTTCGCTTCAAAGAAAAAGTAACCCGACTAAAAACCGATTGCGCGTGTTCTTACGACCAACTTACGCTTCCCCGTTCTTGCCAATTAAATTTTTGCTCAGACCGACGTAACATTTTGCTGGCTGGAATTCCGTCCCTCTCAATGTGCACGAGCGTGTCCTACATTTTACTCTTTCAACCGAGCAAAGTGAATAGAATAAGAGGATTCTCTCCGCTAACGCTAACGGTTTTCCGAACCGTTTACATGGGTCACGAGCCAGGCTCCCAGAGACCTAATCCTTTTCCGAGAACACTTATCAACCTGCCTTTTTGCCGTTTGGCTCTTGCGAGGACTAACCTCTTCAGATGTTCGCAAAACTGGAGAGTAATTTATACTTAACTTTATCGTAATAAAATAAATGTTACCGTCGTCCAGCCTAGAACGCGGAGGTTACTTTTTCAAGAGAGTGGCCTTTCTCAAGTTGAATTGGAAAACTGGAACTCACTTTTTCGTCGAAATGCACTTCCTAGTTTTCTGAAGCTGCGAGCTGTGTAATTGAAATCTGAGAAATTATAGAATACGCGGAAAAATATTTCAATAAAACATTTATAGCATTTTATTTTGAGACCCGAACATTGCGAATTGAAATGTTGAATAGATTTCACTCAAAATTAAATTTTTGGACTTGTAAATTGAGGCATCGGGTGCAGACTGCAGAAGGCACTTTCCAGTTGCGGTGTTGCAGAATCTCCGTAGCTTACTTACATTTAAGCGAAGAGACTGTTGGGTGAATTTTCTATATTTTTCGTTCGGATGTTTGTGAAATATCTCTTCTCAATCATAAACAAAGATTCAATAAAATATTCAACAATCTACGAACTTTCGCTGTGATTATAATGGATGAAACTTTAGCGAAGATTCTAACACACCTCAATCGAAAAAAGCCCTTTCTGCACCAAGTGCTTCAATTTCATGGCGTCACGACTTCGGTTTGGTTCGGATTCGGGGGTTATCTGTGCCAAAAAGTTCGCTGAAGACTCAATTTTGAATTTTTCAGCACCCACAATCAGACTACATTTTGCAAGAGAGAAATATAATTATAGCTCATCCGTAAAACACTTTGCGCTCGGAAAAAAACGGAACGCACGTTGTTTCTTGACTGAACCAGAAATTTTAGTTCCTAATTGCAGAGTGTAGTCCGAATGTCTTTTGGGTCGTAATGAGTCGCATGGTGGAGGGGACCTTGGTAAAAATTGGCGATAGGAGCTGCGTTTCAAAATACCATAGGAGTTCTTATAGCTGACTAAAGATGGCTATTAAAAATCATATAGCTGACTGTAGAAAGCGGAGCAAATCATATGGCCGAGCTATACGAAGCTATAAAAAAGTATACAGTCGGGCTATAGTTCTTATCGCCGGGCTTTACACTTTATCACCATTGGCTATAAGAGGCTATAAGAAATTGTGTAGAAATTCGTGTGCTTTGGAAATCATTAAGTTTGATACGGAACTACCTTAATATATACAAAACACACATTATATTTTCCTTTAAAACATTTTTTTTTTCATCAATTAAAATGAGAATAGTCCATACAGAGTGAGCAAACATTTCAAAATCATGAGTTGAAAAACGTTGACTCCGCGAGATTAAATATTAGAGCCTAGCACAAAGCGGAGCGGCGACGCACTGGCGCCTACAAACCTAACAGGGATACTTCACGCATTGCGCAATGCGTGAAGTATCCCTGTTAGGTTTGTAGGCGCCGATGCGCGTTTCGCGCTCTCTGCCCGCCCGCCTCGCCGCAGCGTGCCACGGTGTCTGAAGCAACTATTTCACACCAGAGGTATTGCACAGTATCATAAGAAATTGAAGGCGCTCCAACATATTAAGTTAGAGAGGCATAAGAATGACAAGCATCCTTCAAAAGTACGGAGCTTTCCTCGCAAAATAAATCAAGATACTACGTCACAAAAAGAGAGCGGTAGTCCAAAAACTAACAAAGTCCTAGTATCCGTAATTAGTAACGTTTAGCATAAACTTTATCGTCTGGCTGTTGCTTAATCGCCATCGGCTATAAGGCTATAAGAAATTGTACAGCCGGCTACAGAAGCTATAGGATATCTCACAGCCGGCTTTAGGTCTATAGTATTTTGGAACACACATTCTACTGCTAATTTTTACCAGGGAAATCATGAGGATTGTAATCATTTACGTCTAGAAGGGTACATTTTTTCTTAATTTTGAAGAAATTTGGCTTCAACTTTCGAAATACAAGGTCACAGAAGAAACAAAGGGTTTAATTAGAGCTAACGTTTCGCCCCATTGTAAATTGATTCTGCACAGGTGCGTGAAAAGGCTTGTCGTTAAATGAAAGCCTTAGGAGTGGAGGGGTCAGGATGGAGCTCGCCTCCCAAAGACTGTTATTTGCTTTCATCAAAATTTCAGTAAAATAAAAGGAAAAGAAATAGATAATGACAAAGAAAGAAAGCCTACAGTACAGCAACCAAAAAAGCTCTGGTGAAAATTATACATTATCGGCTATGTGATACGTAGTTTTCCTTCTCTCTCCCTCTCTTCTAAATCAAGTACCACGTTATAATTATTGAATCTTGACCCGTTATCCATTAAAATATTAGTCCCGATTCCCCTAAAGTCCCATCCCGATTCAATTCAAAATCTAGAGGTGTGACCTCGACAGAGTTGCCATAATTTCTTCATCTTTAAATTCCCTGACTATCCCTGATTTTCCGCTGACTCTTTTGCCTTCTCCTGACCTTTAAACAAAATTTCTATATATTTTTTTTTTCTTTTTTCAAAAAAAAAAATGCTCTGACTTTTGATAGACTATGATAAGTAGATGCACCAGAAATTCCCTGACTTTTCCCGGTCCATCGGGAATTCCATCCCTGATTTCCCCGGTTTTCCAGACTGCCGGCAATCCTGCCTCAGGCTGGTTGCGACTGTGCCGCCGCATAGTGGATCGAGTCAATAGGAGAGGTCGGACAAAACTTGGAAATTTTAAACGCTTATAACTCCGCTAGCACAAAATTTTGATGTTCTAAAAGTGGTTCCATTGCCTTCCTCGTGAAATTTTCTTCCAGGCCCACCCCTTGAAATTTAAAATGTGAGGAAATCAACATCAAAATTGACAGTTTTAGTTAAAAATTTCATGTCCGACCTCTCTAATTGACTCGATCCACTGTGCGCCACGCCGTGTCATTTCGGCCCTCCAGCGTCCGCTTTTGGTGACCAACTGTAGATCAATGGCAGATTTTCCTATCAGTGATTGGTAAAATAGTAAAGAGCTCGGTGGGAAAAATCACGAATTCAGGGCGGGCTCAACAGCAATCTCCCAAATTTTCACAAAATAGTATTCCCTGACTTCTCGGTCTCGTGAATCGTCACCCTGATGGAAATTAAACGACACGGTGACAAAAACTATTCGATACTGCACTCGCTCAGTTTCACACGTTACAAACGAAAGAGAGGGCGGTGAAATGGGAGGAGGAGGGGGTAAGTATGCATGCGCGAGGCCTGAAACACGAGCAAGTCAAGTAACACACGTTAGCAACGGAAGTCACGGCAGGTACATGAGCGAGGGGTGGGGCGGCTGGGGGGGGGGGCGAAAAAGAGTGGCTGTTGTTTGATCAATAAACTTATAATCACCTGATGGGAACCAGTCCACCTGGCGAGAGGAGCGCCGCGCCGGTGGCGGGAAAATTAAATGCAATTATGCCGTTAACGTTGGCATCAATCAGGCATCAGCCAGTAATACCCGCCATTTTTTACCCGACTTTTCAATTTCGATGAAAGCCAGCTGATCCCCCCGTAATTGCGGTGCGCTTTTTCCAGATTTATCACGCCCCCTGGCCTCGCCCCGTCCCTACGTCACGTTTCGCGCGGGGCCCTCGTTGTCGGTAGCCGCGCCGCGATAAATTTTAATTAGAACAGATAACGGGGCGATTTTAAAGTTTCGAAAATCGACCGGGCGCGCAGTCCCAGGGACATGAAGCTGAGATAAATCCTCCCATTGTCTTGAAATTTTAATGGCTCCGCTAAATTAACTGCGCTGAAAAGTAACGCTGGACTGCCGTGCTAAGGAAAAACGCCGTACGAGCCTTCGTGCGTTGCCAGATTCCCCTCAATAAAACCGTATTAACTGGAATTTTTTGGAATGTTTGGCTTCAATTTTTCAGACGATTTTGCTCGCAATTTGATCTGAAAAACCTAAAAATTTCCACGAAAAAAATTAGTAAATTTCTTAAAAATACATGAATAATCTAAGGAATTTTGGCAACTTCCAAATGTTCATAGGGCGTTTTTCCTTAGCACGGTAGTGTAAACCGCTCTTTGGTGGGGAATCATGAAAATTTAACGATATTCTGCCGACATGTATATTGAATAACCAACAACAATATAAAATAAGATGGAAAGAAAGAAACCCGATGTATAGTGTACAACTACAAGCTCGGGTTTATAATCGCATCCAAAAAGTTTAGTTCAACATCTTCAAGACCTTGGAATAGAGAATTACCTGCTTCATTCAATGCAGAGGTCTGTCGTCATAAGCACGTCAAGTATTGTCGGTTAATATCGATTAATTTCTTGATTTCACTTTAAAATTTAATTTTTTTTTAAATTTTACTTTAAATAAAATTTACTTTTCATTCAAGCAAAGATAGTGTGTATTACGAACTTTGGCCTGTAGCCCGTCAGTAATACTTATACCGGAAGTGTTCCCTCTTCCGAGTTAAATAGAAAAGAAAAAAAGAAAAAGAAATAATCATCATCATCAGGAAAAACTAATAAAGGATCATTCTTTTTACGATACGAGAATAAAGCCAGGGAGCGGTGCATTCCTTACCGTGGTAACTCGCGCGAAAGCGACGCGACGTTTTGAGAACGCCTTGATGCAACTATTCGCACTCGATGGATGTCCATGCTGCATAAGTAAAGTTTTGAAGGCGCGCTACTTTCGTAACAGTGTTTGCAACGCCTTGATGCGATTATTCGTACACGACGGATGTCCATATTGCATAAGTAAAAAACTGAAGGCGCATTACATTTGTAACAGAGTTCGCATTACCTCAAAGCGACAATTCATACTCGATGGGTGTTCGTATTGCAGATGTACGATTCTGCAGGCGCGAGGGCTTTGCGCACGCGACGTTAGAAATCAAAACGCCAGTGGAGAAGCGTGAATGATCGATTATCGATATTTCCCTATTTGAAGCTTTGGTAAAGAATCGGTTATTAAGATTTTCGTTGCGAACACCGTGTTTATCAATCCTTCTCCATAGGTTTAAATGACAGACCAATCGATATATCGCGAAGCACGACGCCCAAGTTTGTGTCGCAAAAGTTTGCAACGCCTCAATTAGATACGTCAATACCGTCACCACGAGTAATACAATCTCTGTGACATTTACGAACTCTCCCTTTCGAAAGATTCGGAAATCACCGCTGGCCACCAGAGCTCCCTCCCTGCAATGTAAGAGATGAGGACTTCGGGTGGACTCATGTAGGCTTAGCGTGATCCCGGCCAAGGAGAAGATTGAGTCAGGGCTGTAAGTGCGCATAGGGTGTCCCAGAAGTACTGAACGCTCTTTTTTCATCCGGACGAACGGTAGCAGATATGATCGGTTGGTGTAAATGTAATAAGCTGATAATTACCGATAAAACAATACCAATCCGAGCTCTCCTATCGTCCGAAATTGACTCAGTTACAGATTTTTGAAAATGGCAAGCCGAACTGAGGGGCTTAGAGAACAAGGTTCATAAGCGCAGTTCTTGAAAAAATTGAGATATTGATGATTTCAAGTAAAACTAGTCTTAATACATATTTTGTGAAGAATTCGCTCCCAAATTCCAATTATTAAGCATCAAAAACGCAGTCTGGACCTTCTTTCCGGATACATGTAATTGCAAAACTTCAAACACGTATTGCTTGAAATGGCAAAAACTGCACTTATGCGCTTTTCCCTTCAAACCCCTCAACTGATTCCTCTGGCTAAAGTTATGCTCAATGCATTCTTTGATTGTTGAGGGATGGTGCACCAAAGTTCCGTCCCTGATCTGTACTGATGACGCTACTGCAACACGTGCCGCAAGACGCAAATGTTTGCACGGCGCTGTAAGCGAAGTGAAGGAAGATACTTTGAGAGAGAAAAAAGTGTTCAGTTGTCCAAAAAAGATGAGTAAATGGTAGTAATCTTGATAATATTCTGTGAAATTAGCTAACTAAAACAACGTGAATCTTTAAATCTTTGCCTTTTTCTGTGGGAAAAAAAAAAAAAAAAAAAAAAAAAAATGTTACAAATTGTGAAGGGGTCAGTTTGACTTTTTTTATCATAACTCTAAAACGTGGTCAGTTTTTGACCTAGAGAGCTCGGATTGGTCTTGTCTAATCGGTGCTCACTGAAGCATTCACTCTACACAGACCGTATTTGGTACCCGCTACACAGTAAGAAAAAATAACTGAAATGTTGTATTGATGTGGGATGGAAAAGTCAAGGTAGCCTAAACGTGGGATTAATATTCTTTGGTTATTTTTCATAGAAGACATTTTTTGGTAGCATATTGACCAAATTTCAGGGTTAAAAGTTGAAACTTCGTTAAAAGTCAGGCGCAAGCCACCAGGATCTTGGATCGCATAGGTGGTTGGTACGTCGTCTAATACGCCAGCCACTCACAAGTCGCAACCTGTGAGAGGCACCGAGAGAAATGAAAATAAATTAGTTCAACAGGACACTTCCTTCAAGTAACCTACGGTTTCGGTCGATTTAACCAAGAATTTGGTCTGTCACTACGTCCTTTTGGTCGATCAGACTGAAAACAAAATTGACTCCAAATATCCGTAAGTGACCATAAACACAGGAATGTGAACTGTGCATAGGTGGATCCAGTAAATTAGCAACGTTATTTTTCTCCATTTTGAACTTATGGAATTGTTTCGATTATTGGAGGGGCCAGGTGCTCCGACAAGAATCGATTATGTAACGTAGGTTTATATGGGGTTATCCGGTGTTGCCAAATTGCTGGATCTGCAGCCTCTGTAACTGTGTGCTTCAGTCCATCGGGAGAGGAAAAAACGTTTAGAACTTTTGGGACACCCTATGGACTACGAAGGAAGCGGGATCTCCAGCTGTAACTAAGCGCAGGAAATGTTCAACATCGTGTCTCATAAGTCCGTTTCCTTGTCATCTTCCCATTCTCTCCTTAATCTCGTCGCCAGAACCCTACTCTTTTAATCTTTTCTCCCTTTGTCGATGCAGCTTTCTTTGTTGAACTTCAATCCATGTTCATGTACTTTCGCTGACCTTCGCGCCTGACCCGCGGCTAAGTTCGCAAAATACATTTTTCGATATAAAGACGCAGTGAGAGGATCAGATTTGAAATTATTTTGGTCGTATTGACCAGCTAGCTTGCGGTTAACGTTAATTTAAGATTAATCGTATTATAGAATCTTAATACGTGTGAATAGATACAGATGTAACAATATAATCTTTAGTAGTTACGTAATGTTTAGATAAAAATATTTTAAAAAAACAGCTTACATTACCTAAACTGAAGTATTTTTCTATAACTCTCTTTTTTTGTACCAAAAACTGCACATTTTCAGGCCCTTAAAACTGACACCGTTCAGTGGCTGTACGAAATCAGGGAGAATTCTCCTCAGCGCAGTCTTGCCTCTGCTCACGGGCTTAAAAACAAGTCTCCGTGGTTGACAACCAGAGAACACCCTGAGCAAACGCTTCCATGCTAAGGAAGAACACCATATAAGCCTTCAGACGTTGCCAACCATCCTTTAACAAATCAGGAATTTCGGGAAAATTGAGGAATATTTGGACGTCTTTCTGCCAAACGGAACTATGTGCATTATGGCGTGAGCCCTGTTATGCATATATTCTTATGGGTCTCAGGGCTCATGTCTTAATGCACATAGTTCCGTTTGGCAGAAATGCGTCCATTTTTCCTCTGATTTTTCACAGAATTTTGTTCGTAATTGATCTAAAGTGTCTGAAAATATCAAGGGAAAATATTCATAACTTTTTCGAAAGAAAACAGAATATTTTCAGAGAAGAAATTTGGCAACATTCGGACGATCATACGACGTTCTTCTTCAGGAGAGCAGCTCGATCACTGGGCGGAAACGGTTGAGCCGGACGGTCTGCAACAAATCCGCTTTTCCGCTTTTCCGCCGCGCATCGCCCCGGCCCGGCCCGCGCGGGTCTCCGATTGCACCTCCGGGGCAAATTAGACCCCATTTTGTGACAAATGGCCACATATTTTCATATCGGCTCGAGCACGAGAGCCTGCACCGCGCGCACTACGCAAGAAACGCAAATCCGCGCGGGGTCTCCCCTCGACTTACGCGGTTTCCGCTCGGAACGGCCGAGTGCTCATCCCTGTGCTTTTACTCAACAATGCCCCTGTGACGATAAATATCAAGTTTCCGGCACTGAAATTCGACAAATATTGCTGCGCGCGATTACCTGGCGCTCTTGTCGGCGAAAAATTGTCCTGCTTTGCCCGCGGCGGGAAGTAATGAAGCGAAGTGCATCTGAATGATCAAAAGAGATTTTGAATAGAAGAGGGGCATTGATGTTGTATTGCTGATATCAACGAATCAGAAATCTCACGAGGAATCACAGAAAATAATGAGATTAAATATATTGAACACAACAGCCCGTGGCAATGAAAAGGGAACAAGGTTAAAAACATGGAGGATGGATATAAACAACGCTTAAACTTTCAAATATACAACCCGAAATGTTTTGGATAGTCATCTGGTCATACTTAATCGGCGATGCAGAAAAAAAAAATATACAGAAAAAATAAGAATCTAAATACTAGACTTTTGGTTTAGCACTTGGCTAGGGAGGTACAATCTCCGATGAAAGAATGTCTTCCTCTGATAAAGCGTCAATTCCAAAATAAACATTTTTGAGTTTTCAATTCTTGTAATTTGTTTTAATTTCGACGTTTGATGGAGATTAACCGACCAAAATGCTCATAGGTAGAACAAATCGCGATTATTTAGAAGATCTTGCGATTTTTGGATATTTTAGAGTACTTTTCCCGGACTCAACGGAGAGTTGAAAAGTAGATCAGAATCAATCATGTTGCCTCTCATAGTATGACTTAGCCCAATATTTGTGCGGTTATGTGATTCTTACCTTTAGTAAGGGCACTTTTTCCCCATTGTTGCGGTAACACTTAAAATGATCACGAACCTGCGAACAACAAAAAAAGCAGACAAATTAGTCGTTAATCCTGCAATCCTCCTTTCCTATAAAGTTATTATAATCGATGCATAATGCGAGAATTAATTATAGAATTCACTCTTACTGGCGGCCGGCGTTCAGCGTGCTCTATAAGTTTCTGAAATTTGCTTTATTCAAACTTGTTAATCTCGTTTAGAGCATTAGGCTTCGATTCAAAGCGAAAAAACGAGAAGTTGCGAAGTGAAGCTCAACTACAAAGATTGCTCTCTTACTTATTGGTTGGCAGTGAAGTAAAATCATGTAAAGTTTGCGGATTTTCATCTTCGAACATTGAACGCACATTGAAAACGAAGACTCCAACTCGGAAGTTGGACGAAGTTGAACAGACGATGATTAAAATAATTTTCCTCTTTGTACCGGCAGCGTGTACATGCTTCCCGCTACTTGAATAACTTTTGATCTCCCTGCTCACTGTTCATTTCTCGATATCTCCTCAGATAACTCAGTTTCAGATGTGAAAAGATTTCTAACTATCCCGCGCCGCACCTGACGTACGAAGTCGACGTGGTTTGAGTTAAAAGATCGAACAAAGTTTTTGAAGGTAGTGTATAATATTCGGTTGATACCTATAACATACTCTCTGGTCATGTATTAATGAGTCTTTTGGGAAATTGTGGATTTTATGTACTTTTTAATCCAATTGGGATTATTATTATTATATTTTTTTTTGTTTCATCCAGATCTTTGTTTTTCCTGCTCTGTTAACTCTTTAATCTAGGAAAATCTAAAACGCCTGCAAATTCTCCTTTGAGTTGATTCATTCTCCTTAGATAAAATAAAACGGAAACGGAGATTTTGAACCTCCGCAAATGAGATTTGCGTTTTTGCAGTTGCAAAATCGACAAAACTCGTTTATTTGATCGCACCTATTCAAAAATCTTGCAAAAGCTCGACAAGCTTGCGACCTACACGCACACCAAGGGACGACGTTTAGCAGAAAGGAACAAAGCCACATCAGCTACTACCAAATGAATTGGGCAATTTACTTTTTTACAAGAGAAATTTTGTGAGGATTTCTTTGAAAATTTTAAGGAATTTGGTTCGTAATATGCAGAAAATTCACTGAAATTTGGACAAAAATCCGAGCAACCGTATTTACGTAAAATATTAAATTGCCCAGTCAAATCTGGCAATAGCTGATGTGGCTTGGTTCCTTTCTGCTTAGCGCGATCCAAATTGCACCTAAGATAAAGTTCTATTTCAAGTTCCCGAATAATATAAAAACGGCGCAAATTGTGAAAATGGCGCGGAGAAAGAGAGCGAGGGAGAAAGAAACAAGCTGGAGCAGTGTAAATAAGGGGCGCTTATTTTAGGACCGCCATTAAATACAGGAAAATATTACGACAAAAATTCCTGCATGGAGCTAATTTTTATACGGTCTGCGAGCATGCTGAGGAGAAGGCGAGGAGGCTGAGGGCGACATTCAGATCTGATGACAAGGGTTGCTAAAAAAACATTTTATGGCTCACAAGAGGCGGAATTAGCGTTATTGCTTGAGAGTCGGAGTGCCTCCTACGGACGTTTTGCCTCAGTTTACGATGTACGCCTTCGGCCTCAGGTTTTATCCTATATTTTCCTGTAATAACATGGCCCGTTTGATCGAAAGGACCAGACTGCTACTGCGAGCACACCCAAAGTTTTCAAGAGGATTTTTTTTCTTTACCCGCCATCATTGACATTTATGTATTGTGGCGAGAAAAATTAAATTCTTACTTGAATAGAGACGCGCAGAGTCTCATGTCGGGAAAAAGATGAGTTAGGAATAGTCTTGAAATTAACTAGTCGTAAATTTTCTCCTGTCAAATAATCGAAGTTGGGGGAAATTATTTTGAACGTAAAAATAGTAGTTCAAGCATTGTCCTTAACGCTGAGTGTTATGGGGAAGTAAAACTTCAAACTCGTACGTTTTTCTCGGTTTGGTCTTTATGTGATCTGGTGCTTTCTTTGTTGAACTCGGTTCATTCCCTAGTCCTAATTTTTTATTGTCACCCCTCCTGGTTTCCTCTATAAAATTATTCAAAATGCTCTCTCCTGATAAAATATTAATTTTGAGGAAACTTAGGCATATTTTTCCTTGAAATGTTTAAATACTTTATGTAAAATTGCGAAAAAAGTATCCTAAAAATTGAAGGAAGCATAAGCAGAATATTCCCAATAAACACAGTTTTTCTGCAAGGAAAAATGGCAACGTTTGGAAGCTCAAGCGACCTTTTTCCGTCATACGGCACTGCCTCTGTCGTCAGTCCTCTCCTTTCAATTCTTTGACGAGCCCACTTTGCTCTACCAATGGGGGATACTTATTTATGTCGGATCAGAGTACCTGTGTAAACCTGTGTATCTGAAGGTGCATCGGGGAGCTTAGCTCGTTGAAAGTATTTCTCGGAAAAAAAACGTAGAGGGGTGCGGAAACAATTTAATGGTGAGGAAAGTCAAGAGGGTGATTCCGCGATCCGCAAGGGCTTCTTTTTATGCGTGGATGAGAGGCAATAAAAAGAGCGTGCCGCTTGTTCGCCGTACAACGTTAACTTCAATCGCCCGCAATTGCCACGCTTCTTACCATTTCTTTAAGCTTTCGCCCCTAAATATGTGAAATTTCATGAAATTTAACCTTCTGAAAATATATTAAATTTCGTGAAATTTAATCCTGTGAAAATATGTTAAAGTTCATGAACTGTAATCCTGTGGAAAAAAAATTAAAATTCATGAAATTTAATCCCGTAGAAATATATTGAATTTCATGGAAATTAATCCTGTGAAAATACAATGAATTTCATGAAAATCCTGAGAAAATAAATTAAATTCATGTCCATGAAATTCCATAAAAATCGTTCTTCATGAGAGATTACAGGATACTTATTCCTGTGAGAATGCATGGAATTTATTCTTTTGTTATATCATGAAAAGACTACGGACGGAATCATGAAAAATTCGGCGCCGGCAAAATTTCGAGATTTTTCTTATTTGATGTTCCTTACGATCTCCTGAGTTAGATGAGTTATTAGAATCGAAGTTTCTAAGTGCCAATTTCGAAGAAATTGGATTAGGAAAAAATTCCAGCCGTTTTACAAGCATTATTAAAAAAAAATAGGAAATGAAAGAACGAGAACTGGACGAAAAGTGCATTTTTTAGATCCGATTTTCTCGAGATCGTCACAATGTCACACAAAAAGTTCCATCTTAAAGCTCATGAATTTCGAAAGGTCGGCACCGATACATATTACTTTCAGGACGGGAGGACCTTCTCTCTGCCGTGCTCAGGAAAAACGCCGTATGAGCCTCCAGACGGTGCCAAATCTCCTTTAACAAATCACGAATTTGAGGGAAAATTTGTAAATATTTTCTTTCCAATTTTTCAGGGTATTTTACGTGTAATTCGATCTAAGGTGTCTGCTCAAGTCAAAGAAAAATATTATTATGATTATTTTTTTTTTTTTCAGGTTTAATGGCTTATACCTCTTCTCAGAGGTCTACAGCTAACTATAGACAGAGATTTAATGTCCTTAGACAACAGAGCGATAGGGACATCCATGCTCCAGGCCTTTCAAATTTTCAGGGATTAAGGCCGAGTACAGCCTGTTCCTGCAGATCTACTTGTCAATTCCGTGAAAATTTGACGCCACTACCGGGATTCAGACCCGAAAATATGAAAATATGAAGTATGAAATATGAAAATATTCATAAGTTTCTTCAAAAATAAATATGTTGAGAGAGGTAATTTGGCAACATTCGAATGCTCATACGGCGTTCTTACTAAGCACAGCAGCTCTGGTGTTATATCCAGCGCGGCGCAGAACTCGGCTGCAACAGAACTTGAGTTTCGCCGTCGCAACTCCGAATTTCGCCCCGCCGTCCTGGTTTGTTTCAATTTTACGCCTCATTTCCGACGACGAGGGTTTTTCATGGCTCTGAGGCCACCCGTTCGGCGATCCGGCCTCCCGGCGTCTGGGTCATTCCTCACAAAGCCCATGTGACTCCTCTTATTTCCTTCCGGTGCATCGTGAGCTTTACCAATCCTCCATTCACAGATGAAAAAAAGGGTGGGAACCGGCTTCAATTTAGAATGTAAGCTGAAATCTTCACGAAAAACGAGACCACCGTTCGCAAAAACTCGCAATCGAGTTATTGATACCAGGAAGCTGAGGGATAATCTATGATCGTTTTGGGACAAAAAACTCTCGAAAGCATCAAACAATATTAAAGCTGTCATAATTTAAGATTCCCAGCGTAAAAACCGCGGCTCTAAGGAAAAGATCTTGCGTTTTCGTGTTTTTTTTTTTTTTTTTTTTTTTTTTGTTTCTAACGGTACAGTTATATATCTCACAAGTCGTGCATTTGCAGGTGAGACGTAGACAAATTTAGTCAATGTTCACCCGTCTTTATTTTTGTATTGCATAATACAAACCGTATTTTAGAAATAACACGATAGAGTTTTGTAAACACTGAATTAGAATATGCTATATCCTAAATTAAAAATAAAAAGCCGCAATACTGCGAATACCGCTTTGATAGCAGATCGATCAAAATATGCAGTAAAACAGCTGAAATAACGCACGGTTATTCATATGGCATTTACACTTTTTTTGTGATTAAAAAAATTGACAATCGGAAGGCGCTTGATGGGCAACTATACGAACGTCCGGGTATATTTGTAGTATAACCGATCGATTGAAGGCGCACCACCATCCAATGCAGCGTAGGCCGTAGAAAAAAATTACACAATTGAAAGGCGCATAACGAGCAACAATTCGAACGTCAGGGTGTATTTGTTGCATAATTGGTTAAATGAAGGCGCATTACTGTCCAATGCGGCTTTCGAAGAAATGAATGAATAATTGAGCTCATCGATTTTTTCATCATTTAGAGAGCGACATTTTTAAATATTAAGGGATCAAAGAGGTTACAGTAATGATAATGTATCAGTACTTCTACTCATTTTGCTCCAAAGGAACCTTCTTCTTGAGAAGCGCCTTACTTCAAATACATACATTCAAGTCGCTTTTACAGCGCGCCCGGGCGCTCTGCGACACCTAATCGCCACTCTTGTCCATCAACCCAGGGGACATCTGGTAAATGGCATCTTGTAATTTCATCTTGAGTGCCACCTATCCACGATTTTGCTGGACGTCCCCTGCGTCTCCTCCCAGGAGGAACCCAGTCTAGCTATCAGATACGTTCAAGAAAAATAGCAGGGCAACACAAATTTCCACCTGTTCCGGTCCACCCTTGCGAGCACACCAACCAACATCCCCATACATTCGACTTCTCATCGGAGAGACCGTCGTCAATTAAGGCCCGCGTAATTTCTGCTAATCATTCACCGGTTCGCTTCAAGGATCCTCGGATCTGTAAATATATGAAGCTTCTCTGAGAGGTCGCACCCGAGGTCACCAGACTGCTCCGGAGGGTTGAAAAAATCCGCCGTGGCGCTGAGGCGATTTCCTCCTCGAAGCGGCGGCCGTGTTCGGCAGTAATTACACCAGTCAGAATTAAATAAATACGTTTTCGTTTCAAGTCGCTGCGGACGCAGAGGGCAGAGCCAACCGTCCAGGCTCAAGTCTGAGTTACGAGAGCCGGGACTTTACGAAGCCCACTTCACCTCTCACGAGTTTTTATTGCGAAAGCTTAACTGTTTGCCCCGCTCTCTGCCGTGCTAAGGAAGAACGCCGTATGAGCCTCCAGGCGTTGCCAAATTTCCCTTGGTAAAACACGAATTTCCTGGTAAACTTATGAATATTCTCTTTCCAATATTTTTGCTCGCAATTTCACCCAAAGCTCCTGAAAATTTGAGGAAAAATATTCATAACTTTCCTCAAAAATGAACATTTTATCGAAGGAAATTTGGCAACTCTCGAATGTCCATACGGCGTTCTTCCTTAGCACGGCAGCGCTCTGCATGCAGGTCTCGCGTTTTATGCTCTTTCGGGAGTTTTGCCTGATATTGACCGTCGAGCGTGGACAGTGGCGTGGGGTACTTTGCGATTTATCGATTGTTATGCCATTTAAACCTATGGAAAAGGATCGATAAACAGGGTGTTCGCTGCAAACACCTTAATGATCGATTCTTTACCATAGGTTTAAATGGCATAACAACCGATACATCGCAAATCACGCCACGCCACTGAGCGTGAACGAATCTCACCCCCCGGGAGACTGGTCTGCTCCTCCGTTGAAAATAATTTACGGAATTAGGGGATCGAGGGCTCTGAATCAAGTTTGGGGGCGCCTCAGTCTCACATTGAGAGAGTCCGCACCTGTCACTTGGACCAAATTTTGCAATTTGGAACTATAAATTCTAGCCCGGTTTAAAAACGACGTATGTGCCATTAAGTTTCCCTATGCACATAAAGTTTTTCCAGAAGAGCCAGAATTTATAGTTCCAAATCGCAAAATGCTGTATAGTTATCGATGTTCGAAGTGCGAAACCACGTATCTCCGTTTGCGATGTTGCAGAATTCTGCCGTGCTAAAGAAGAGCGCCGTATGAACATTCGAAAATTGCCAAATTGCCCTTGATAAAACATGTTTTTTTTACATCATTCATGCATATTTTCCCTTGAAATTTTCAGAGATTATAGATTGAATTGCTTACAAAATTGTTTGAAAATGTTGGAAAATAATATTCACAATTTTCCCAGTAAATTCGGTATTTATCGGAGGAAACTTGAAGATCTGAGTAATTTCTCGAAGACTGGGACTGAAAATGTTCCTGATTTTTCTTCAGATTACACGCAAAAATCTACAGCGTTTTGGATAAAAATTGAAAAACCGTGTTCTTATAGAAAATTTAATTGTTTGAGTGAGATTTGCAACTCGGGAATTGACCCTGGTAAAAATTGGCGATAGGAGCTGCGTTTCAAAATACCATAGGAGTTCTTATAGCCGACTGAAGAAGGTCATTGAAAATCATATAGTTGGCTGTGGAAAGCGGAGCAAATCATACGGCCGGGCTATACGAAGCGATAAAAAATTATAAAGCCGGGCTATTTATCGCCTGGCTGTTGCTTTTTGCCATCGACTATAAAAGGCTATAAGATATTGTGTAGAGAATCGTGTGCTTTGGAAATCATTAAGTTTGATACGGAACCGCACCTTAATATTTACAAAACACACCTTATATTTTCCTTTAGAACATATTTTTTTTTCATCAATTAAAATGAGAATGATCCATACAGAGTGTGCAAACATTTCAAAATCATGAGTTGAAAAACGCTGACTCCGCGAGATTAAATATTAAAGCGGAGCGGAGCGGCGACGCACTGGCGCCTACAAACCTAACAGGGATACTTCACGCATTGCGCAATGCGTGAAGTATCCCTGTTAGGTTTGTAGGCGGGCCAATGCGCGTTTTGCGCTCTCTGCCCGCCCGCCGCGCCGCAGCGTGCTACGGCGTCTGAAGCAACTATTTCACGCCAATGGTATTGCACATTATCATAAGATATTGAAAACGCTCCAACATATTAAGGAATGACAGGCATCCTTCAAAAGTACGGAGCTTTCCTCGCAAAATAAATCAAGATACTACGGTACAAAAGAGAGCGGTAGTCCAAAACTAACTAAATCCTATAGTATCCGTATTTAGTAACGTTTAGCATAAACTTTATCGTCTGGCTGCTACTTAATCGTCATCGGCTATAAAAGGCTATGAGAAATCGTGCAACCGGCTATAGAAGCTATTGGAAATCATACAGCCAGCTTTGTGTCTATGATATTTTGGAACACAGATTCTACTGCCAATTTTTACCAGGGGAGTTATGTTCCTTCGAAAAAGTAATGTTTATGGAAAATATACCTTTCCATCGTAGCTTTTAACAAGGGACGAGTTCCCAAGCTTGAAATGAGCCAAATTCAATGCAAAGAAACGAGTCACATGACTCACATTAATGTCAAAGGGGGAGAAAAAGGTTTGAAATTTTGGCCCTCCGTATGAAACAATGTTAGAAGAGGGTCAACGCCTATTTCTATGTTCAGAATATTTTTTCGACTTTTACTTCAAAGAGGAGACAATATGTGGCAAGTCAAACTCGAGGCTACTCCCAACTCATTTTTTTGTTTTTGTTTTCCCAAAATGGGACTTGGCTCCACCCAAAAATGGCATGAAAACTTCAGATAGTATTCTTTCAAAAAATTTTACGCACATGAAAATTTCGAGACACAATGAGGGAGCGTAGTTAGGTATTATCCCCGTCAAGATCCCTCACGTTCAAAAAAAATTCAATCCCTGTAAGTTTGACACCACTGCGAGGGATGCCTCCCATCTCACGGAGATCAGGGTTCCAGAGCAAATCAAATTTTAAACGTGGTCTTGTAGAGCAGACGGACCCTTTTAGCGCCTTCGTATCATATCAATAAAATGTGGCAGGAAGTTGGCGAGGTACGTGCTTTTCTAGTCTCAACGTCAATATTTTACGACAGAATGGGATCAACATGGCAGTGACCCATTACTACACACTTTCGAGTATGAAAAGCATTGAAGATCTCGCGAGACCGTATTTTTTCCGGTGCTTGTAGCTCTGAGCCAACGTCTAAAGACTGTATTGTGTAATATTGCCGTGTTATGGTAAAACGCCGTATGGACATCCGAGCGTTGTCAAATTCCCTTGCTTTTTTGAAGGACAGTTATAAATATATGCTCTTGAAATTTTCAGATAATTTATATCTGATCGTGAACACATTTTTTTTGAAAAATTTGAAGAAAAATATTCACAGGTTTCCCTGAATATTATTATTCATAATTGCATATTTTGAGGGTTTTGGAGGTATTGTGAGGCTTAAGGAAAGCCTCCCTTAATCACAATACGTCTTTTCCCGGACGTTAAAACGTAATTTCATTCCAAGGTCAGAAAATTGATTTAAGCAATTCAATTTTTTACAAATAAAATTACCTACGCAATTTTTGTCAAATTTTTTCCGATTCCTGCATGCGATCTGAAGAATAATCACTGACATTTCAGGAAAAAAATGTCCGAGATTCTCCTGATAAGAATGCAATTTACGAGGGGGGATTCGACAATATTGAAATGTAGTTACGCTCTTTCGTGGGAGAAACGACAAATGGACGTATTTATGCTAAAAGGAACTATGTTACCAGCGGCGTGGGGTGAAATGCGATGTATCGATTGTTGTTCGTTTGTTATCCATTTAAACTTATGGTAAAGAATCGATTATTAAGGTGTTCGCTGCGAACACCCTGTTTATCGATCCTTTTCCATAGGTTTAAAGCATCAAAATCGATATATCGCAATTCACGCCACGCCACTGTATGTTACACGCAATCCCTAGGTACATAGCTCCTTTTAGCATAAATATGTTCAAATATGAACCAAATGAGGCCTCCCAGGGAACGGAGCTTTTCAATAAGATACAACTATGAATGCGACATTTTAATTTCTTACCCTGCTGTTGATTCATTTCCACGCCCGGGTGAAATTCCCAGGATTTCCCTGACTTTCCGCGAACTTGTCACTCTGTTTCCCCTTTTCTTGGGGCCATTCTAACCCTTCCAGTCCCTTTTTTTTGTTTATCTCTCAATTCTGGAGACGAGAGGAGCACGGGGTCTCGTCTCAAAGCTGGGCGTCTTGTTAAATTTCAGATTAGCCGAACGGAAGGGACGGAAAGGGCGGGAAAACGGTCGGTTGTTAAAAACGTTTCTTTGCCTCGTTACAAGTCTAATTCAAGGAGTTGGAGTCGGGGCCTCCGTCTCTTTCGCCGTCGCCGGCCGTAGCAATGTAGCTTTGAATTCGCAATTTGTCAAAATGGACCCTTCAACTCCTCCACGAGCCCTGCCGGGGGCCGCTTTGAAAAGTTAGTGGACGCTTTATTGCCCCACTCCGATTTCAGAGGCAAGAATTCAGACCGGCTCGCAGACTCTCCAGGTTGCCAGATTTGCCCGTAATGTCTCCGCACTTAATCTACTTTACACTGAGATGGAAAGGGAAATTTCGAAAGGCTAAAATAAATTTCACAAAATTTGCATTTTGTTAATGTATTTTCGGAAGTATAAATTAAACCTTAGGATCCGAAAATCGCGTTTCACACAGTCTTCTTGTTGATGGGGCAGTATGTGCTACTCTTATGAGGTGTTATGCATGAAGGGGGGCACAAAGGGGAGTATATAGAGGAATTTAGCTCCAATCTCATTTCCAAACCAAAGGAAAATATTTGCAACGCGTGCATGTTTTAGGCTTTGGGTAAAAAATATCAAAATCTAGAATCACTATTTTAAGCGTTTCTTGGCCTCCTGAATGCATCCCTGAAAGTTTCCAAATAATTTCATGAAATTCCACGCGAATGAATAATATGAAATTTGCCATCTCTAAACATATAAGGCAGAGATGGAAGTTTAGAGAAATTTTAAAATCCCCTTCTTTTCCCTGACGCAAAAAATGTCAACACTGTCAACAATTTTGGAGTGAAATTCTATGCCGGAGCCTACATAGCGCCCAAAACTCAGAGTGATAAGAGTGCGGAGCGAAATCTATCCTTCTTACGGAGTGACTTACACTATTACGGAGCGGAATTTACGCTTTCCTCGGAATTTCGTGTGCTTTTATGATGCTGATTTCACTTTGCATTTATACCACTCGTGGTTTTTGGACGCTAGATGGACTCCGCCACTGAATTTCACTTATTCTTAACAGTGTATTTACGTCAAAACTAACCGCGGTTATGGCAGTTCGAAAACTTGTGGTGCAAAAAAAGTAGTTGCGAAGAAGGCTGTCAAAGATTCTGCTCTGCCAAGTATAGGGCACAAAACTGCCAGATTTTTAAAGAAAATTGCGCCCTCTGTTCAAAAAAAAATGAACGAAACCATTCGCAGCTTGCTCTTAAAGACGATGGAAAGATTTTTCCGTCAAAATCTCAGACCAACTTTTCCGAAAATTTCTCGACTGAAAACCTTGAATCCTTTCGGATCGTAAATTCGTATTTCAGTAAACGATCACATTCTCGTAATTCACGTTGAGGCATGCCGTCTCCCCTCCGACGTAAGAGCCTATCTCAGTTTCCATATGAGCCCTGTCCTCCGTAAAACTCCATGCTTACCGGGGCTCATTTGAACGTATTTATGCTAAAAGGAACTATGTGCATAGGGTATGCGTGTGACATAGTTCCTTTTAGCATGAATATGTCCATTTGGGAATAGAGATACGCCCTCACGTGTCACGTCAGAGGAGCGGCGATGAGGCGTAAAAGGCTGATTTTCAGCGAAATCCGGCGACTGTGGAGGCTGTTCCACCAACCCTCTCCTCCTCCCTGCCACGCTAAGGAAAAACGACGTAGCTCTATGACGGAAAATTCTTACTGATACGCGGTTTTTGCAAAAAACGTAAGCTCCGTCTGGAGTCTTTGTAGTTGACGGCGGTTTAACGAACGGCGAATCACTAGACGACGGTGAGTCATCAGAAGGCAACGATAATGAGAGGAAAACAAATTAGCTAAAAATAACTGCACCCAAAACGCGAGCTGTATTTTAACGGCTCCTCTGGTCGTTAGAGCGGATGAGAAAATTAATTGAGAAAGAATTAAGAATAATGTTGAATCGAACACGGTACTTATTATTTCCGCTCAATGCTTTACTTAATGACGTCACACGTCAAAATGACGCAAAAATGTCCGCGAAAGCTAAAGGTCCGGTTACACGATCAAATTGAGCCATCAAATTGGGCCTCTCATTGGTCGCATCCTCACCTCAGGTCTTTTTCCACCAATTAGAGCCTCAGTTTGATGGTTCAATTTGATCGTGTAACTGAACCTAAACTCGCAATCACCCTCTTTTAGTTCTGTGACCCTGATTTCATATCTGAATTCTCGAATCGGTGGAGTGCTCGAACTAAGAAGGTCAATGGTTCGCGTTCTGCACCCAGTTCCTTTCCGAACGATCCACCTGCCACCGCCGCGGGCGTTTACAGTCCTACACGCACACACCAATTTCAGCAGGGAGCCACGCAAAGGAGCGCGCCTAGTTGTTAGGATAGATCGTCATTTTCCGACGAAAAAGCGCAACCGCCTTCCCGCGTGGACCCTGTAAAACACGCAGTCAAACGGGCGATAAGGCTCATGTTGACGCGTGGTTACGCCCTTACGATATCACGTGATCATTCGGCCGCCATCCCTGTCCCAGGGAAAAGAAATATTAGCATGGAGAATCGTGCGCTCGTTTTGTAAGCGTGCCCCCCTGGGGGGGGGACGGGGGAAGGGGGCGGGGGCGAAAGGGGTAGCTCGCGGAAAGATCCAGCTTGTACAAGTTAATTTATAACCCTCTCCAACCCGGCAATTATGTTACCACCCTGTTTTCAGTTCGACGCTGCGATAGTCTCCTTAAATGTCAAAACGGGTTCCGATGCCGCCTCATCTCTTCATTTTTCAGGGGCCCGGGGCCTCGGATTGGCGGGCAATTAGCATATTCGCATCGTTTTTCATGCCCGGCTCATATTTATCGTGTTGTTTCTCCGGTGTCGTTGACTCCGCATAAATTTCCCCGGGAAAGTTCGGGCTTTGAAGCTTCCCGCAGAAATTAACGAGGACTCCGGTGTTCGTATTCTTCTCGGCCCCGGTGTTTATTTCCCGACGAAAAGTTATTGAAGGCCGCCAGTCACCGGGAACGAGCGTTCGATAACTTCTGTTAACTTTGCCTCAGGGGCTGTCGCCGTTATTCTCTTTCGAGGAAGATTTTAGGACAGGAACATTGTAAGGCCCGCGATCCCGCACCGAAAAAAAAAAGTTACGGGCTATATAGACATACCGCCCGTTCCAGGCTCAGAGGCCGAAAGTGCCGGGTGCTGAAGCCGTAGCTTCGACTGCTCCGGTTGCTACGCCCAGAACTTTCGGGCTTAAGCCGGGATTTCCTCCAAATGTTTATCGGAGCGGGTCGAAGGCGCCCAACGCCAATTGTCTTAAGAGCTCGTGTTAAAAGTTACTTCAGGCGATGTCGACGCCTGGCGAAAATAAGACGTTTAAGCGGGCTCTTATGTCAATTGGCGTTGGGCGCCACCGACCCGCGCCGATAAACATTTGGAGGAAATCCCGGCTTTAAAGGCCGAAAGTTCCGGGTGCAAGCTGTAGCTTCGACTGCTCCGGTTGTTACGCCCGGAACGCGGACGGTGTATCCATACAGCCCGTAAGTACAGCTTCCCCGGCCGGAGTTTTTTTTATCAGTGTGCCGTATAAGAAATTAACCGACATTTCGTACTGTGCGAGAAAGAGAATGCAGAGTAAGCTAAACGTGCGGATGATATTGTTTTGGTTAGTTTTCCTTTTAGTTACATTGACCAAATCTTTGAATTACATTGATCGCGTCATGGGGTTGAAACTTTGCAACCTCACTAAAATCAGGCGCGAGCTGCCAGGATCAAACCTAGAGCGCATTGGTGGATAGGCACTTGAGGCAAAGAACGAAAAACCTATTTTATAATCAAGCAATAATTCTAAGCTCCAGACAAGGTGAGTATAAAACAGATAGAGCTAATAATTCTCGACCATGCATAGATGTGGAACCACTGAGTATGAATAATCTAGGATAGTTTACTTTCACTTTTACTACGATTTCAAAATTGTATTGCACAATCTACGCTCAAATTCGCAATTAAAATTCACTCCCTCTACTGAAGAAAAAAAACCTACAAGTTCAATGTATGTGGGAGTAGGAACACAAAGTAAGTAAAACTTTCAGTTCATTCTAGGATTCGCCGGTTTTTCCGACGTTTTCTGTGCTGGAACGCAAACTGTTTTACCAGACTCAACGGAGAAGTTCCGAGGTAATCGAAAATAACACAGAGTATCGATATCTTCATATTTCGACCACCTGACTTCTTTTGCTACTCCTTCACTTCAACATTTTCGAAAAACCTGACTCTCCCTTACCCTCGCACAAAACTGCTACTTGGAATCAGATTTATTTCTCTATTAATCACACTGGAAAAAAAACCACATTGGATCTAGAGTCCAGACTCTTGAAAACATTGACAAGAAAAAAGACTCTTGATTCAATCAGATTTAAGCTTAAATCAAAAGGAAATCCGCTCACATTAAGAGGCTTGGTTCTTGATTTAAGCTTAAATCTGATTGAATCAAGAGTATTTTTTCTTGACGATGTTTTTCAGAGTCTGGACTCCAAATCCAATGTGTTTTTTTCCCTCCAGTGTACACTGACTTTTGCTTAACGCCGCTCACGAAATTTCCTGACTTTCCTACGAATTCCGTGATATTTCCAACGGGCTGATTGTTAAATTTATGGGCAAAGAAGGCAAAAGGGATATAGAGGGGTCCTATTGGTGGAAGCGGATGGTTGCAATTGACAAAGGAGGTAGGTGATAGACCAACTAAGGGCAACCCACAGAAGACCCAATATTTATTCCATAATTTTTTTCTCTTAGTCGGTAGGAACCCCCCATTTCAACCAATAGGATCGCACCATGCTCCCTTTGTCTTCTTTGTCTATTAATTTGAACAATCAGTCCGCAGGTTGTAAATTTCCTGACTTTTCAGGTTTTCCAGACCGCTGGAAACTCTTCACGAGAGTACACACGTTTTTCTCAGTGCCGAGGAGGATATTTTCTGGCGAGGACTCGGCTACACCGGGGACAGGGCGTTGAATCCGAAGCATAACTATCAATCGTGGATCAAGGAAGAGAAAGGAGGTGAACCGCGCCATTATTCGCGCTAACACTCCAAGTCTGAAGCACGTAAGATAAATCTACATTCGAAGAAGATAGAAACGCATCATCCGCCGAGAAATCGGGCTCCGGGTGTGGGAAGTTGGGAGCACGGACACGCTGAGAAAGAGGGTCACGCAACAGCTGAGCACCTGCAGGATGAAACATATGCAATCCGCCCTACTCCTCGCACACTCAAGTCCAAGTGACTCACATTTTATTCCTCGTCTTGAGTCCCGATGCCCCGATCTTCCGACAGCGACACGCTTCGAGTGGGAAATGCATCCGCTTTTCATGCGACTCACAGTGGATCCAGTCAGTCAGAGAGGTTGGACTTGAAATTTTCAACTAAAACTGCAAATTTTGATGTTTAAATCGTCACGTTTTAACTTTCAAGGGGTGTATCAACAAGGGAATACCACGAGGGAACCAATGGAACCGATTTTAAAACCTCTAAGTTTTGTACAAACGGAGTTATGAGCTTTTAAAGTTTCAAAATTTTGTCCGATCTCCCTCATTGACTAGATGCATTGTGCGACTACCGCACAAGGAAGAGGCACACTGCAGTAGTAGGGAAAAGCGCCTTATGAGCCTTCAGACGTTGCCAAATAGACGTTCCTCGAATAAAAAGTGTATTTTAGAGGAAAGTCATGCATATATTACCTTGAAATTTTCAGATATTTCAGATTTAATTGCGAACACAACTTCTGAAAAACTGAAAGAAAAATAATTACAACTTCCCCAATAAATCCGTACTTAATCAAAGCAAATTTGGCTACGCCTTATGAGTCGTAAGGCGACAATCAATTTTTTGAGACAATTTAATCTAAAATATTTGAAAAGTTCTCGGAAAAATATGCATAAGATTTCTAAAAAAATACAAGTTTTATCCGGGGAAATTTCGCTACCCTCGAATGTTCATACGGCGTTCTTTTTTCAGCGCGGCAGTGCAGGTCTAATGCAAAAATAAATTATTTTAATGCTGGTCTGACGGACTCGATTCTTTTAATAAGAAAACTTACTGCGAGTTTATAAAAGACGTGCGCAATTTTCCGGGATTTTTGACCCCCTCTGTCTCCTCCCATGTATCGCTTGGTAACAATCCCTGGACCCACCTACATAACTAAGAAGAAGCAAAAGAAAAGACAGAAAAATAATGAGAAAAAGAAGACGTTTGCGAAAGATTTGAAAAAGTTTGCGAGATCGTGTATTCAGATTAGATTTTCTTACATCCCAGATTGGGCGCTCACGACTGACGAAAAAAAGTGTTCCTGGACGCTATGGAGTTGAAAGCGCGTGCTGAGGACTACAACAACAAGTTGAACGCTAAACAGAGAATTCTAGACTTTTTTGATATGCCTATCCTAATATTCAGGCAGTTTTACCTGTAAAATGTCTATTCATTCACCTGAATCTCTTGTATGTGACAGATCTATTGTTAAGATGTATGTATCATTATTTTCACTGAAAACGGCACCAGCGTTCTGCCATATTCTCGCAGGTTTCCGGCTGAGGGACTCTGTAAGAGGGGTAGGTTTCTAGCGAAGAGGTTCGAGGGAGTCACTGAGGAAAAGTCATCGAGGGAAACGGAACGGGGTGGTAAGAGGGGGTGAATGTTGGAGGGCGCCGCCCGCCTTGCACCCTCCTTATAAAACTCGGTGCAATAAAATTTCAAGTGACATTCATATGAGATGTAATGTCTTTCGCGGTATTTGGGCATCCGCGGCCGACAGTTTCACTCACCGCCGTAATGGCCCGTGATAAAAATGAGATCATTTTCCTCTCTAGGAATGAAATAGGAAAATAAATACATACTTATTTTTGTTCATACTTCATATCGAGCAATGCCTACTTTTATAATACCAGAGGAAAAAAGGAATGCTGTAAATTGTCTAGTGAATGAGAGATAAAGATGAAAATCAAGCTACAAGCCAAAAAAACAACCCCCGGAAAGGTTTATTTCATTTTAAATTGAATAGATAGTTGCACGGAGAAAAAAACTTCGCGCGTGGGACCCGAAGTTGAGGTCATATAGATCTCTGAAGTTTTCGGAACACGTATCTAAAAACTTGAGGTCCAACTGCCGAAGTTCGGGTCAGTCACCTGAAGCACTTCGATATATAACGAAGGGTTCGGGTCACACATCCTAAGTACGCCGGTACATACCGAAGTGCCTCAATGTCTGACCCAAACTTCGGCAGCTCGACCTCAAGTTTTCGGATGCGCGATCAGAAAACTTCAGGGTCCATATGACCTCAACTTCGGGTCCCATGCACGAAGTTTTTTTCTCCGTGCGCAAATTGCGTTTGTTCCGAAAAAAGACCCGGGTCCAAATTTTAAGTAAGTTCATTTTACATCAATAAAAGGCCAAGAAGTTTCGTATTTACGGAGATGAGGCTCTTGGGCGAGATTCGCGCGGCGAAAAAAAACTAATAACAGTAGTGCTAAAAGTAATACAACTAAAATATTTTTGTGTTCCGGTTGACTCCCTAGAAGTTTCAACCGAAATACCAAAGTACTTCTGATGTGAGACCTGAGCTTCGAAAGCTGGACCTCAAGTTTTCGGATCATGCCAGTAGCGTGGCGTGCTTTGCAATATATCGATTGATCTGGCACTTAAACCTGTAAAAAGGATCGATAAACAGATTTTTCGCGACAAACACTCTGTTAATCGATTCTTCACCGTAGCTTCAAATAAGGAAATATCAATGGTCTAGCGGGTGCTAGCGTCATGCAGTAACATGCGCTGAAAACATTTTTCATTCTACAAAAATTTTCTGCTGGATTTAGATTATCTAGATTTGTCTTTGCAGAGAGTTAGCTATATTTTTAAGATTACATTAAGTTCTTCTCGTGTTCTCATCTTCTTCACCCTTCACTCATTTATCATTAGTAGTTAGCTATCTCGAAGATATATATGTTTCATATTCTTAAGCTAAAAGTGCTAAATTTGTATTTCCAAAGACGTGCTAATAAATATTTTAAAAAAAGTTTTTTTTTCCATTTTTTGGATTTTTTTAAAATGTTTTCCAGAACTTAGGAAGATGTTTTTCGAAACAGGACCATATGAAGAGCTATGGCGGAGGACGCAGATATTTTAAGTTCTTTGTTTATTGTCAATCGAAGGGTAGGTTGTTGGCTTCGGATCCGCTTGGAAATCCGATTACAATAAGCGGGAACTTGATACGGCTAAATCCACCGCTGTCCTAGATTAAGGACACCGCAACACGGTGACAGCGCGTGTGTCGCTCGAAATTTCCTCGGCGAGTCGGAAATTTCGACGAAAACTGGACACCCTCTTTGTGACGGTTTATCAAGCGAATGCGTTTCCTGAGTCGCGGGGTCTGATTTGTTATTGATGGCTCTCGCCCTGCACCCGAGCCCCCTTCTCAAAATAACCCCCGGCCCGCGGCGTTGAATGACTAACAGATATTACGGGCCTCGTTCTCGGAAGAGAGCCGCGAGATTTCATCGATCGCTCGTTTGTTCCAGAGACCGGCTCCGAGTAATTTTAAAAGCATACATTCTCAAATTCGGTTGCCATGCTGGAAAAATATTTTAGAAATTTCTTCAATTTGAAACAATATGCCTTGGATTGAAGGAGATAAAAGGTTTATTACACAAACTGCTTGCGGTGGACGCACGGGTCGTTAGTATGTTGGAATTTTTCCTCTAACGTGCGTTAAAAACGAGCTTGGTAGCAAGAAATTTAGGAGGCTGCACTGCACTGAGGATTGGCCCAACAAGGCCGAAACGCGTCTGCAGTTGCCTTCCTGAATGGATGTAACTAGTGTTGCACCAAACAGCATATCTTTTTGAGGGAAACCAGTACTCCGATGAGTTTTTCCCTCTGTAGTGAGAATTTCAGCTTAATGCTGAGTTTTTAACGCACGTTAGCGGAAAAAAATTCCATAGATAAAAGGTTAACACCCTTTTATTTATCTAAAGAAAAATAATAGACCACTAGACAAGGTACGAAGTTAAGTATTCTGATCCATGTTTCCTGGTCTGTCTTGCTCTGTATCGTCACCTCCCGGCCAAAGTGACACCAGCGCCATGCGACGTTTCAAAATTTCCGCCACCATTTTATTTTTTGTAGAGAATTTGTTAGTTGAATCTGTTCGAAAGTTTCACTGGATTTTATCGGTAGCACAAAGAAAATTCAGCGAAATTTACGGACAGTTCCGTTGAATAATGTCTCTGTAGAAAAATAAAATAGCGGCGGAAATTTTGAAACGTTGCATGGCGCTTGTGATGCTTTGGCCGGATGGTGACGGTATCACGGCAGTGTAGGCTAGAGTACCTTTAGAGAGAGAGAGAGAGAGTATGGACAGTTCGATTTATGTAGCTCTTAGGGCCCAGAAGGGCGACAACGTGTCAAACGAAAATCTCTAGAAAAAAGCCGTTTTCAACCTATGCATTTGGAAGATTAATCTGAATGGCCGACAGCGCACTGTAAACAAGCATCTTTAAGGATTACGACTGTGAAACTGAGAAATGTATGCGAAATCAAAGTTGTGAGGTCACAAATTGTGAGGCGTCAGTGAGGTTATCGAATATTAATTTTTAGAGTGAAACCATCGTTATATAAAAAATTTATGGTAACAATTTTGTAAATTACAAAAACTGCTAAGATTTTTCTGAAGCTCAAACATTTTAAAAGAGAGGTCTTTGAGATTTTCCAAAAATGATAGTAACAGGAATGTTTGATGTTTTGACTAGTTCAGAGTAATTTGTTTGTCTTTCAAGTGATTTTAATAGAAACTTTCGAAAATTAAAGTGTATTTTTTGTTTAAATCAAGTGTAATGCAAATTGATAACACATTCTCTTCAAAAGGAATGGGAATTGTGCAAAGCCAGCTGCAGAACACGTCCTCTAAAAGTTTCTGTAAATGACTCGATTATTGACGAAAAAAACTCAGTCGATGATAAAAGCTTGTTTGATAAATGATGAGAGCTGATCAGGAATCCTACGGCGCGCACGGCTCAAAACACATAGTAGCGCCTTTCAAGACCGCAGGATACTTCATGTATTGCGCGTGCAGCACGGTGGTGTGCGCCAGGCATATTAGCGCCTTACAAGTCTGCAGGATACTTCATGCATTGCTTTTATGATTTTTGACCGATGTACCGACAACGAGTAGTGAAAATCATTAAAATCAGTACCACTGGATAGTTCGAGTTCATAGGTTGGCTACCCTTTTGGGCCCCAAGAGCTACATACCCTGATCAAACCTAACCTCCAAATTGTCCAAGTGTCCGAACTTTCCCAATGAAGGTACTCCACTGTAGGCACTCCACTTAGCACAGAGTTGCATGGTAAAGCGGTCATTTGGAAAGGAAAACTGGCAAGGGCGGTACTGCGGACGACCCGAGGGGGCCGGAAAATGCTGATTTAGACATCAAATATACATGGAAACGGCGGCGGCGGCGTGGCTTGAGTCCTTTGCTGTTGCTCTCCTCTGGGCGGGCATAATTCACACATCTATCGAAAGTCGCGACCGGGGTCCGTGCACTTTTCCAGTCGTGCCACCCGGAAGTTTTCCCAACTCGTGCCAAACTCTCATCTTTTCTTCGGGCAAACCGCCCTTCGCCATGCCCGAGCCTGTCCTGGCCCCGCAGCCCGCGGTCGTAACTTCCACGCTGGGCTCCGTCGAGCGCCACATTGACAAGACCCCTGTGATAACCGAGAACACCGTATCAACATTCGGACGTTGCCAGATCTCCTCTAATAAAATACAGATTTTCCCGAGAACTTGCTAGTTTTTTTCTGTGAATTCATCGTTTTCACGAAAGGACCTAATCAGGAAACCAAGCCACATCAGCAATTGCCAAATTTAACTGGGCGATTAAAATGTTTACAAGGGAACGTTTAGGCGGATTCCTTTGAAAGTTGGATCGCATTTTGCAAAAAGGAATCAAGAGCATTTCACTGCTGCTAGGATTGTACACCTTGCGTGGTTGCAATAAATCGTGAAAAAAAATTAAATTTACAACGGTAACTTTCATCTTAAATTTATAGTTTATTGAGAGTAAAGATAAAAATTGGTTGGATAATCAGTTTACATTTGCGAGGTAAATAAAAGTTGCACGATCTTGGCGATATTGGAATGCTCTTGGTTCCTTTCTGCAAAATGCAATCCAATTTTAAGGAATTTCCTTCGTACCATGCAGAAAACGCACTGAAATTCGCACAACAATCCGCACAACTATTTTCGCGTAAAAAATCAAATTTCTCAGAAAAATTTGGCAACAGGCAATGTGGCTTGGTTCCTTTTTGCTTGACGCGGTCCATATTAATTTTGCCAAATTTCCCTTCACAAATTTAATTTTTCTGAGGGGAATCTTGGGCATCTCTAACTGAAAATTTCACTGATTTTTCTTCAGGTCTCATGCAAGAATCAGAAAAGTTCTGAATAGAAATTGCGTAGAAGCAGTCTTGTAAATAATTGAATTGTGTCAGTCTATTTTGCAACCTTGGAATTTGGAATGAACATTCTGTCGTTCAGGGGACGACGTCTTTCATCGAAACTTAGTAAAAACAGGCGCCGGAGACTTTCAGTGAAAAACACCCGGAACTTTTTTCAGAATGGACCACCATAATCAAAATGTCACAATCTGCTTAATTTGCGCGACGACAATTCCCGGAAATAACTTCTAGTCAAGATATAATCGCGTTCTACGTAAAATCTTGAAGAAGAACCGCATACAAGAATGCTTAAATTCGTGTAACGTTAACCTTCGTCGAATGCTTAATCTTGTCTGTATGTTGGTCCATTGCGCTCTAAATTTGCTCCATAGTGAGTAGTTTTATGAAAACATATCTAAAGTCTTCTTTATGCATAGATTTTTTTCATGCCAACATAATGGAAGCAGCGTATCACCAATCGAGAACGATGAATTCGTGAAATGTAAACCAACACTTAATACGGTAGATTGGTCGAAGGACGCGCGAAGTGTTTGAAGGCGCTGCGATACGACTAATCGTGCTCGGAAGATGTCCACAGTGCATACACACAGAATTGAAGGCGCACAAGATTTCTCAGCGCTCACACGGATCCGCGTCGCGTCGTACCGTGTTAATTTAAACATGTTCGTAACCAATGCGATTCGGGGTTAATACCAGCCATTTTCGTTGCACAAATCGTGTTGTAAGTGAAATACAGGAACCATACATCAGAATACTTAAATTTTTTACTATGTTTTTGGTCCATTTATTTGAAATCTTCAACTGAACCTCATTGTTAGTCAAGAGTATCTGAAACTTTCAACAAAAAATACCCTGACCCGGAACTCGTTTTCAGAATGCAATATTTTATCAAGAGATTTGACAACGTCTGGTTGTTCATGCGGCGATTTTGCATAGCACGGCAGAAATAGAGGCATACAAATGAAAAAGAACCATATTCATAGTGACTTGAGCCCTGTCGTGCATGGGCTCTTATAAATCTCAGGACTCAAGTCAGAATGGATACAATTCCTTTTGATTGAAATACGTTCAAATGGCCTACGATCTTTTGTCTTGCTACCCTTGTGTTTCCTTCCACATTTGGCCTATGTTGCCACACTAAGGAGGAAAAACGCTGACTTGCAAAGCCCAAAAATTATGAAAAATTTTCACCACGATTAACAAATGAGCAGCTTCGACAGTGACTTGAACTGGTCCCGCGTAAAGCGAACTTGTGAACAGAATGGGGAGGGGAGGGGCAAAGAGATGGGTTATAAAAGACGGAGGGGGAAGCACCAAGGGGAGACCTTTCGGTAATAATTTCAAACATGGAAAAATTGCTTTTTTGGTCCACGGGCGACGCTACTTTATATCGTCCTGTTGAAGTTGAGACACCCTGTACATCGATAAATTAACAGTAATAAATTGCGAAGCGGAAGACTCCCGCAGTTAAGTCTGGAGGTCTTGCCAAATCCCATCCTTGATGTAACCAATGAGATGCCTACGAGACACGGAAAAATGAAAAAAACAATGACGTATAAAATAATTTACTTGGTTGCAAAATTTGATTTATTTTTACGGAACTTTTACTTTCTATATTCGATTTACAACTATTTCCCCGGGAGACTGACTTTATTACGGCTTTCCCCTCCCCCTTACTAATTCTTAATCACCCTGGAAGTCCCTCCCCCCCCCCTCGTCAACGGTCAGCAGAAGGATAGACCATAAAGAGGATGTCAAATGAGGTTTATGAATGAAATTTCAGAACTGCTTCGAGATGAAAATTTCGGTTAAAAAATCAATGGGGTTCAGTAGGCGTTTTTCGGTGCAGAAAACCGAGACCCTGGTCAAGCGAACCGATTCCTTTCGTTTGACAAAACCCTAAGGTCCCAGTTCAATGAAGCCCAGTGCGAGAGTCCTCCGTACACGGAAACAGAAAACTTTTGTATCGATGTGGCACAATGCTCTATCGAACGACAAATTTTCGGTTATTGTTCTTGAATAAACTCATGTGTGTAGACTTTAATCTCGTCTCAACTGAGTTCAAGCTGTGTCAACCGAGAAGATCAGTCGGCGTGACTGAGCGTTAAGCCTTCTAGACTGAAAAGTGCCTACTAAACTGATTTGTCCGTAAAACCGGGTTTTATTTTTTTCTTTCTCTATGTGGCACCGCGTAAAAAAGCGCATTTTATAAAACGTTCCCCCGCGCGCAAAAATATGAGAGATGCGAATTCCATTGAAACAAGTTAGCGAGGTATTTAATCTATAGGCTCACATCTACGAAAAACGTTTTGAAAGCGCAAGTGAGTCATAAACGTGAACTCGTCAATTTTTCAATATTGAATTCCTCAAGTAATACGGGAGACGAACCGTTTTTTATGAACGTTCGAAAGTATGAAAAAGCTTTTTTATTATACTCGTAGGTATAAAAAATGACAAAGTGAACTGATAAAAATGTTTGTGACCGTCCACAAGGACACAGTCCGCGTTAGCAACATTTTCAATAGAGTTGCTTTTCTTCTTAGGCCAAAAAGTGGATTTTGAGAATTCGACAGTAAATTGAATCGAGTTCATGAGAAAGGAACAATCCACATTTTCGAACAAAAAAAAAAAATTTGAGTTACACTAGTCGTATATATTCTTCTGCCAAAAACTCAAAGCTGAGAAAAAAAATTAGTCTATTTTAAGAGGAATTAAAGTTTATTTTCTACAGTGAGCCTTGTTGAGAAATAAAACTTCATACCCTCATTTCTCTCAGTTTGCAGCTTACAGGTCTGTTAGATTAGAAACCGGATTTTGGTCATAACTAGCCCACAATGCGTCCAAATTACGTTTTCTTGAGCTTTCCTGATAGCTGAAAATATATTTAAGAACGCTACGTTCACAAATTTGAAAAATCCTAATTAGCTTCGTTGGTATGTGGCTTGAAGTAAGGCAACCTCAAGGGTGTTTTGCGATTTTTATGTTTGACCGAACTTGTCCCTCTTTTTTCGGTCTTGCACTACATTTTTCAACCCACAAGGAAGATTGGAGTTTCGTCTCCATATCGTAGCCGTGCACTAAAGTATTGTCACCGAAAATTATCCTATCCAAAAATGTAGGATCATTGTTAGAACGTTCAAGCAGCTAACGGGAAATTGACATTTGGTTGGATTTTCGTTCAACGGACAACAATCAAGGGGCAAGTGTAACTGAAACTCGATGCGTGTCTACATATTCTATCAAAATTGTATGTACAGAGCCTTCAGAAATATTACTCTGTTCAACAAGCTCGAAACGACCATTTTCGAGCACTTTGGCCCGCACTTCTTCCACGTGACAAATGTCAGTTGCCGTTGAGGGTCGATTCCCGTACTCCTCATCTTTGACGAACTCCTGACCAGTTTTGAATCTTTTAACCCATTCAAAACAGTGGGAACGTCTCATACAATGATCATGGTAAATTTTACTTAGCATATACCAATAGTTTCGGTATAAGGTATACCGAGTTTAAAACAAAATGTAACGTTGAATCTTTGCTCTATCAGTGATCGCATGATGAAAATCGCAAAACGCACCTGACTTGCTCGTATTCAAGATGACACAGAATAAACACTGATCAAAATAAACAAAATCTGTGAACGTAGCGTTCTTAAGTATATTTTCAGCTATCAGGAAAGCTCAAGAAAACCTAATTCGGACGCATTGTGGGCTAGTTATGACCAAAATCCGGTTTCTAATCTAACAGACCTCGTATGTGGGTTGGTTCCTCTCCGTTGAACTCGGTCTAATTATCTTTGGAGTCCTAAGATGGAGTTTAAGAACTTCGTCTTTGTGTCAATGGAGCAGTGTGAAACTTCCGAAAAACGCGCATTGGCGCCTACAAACCCAAGTGGATACTTCAAGCATTGTGCAATGCGTGAAGTATCCACTTAGGTTTGTAGGCGCCACTGAGCCTCTCACGCTGGCAGCACGCCGCTCCGCTCTGTTAGGCTCTAATATTTTTACTAGCATAGTCAGCGTTTTTTAACTGATGTTTTTGAAATGTTTGCACACTCTGTATTGATTATTCTCATTTAAATTGATGAAATAAAAAACTATGTATCAATTTATTAAAGGAGAGTAATAATATAATGTGTTTTTTTAAGTATTGGTTGGTTTCGTGTCAAATTTAATGATTTCCAAGGCACGTAAATTTTTTATTTTACATTTTGTGCTTTTACTATGCTGCAGTGAGGTGTAAGCGCAACCAAACGCTCAAAATTTGACGTATTTGATCGAAACGAAAAGATCGATGTACAAATGGGTTGAAAGTAAAGATTGCGTGTTTCTTAGTTTTTTCCCCTCTTTTATTCATTTTAGCAGTTTCTTTCGGCACAACTGCGGCTTATTGAGATTAACATCGATACCATCGCTTGGAAAAGGTTTTACAAATATTTGTCACGTTTTAAAAATATAAATGTTTACAAAATGAAGTAATAATTTTGTAAGAAAAAAATTTAAAAAATAAAAAAAAGTACCTATACATATGTAAGGTATATTGTACATTGAATATTTTAAGGATAGAAATAAAACCATATATTCACCAATGACAATTTAGAAAGATGAATCAAAAGGAGAAAGTAACAATTCATTTAAAAAATGAGCAACCTTAACAACACCTCCTTCTCTCTCAATTTCATCTTGTCAATAAAATTTTACAAACCGACTAAAATATAACGCTTGAACCAAGTCATTGTTGCTTTTTTTTGCGTGTGGGCGTAAACTACTGGACAAAGAAGGTGCGCGGACAAAAAAACGTTGACAAAATGTCCTGAAAACAATCAAGAACCAAGCCTCTTAATTTGAGCGGATTGCCTTTTGATTTAAGCAAAAATCTGATTGAATCAAGAGTATTTTTTCTTGCCGATGTTTTCAAGAGTCTGAACTCTAGATCCAATGCAATTTTTTTCCAGTGTATTTTTTCATGCGCGGCAGTATTTGATTCACGATCGCCTTTCACCAGAAGTTGAAAATATGCTACGCAGTTTTTCAGTAACAAATAAGCGGGCGCAGCCTCTCACGAGACTTAAGGTGATTTGATGGACGCCATATTTTGTGTCAGAACGGCATGCGATATATCGCATCAATTAGTTCAATTTTTCAGCTACTCGTCATTTTTCTCCAATTTTGAGATCGTAATTCTATTGTCAGGAGACTAAAGCACTCACTTACCAATTTTTACAAAGAAATTCAACGTAATAAAGGCGTGGTTTTTTCAGAGAGAAAACATCGCATTCGATACTGATATCGAAACTGCACTCGAATGCGATATTTTCTCTCTAAAAAAAACACGCCTTTATTACGTTGAATTTCTTTGTTAAAATTGGTAAGTTAGTGCTTAAGTCTCCTGACAACAGAATTGCGATCTGGAGATTGGAGAATAATGACGAGTAGCTGAAAAAATGGAACCAATTGATGCGATATATTGCATGCCGTTACAAAATATGGCGTCCATCGAATCACCTTAACTCACACTGAAAAATGTGGGCTTACGAAAATTCTCATCGAGTGATTGAGGCAACAGCCCCTCCTCGGGAAAATATTTTTCGACGGAGGGAGATGAAAAATTCCGAACGGCTTGGAGGGAGACCTATTCAAACGTCGAATGCCATTAAAATCACGGGGTATGACTCCCGCAAAAAGGAAGACTCCACCTGCATTGATATGACACGAGGGCGCCATGAGGGTCTAGTTTAAGAAGATCACAGTTAACGTTCGATTTTGTCAAAGACCCCGTTCATACTGAGGTGGAAAACATCTTACACAGTGGTGTCAAACGTACAGAAATTGAGCTCCTACATACTTACGGAGAAAGAAACCTCAGTTGTACAAAACGAATCGTTCAATAAGCGATGTCTGGTGGCGTACTTTTTGCGATACATCGATTACCCTGCCATTTTAATCTTTTGAAAAGAATCGATTACAGAATCGATTAATAATCGATTCTTTACCATAGCTTCAAAAGGGGAAATATCGATAATCGATCACTCACGCCTCGCCACCGGCGCTTTCCAGTGTGGAGACTGATTGTGAGCCCTCCGAGGCAAGAATTCAGACCGGCTCGCAGACTCTCCAGGTTGCCAGATTTGCCGGTATGTCTTCGCACTTAATGAACTTAACACTGCACTGGAAAAAAAAAAAAAAAAAAAAAACACATTGTATCTAGAGTCCAGACTCTTGAAAACATCGACAAGAAAAAGGACTCTTGGTTCAATCAGATTTAAGCTTAAATCAAAAGGAAATCCGCTCAAATTAAGAGGCTTGGTTCTTGATTTAAGCTTAGATCTGATTGAATCAAGAGTATTTTTTCTTGCCGATGTTTTCAAGAGTCTGGACTCTAGATCCAATGTGTTTTTTTTTTCCAGTGCATTCTGTGGCGACAATCTCGGATTTACCGTCAGAGTTGGTAGTGTGGCGCTAATCTCTGTGGGGCGAATCAGCGTAGCCCAAATGTTCCATTTTATTCTAACACTAGCAGGAAACCCGTGCTACGCACAGGAAAACCCCACCATCAGCAATCACTGTGATTAGTGATCAGTTACTAATTGTGTTTCTGAATTATTATCTACTATTTCAAAATTGGCGAGACGCACTGGTTTGATTAAAAAGTTGATATTAGTAGTATGCTGCTATTTTGGTCTGTTCTGCAATAAGCTCACATGATAATTATAATAATCAAAAATTCCCAATCAAAAGTTGGTTATTTTCATAAAGATTTGTTACTTTTGTCAGTTCAATGTTTAATTGAAGTTAGCTGGTGAGTTTCAGCCGCGAAATAATTACGGGATTTAACCAGCGGTTTCGTTTAATTCACAGCAATGGCGGGTTTGTCATCTACATCGCGGAGAAAACTTGATTTTTCCTGGGATTTTGTAAAACAAATTAGAAATTACACGATAATCACCACGGTATCACGGCAAATACGTCGTGTTCCTAGCGAATTTTTAAGATCATTACAATTGCGCGTTATTCACATCAATATCGTGGCATACACGCGAATCTCTGACTCAATTAAGATTACGTAAATGTGCGCATGAAACTCATAAACATCTGTTACTTGAGATGGGCGAAAACGTATGATTTTCCTTCAATTTTGTATGATACCACATACCCACTCCGGAGTTCAAATAGTTGCTCGCTTCAATTCTGCTTGTTAAAAGTGACGAATTGGAAGAATCCAATCTTAATTTCACGAGAACCATATGGGATGTAACCATCGGTTTCCCTATATAAGATTTAATGTTTTGAAAAATAAAAAAAAAAAAAAAAAAAAAAAAAAAAAAAAGAGCATTAGCGATGATTTAAAATTTTGCAAGTAAGACTCATGTGTTTTGGTTAAACTATGATAGAAACAGAAAGCAGGTGAAGAATGTCGAAGCGATGTTCTAGTTTTGCTCCGCTGTCAGCACCGCGTCTGCAGGCGCACTGCGCAGTGTGACCGAGCCGTCATCACAGTATAGAACGCCTTCAATCTAGCAAGCGGCAATTTGGACATCTTCCGTGGTGAAATAGTTGTATCAAGAGCGCCCTCCACGATCGGAGTCAAATATTGATGAAATGCGCGCGAAACCCCCGCTTCTCCTCCGATTGAAGCGTTGCACACCGTCTTTATGTTCCATTTTGATTTATTTATTTTATTTTTGAAGCCAAGCAACAGATTCTCTCAAAATTTCCCGAGAATTTGCCTTAATCATTTCAAAACAGAAGATAAAAGTAACAAAAAGTAACCCCAGGCGACGTGAAGACTAAATCACAACAATTTTTTTACTTTCGAACTTGAGCAGGTAAATTTTTTCAAAAAAAAAAAAAAAAAACAAAAAAAAACAAAACGAAACGAAAGGTTCCGCGGAGCACATTTTTCACTAATCTTGCAAAAAAACGGAAGAAAACTCGAACCAATGCGCGAACCAATCGCGAAAATCGCGAACCAATGTCATAGAATGAAGAGACTACGTCAGTCTCTTTATTCTATGCCGATGCATAGACAGATTTTCCAGATTTTCACATCCCTGAGAGAGTAGCCCGGCAACGGATGCACGAGTCGGAGCTCGCAACAATCATGGCGCGGCGTTTCCAACAGCGCGACGCCGAACTCGTTCCATCTTCCTCGCACTCGTTGGACGCTTAACTCCTTCCATCTTCCTCGCACCCGTTGCGCGTACCAGAAGAACACACGTAAAATTTATCAGCTGTCTTTCAGCGCGAAACGCGGAAATCGCTCCATCTCGCTCGCACTCTCTCTCGCACCCGTTGTCCTTACGGAAAAATCGACCCACGCGGACCACGATATCCCGCGAACCGGCGGGCGGATCGCGAAATCCTCCCTTATCCGGCGCCTCGCGGTAGAGAGGGATCCCAGTGCGGAATCTCAGGGTCACACGGCCTCCCGTTCACGAGATCCGCTGATACGTGAGTGAGTCAGTCAGTCAGTGAGTGAGTCAATCAACGTGAAGTCTGCTTTATTAGTAATAGAGAAAAATGTGGGCTTACGAAAATTCTCATCGAGTGATTGAGGCAACAGCCCCTCCTCGGGAAAATATTTTTCGACGAAGGGAGATGAAAAATTCCGAACGGCTTGGAGGGAGACCTATTCAAACGTCGAATGCCATTAAAATCACGGGGTATGACTCCCGCAAAAATGGAAGACTCCACCTGCATTGATATGACACGAGGGCGCCATGAGGGTCTAGTTTAAGAAGATCACAGTTAACGTTCGATTTTGTCAAAGACCCCGTTCATACTGAGGTGGAAAACATCTTACACACTGGTGTCAAACGTATGGAAATTGAGCTCCTATATACTTACGGAGCAAGAAATCTCAGTTGTACAAAACGAATCGTTCAATAAGCGATGTCTGGTGGCGTACTTTTTGCGATACATCGATTACCCTGCCATTTTAATCTTTTGAAAAGAATCGATTGACAGAATCGATTAATAATCGATTCTTTACCATAGCTTCAAAAGGGGAAATATCGATAATCGATCACTCACGCCTCGCCACCGGCGCTTTCCAGTGTGGAGACTGATTGTGAGCCCTCCGAGGCAAGAATTCAGACCGGCTCGCAGACTCTCCAGGTTGCCAGATTTGCCGGTATGTCTTCGCACTTAATGAACTTAACACTGCACTGGAAAAAAAAAAAAAAAAAAAAAAAAAAAAAAAAAAAAAACACATTGTATCTAGAGTCCAGACTCTTGAAAACATCGACAAGAAAAAGGACTCTTGGTTCAATCAGATTTAAGCTTAAATCAAAAGGAAATCCGCTCAAATTAAGAGGCTTGGTTCTTGATTGAAGCTTAGATCTGATGGAGTCAAGAGTATTTTTTCTTGCCGATGTTTTTAAGAGTCTGGACTCTGGATCCAATGTGTTTTTTTTTTTTCCAGTGCATTCTGTGGCTACAATCTCGGATTTTCCGTCAGAGTTGGTAGTGTGGCGCTAATCTCTGTGGGGCGAATCAGCGTAGCCCAAATGTTCCATTTTATTATAACATTATAACGGCATGGTAAGGTAAGAGCACTCATGCACTTTTCACACTCAACCTGTAAGTATACAAATTAGTGATGAGTAGGAGAAGCTCTCATTCCTTGGCCCTGATTTCCCCGACTTTTGAAACCGAGACATGAATCCTTCAACTTGAGGAGGGGTGGAGCCTTCATTTTATTCCCGCGATTCAGGGCTGGAGAAACTTCCATGGGGCATTCAAGATAAAAGTTCCGAGGGAGACGCACAGAGTATAAATCAAACTCCGGTTTGCAGAGACAATATCTCGAGTAAGTCAGCCGTTCCCAGGGAAAACGCCGTATGAACATTCGACTGTTGCTAAATCTCCAACGATAAAATATTTATACTGGAGGAAAGTTATGAATATTTTCCCTTCAAATTTGGACATACCGTAGTTCAGATTGCGAACGACGTTCTTCAAAGAATTAGAAGAAAAATATCCACAGATTTTCCAGGGAATTTGCGTTTTATTGAGGGAAATTTTCCAACGTTTGAAAGCTCACGCGGCGTTTTTCATTGGCACGGCAGAACTTACTGTAAAATTCAGATTTTTTCTTACCAACATAATGGAAGCAGCGTACCACCAACCGAGAACGTTGAATTCGTGAAATGTAAACCAACACTTAATATGGTAGATTGGTCAAAGGACGCGCGAAGTGTTTGAAGGCGCAGGAATACGACTATTCGTGCTCGAAAGATGTCCACGGTGCATACACACAGAATTGAAGGCGCACAAGATTTCTTAGCGCTCACACGGATCCGCGTCGCGTCGTACCGTGTTAATTTAAACATGTTCGTAACCAATGCGGTTCGGGGTTGATACCAGCCATTTTCGTTGCGCAAATCGTGTTGTAAGTGAAATTTCGAACAGGAGCCATACATCAGAATACTTAAATTTTTTACTATGTTTTTGGTCCATTTATTTGAAATCTTCAATTGAACCTCATTGTTAGTCAAGAGTATCTGAAACTTGAATGATCGATTAGCGATATATCTCTATTTGAAGCTACAGGAAAGAATCGATTATTAAAGTGTCCGTTGCGAACACTCTGTAAATCGATCCTTTCCCGTAGGTTCAAACGGTGGGTCAATCGATAAATCGCAAAGCACGCCACGCCACCGGTGAAATTCGTCCGAAAGGGAAAGGAATCTACACACAAGAGAGTCGGATTCAGGTCTAATTGAAAACGTGCGATTTGCGTGCGGGTGAAGCGAGATATTTTCTCATTTTAATCCGTGGCAAAAAATCGATAATCGCTAATAAATTCTCCCACATTATAGATTTACTATCGCAAAACTGATAAAAAAACAGACAAATTTTGTCTTCGACTATGAAAACGGGACTTACTGATTTCATGTTCGGCAAGATCGTACGTATATGTACCGTCTTTTACATGCTCACTTGGTTACGTTTTCACCGAAAAAAACTAACACACTTTACGGTTAGATATCGGCAAAAGAAGATGACATTTTTCACGAGAGGGCATAAGCATAGTGTAGCTCTCTGGCGGAATAATGTGGACTCGCTGCAGTTTTGTCAGAAATGACGTTTTTGAGTACTCATTACTTTCCGTCAACCCTCGCAATTTGCAAGAGGGGAAAACTTGCTGTTTTAGTGGGATAATTCGGTTCATTTCATTAAAACAAGGGGGGGTACCCCCTGACCGCTTTGCGGTGCATCCTTTCGATACATTCCGCGCCTTTACCGCTAGGCGTTATCATTATGATTTTATATTAAAGAGTAAGATGAAATTAGTGGAATTTTGAAAATTCGGTCGATACTATTTTCTGCGTACACGCGAGGGTTTGATGGAGAATTCGTAAACAAAAATGTTATTGCTTCATATGAGAGTTTGTAGTGAGCTGAGTTCGCAGACATTTTTTCTGATATGGGAAATTGTAGGAAAATAGACTTAAAAGTGACAAAATGCACCGCCTTGTGACGTCATCTGACGGCATCACCCATTTAAACATGTGTATTTTAGCATATTGGGTTATTTTATCATATTTCTTCCAATAATTGTTCAATTTAGAAACCAAGAATAAGCTCATGCTCAGTTCTCTTAGCAGTTCCGTTTTAAACATGAAATTTACAAAATCTCAGGCGTTTGCAAATTCTCCCGTTCAGAGTTTCTTGTGTTGTAATGGATTGCTGGCAACCATGAGTTGAAGCGACTTCATTTTGAAGCTTCCTCTGCGGCTGAAAAGAGGGACCAAAGAGGAATCACTAAAGAATTAATCCATCCGAGTTGCAATTATGATCGCAGCGCTTTCCAAGAAAAACGAGTCTCTGACACGTGTCATCGTCTCTCGCAAACCGAGTAAGATTTTTGAAAACTTCTGACGTTCCGCTAGATTTCGTGAATATTTTTCAGTCTCTCTTTTAAAGCATTCATGACGCTCGAGAGGAAAGTCTTCGGGGCGCAGTCTGCTCCAGCCGTTTCAAAAGCTCTGATCTGTTTAAAATGCATCCGCTGTAACTTTTTCTCCTGGATTGTTGGACATATCTCAGATTTCCACGGGAGAGGTAAGAAATGGATGTATTTCTGCCAAACAGAGCTATAGGCACTAAGACATGAGCCCTGAGACCCATAAGAATATATGTATAACAGGGCTCACGTCGTAAAGCACATAGTTCCGTTTGATAGAAATACGTCCAAATGAGTGGCTGAAGAAGACGGACGGCTCGAATCGCGTGCAAAAAAACTTAGTCCTAATTCCGGGAAAATTGCACGTTACTTTGAGATCACTCCGTCAAAACACAAGAGCCCTCTTCATTTCTCAAAAAATAATTTACTTTTTACTCCTAATATTAGTAATCTTCCTTATGCTAAAAGGAGATACATTCTGACTACCCATGGTCAAGTTATAAAAACTTGAACTTAATTTTGCAATCAATTGACTACAATCAATTTCTGGCTTACTCAAAACAGCATCTATCTGCATACGGAAACTTATTTTGCAATGAAAGGACAACAATCGATTTCTGGCTTATAAAAAAAAACACCTATCTGCATAGGAAAACTTCATTTTGCAATGAAAGGGCCACAATCGATTTCTGGCTTATTCAAAGCAGCACCTTTCTGCATAGGGAAACTTAATTTTGCAATGAAAGGACCACGATCGATTTCTTTCTTCGAAATTAATGGCGCTCATCCTACAACGCGTTACACAAACCAAAGGAATTGGAAATAGTGGCTCCTCGTAGAAAAAATTAGAACATTCATTCGCGCGCACCGGTGGTATTTCAAATTTTTTTAGGACCATTTCCGGTTTTAGTGGGTATGCTCTTACGTAAAGGTGCTCTGCACCGCTCGAGATGCAGGACTGTAACCAGAAATTTTTCAGTGCATGATGCACCTGATAATTGCCTATAAAATGGTAAAAATTTTAAAAATAACGTACCATTACCAAGATGCAATTGTTGTTGACATTCCCTGGTAAAAATTGGCGATAAGAGCTGCGTTTCAAAATACCATAGGAATCTATAGCCGGCTAAAGAAGGCTACAGAAAATCATATAGCTGGCTGTAGAATGCGGAGAAAATCATACGGCCGGGCTATACGGAACGATGAAAAATTATGCAGCCGGGCTATAGTTCCTATCGCCGGGCTTTACACTTTATCGCCTGGCTGTTGCTTTTTCGCCATCGATTATAGAAGGCTATAAGAAATTGTGTAGAAATTCGTGTGCTTTGGAAATCATTAAGTTTGATACGGAACCACCTTAATATTTAGCAAACCACACGTTATATTTTCCTTTAATATATATTTTTTTCATCAATTAAAACGAGAATAATCCATACAGGATGTGCAAACATTTCAAAATCATGAGTTGAATAACGCTGACTCCGCAGATTACATATTAGAGCTAACACAAGCGGAGCGGCGACGCACTGGCGCCTACAAACCTAACAGGGATACTCACGCATTGCGCAACGCGTGAAGTATCCCTGTTAGGTTTGTAGGCGCCAATGCGCGTTTCGCGCTGGCTTCCCGCCTGTCGCGCCGCAGCGTGCCACGGCGCTTGAAGCGACTATTTCACACCAGAGGTATTGCACAGTATCATACAAAACTGAAGGCGCTCTAATATATTAGGAATGGCAGGCATCCATCAAAAGTACGGAGCTTTCCTCGCAAAATAAATCAAGATACTACGGCCCAAAAAGAGAGCAGTGGTCCAAAAACTCACTAAGTCCTAGCATCCGTAATTAGTGACGTTTAGCATACACTTTATCGCCTGACTGTGAGTTGCTTAATCGCCATCGGCTATAAAAGGCTATAAGAAATTGTGTAGCCGGCTATAGAAGCTATTGGAAATCTTACAGCCGGCCGTAGGTCTATGGTATTTTGGAACACAGATTCTACTGCCAATTTTTACTAGGGTTCCTTTATTCTAAATACATTTCGAGCTCGATGCTCACAATCAGTAGAAAAGGTGACGAAGATAGGACTACATACTGCCGTGACAGCGAAGAGAGCAGTAAATGCATGCTGGGATGAACCTCGAGACACATAAAAGCATGTGCAAACCATGGCTCATAGAGATATACACTTACTGCTCTTTTGGCTATCACGGCAGCATAAGTGAAAGATGTGCTATTTACATGCATTTCAATACAGATTACAACAACGAACGAACATGTTCCAATGAATACAAAGTAAGAATGGAAATAAATGACGAAAGGCAAATAAAGTCAATAGTGACGAAAGGATTGTCAACATTAATTGCATCTCGGTATATTATTTTTACAATTTAACAGAAATATTTCTTAGAAAGGGTATGGGGTCCATGGTCAACAATTTCTCATTGGAGGGAAGAGGGGCTCAAAGTAAAAACCCCTGGACTCCCCCTTTAATTTAAAGGGGGAGTCCAAATAAATTAATAAAGGGGGGCGGGTAAATAAATTACTCTGTATTGCAAATTTTCGGGTTGTGGAGAGGGGTAATGGCCCAGACCCTATGAGCGTCTTCTTCCCTTGTCGACGCCACTACCCAGACGTCTTCATTCTCCATGCAAAGGGACGTGAATAAGGGACGGCTCGGTTTGATTTTTTGTGGGGGCGAATTTAAATTGAGTCGCCGGACAGGAGCAGGGACGAGGGGAGGGGACAGAGGACTGGGACTGCATTAAGGGCGAGGGATCGAAACGAAAGACCACAGGGGGGAAGGGGAGGGGGGCATGTACCCTGTACCCGGCCGGGGCGGAAAACAAACGAGAGACATTACGCGTAATCGGGACGATGTGATAAATTCTCTCCGGTTTTTCAACGAAAACAACGGTCTAAATTCCTTGATTTGTTTGTCTTTCCGCCGCCAACAGATCAATGCGAATTTGTCGCGATGTTGCGAGGGTCGTAGATTCCCGATTTTTCGGTCGGGAACGAAGGTTGTATCGCTTATCGCTTGAATTGAAATTGCGGCAGAATATCTTTTCCGCACAAAGTACATTAGTGGTAATTTTTCCGATTATCGTTGCCGCACAAAATCATTTCCGCACAAATTAGATCGACAATCTATGGAAGAAATAGCAAGAAGGAGTTGAAGTCTAAGCACGCTCATGAAAATAATGGAAAATTCACGGACGAAAATCTGGACCCTGACGATCCCTGTTGGACTGCTGAGTAAGGTAAGAAATAATTGTTTCAATCTTTGTTCACTCATTTTTCTTAAATATGCCTCATAATTTTCTCGACGTTGCCATATCCTATATACTACAGAAAATGATTTGTGCGGAAATGATTTTGTGCGGCAACGATAATCGTAAAAATTACCACAAATGTACTTTGTAACCCCAATATGTAACCCTTCAAAAATTAACCGGAAAATATGAGCGATCCAGTTACTTTGTGCTCTACCCCATCGATTATAACACAAAATGTCGGTTTACTTTTTCCACCTGTGTATCGCTCCATTTCAACCCTTGACTTCCTTGTCTATCGCTATGTCTATCAATTTCAAAAACAGCCCGCTGATTGGAGTATGGAACTTCGACGGATGGAATCATCTACCTTATTGGCCTCAATTTCACGAGTAAACAGAGACACGACGTCGATGAGAGCTCCTGTTTGAGGCTTTGTTGATGTCGTAGATAGGTCGATAGCGCAGGGGTCGTCGCACAGTGGATCGAGTCAATTAGAAAGGTCGGACGTCAAATTTTTGACTAAAACTGCATATTTTGATGTTTGTTTCGTCGAATTTTAAATTTCAATAGGTGTCAACAGAAGAAAATTTTACGAGGAAACCAACGGAACCACTTTCAGAACCTCTAAGTTTTGTATAAACGGAGTTATAAGCGTTTGAAGTTTCAACAATGGAGATGTTGCATGTGTGAGGAATTTGCGATTTGACTGATGATTCTTATGTAAAAGTTCGCGAGAAACACGATGGTGCCACTGGTTTTCTCTGAAATCAACTCCCAAGCTCAAAAAAAGCTCTCAAGTTGAGGCCAAAATGGAGGGGATATCCCACGCTATCCTGAGAGTCCACCTCTACATCAAGGCAAACTCTCCATGCAAAGATAGGGAGCAAATACATTGACAGGGCTGCCACCTTATTTGGGGACTCCAAAACTGAAATCACGGCAACCCTGCTAATGTATTTGCTCCCTATCTTCGCATGGAGAGTTTGTCTTGATGTAGAGGTGGACTCTCAGGATAGCGTGGGATATCGCCTCCATTTTGGCCTCAACTTGAGAGCTTTTTTTGAGCTTGGGAGTTGATTTTAGAGAAAACCAGTGGCATCATCGTGTTTCTCGCGAACTTATACATAAGAATCAACAGTCAAATCGTAAATTCCTCACACATGCAACATCTCCACACTGAAAAAAATTATCGGCGTTTTTAGCACGGTCCGTTGGTACCTTTACCATCTCACTTTTTTTACCAATTATTGGTAATTTTACCAAGACAGACTGGTTAGCTTGCCTAAAAACCGGTATTTTTACTGTTTTTTTCAGGTAAAAATACCACTTATATTGGTAATCAATTCTCGGTAACTTTGCCATTTTATCTCGGTAATTCTACCACAGTCGATAAAAAATATTGGTGTTTTTACCAAGGTCCAGTAAAATTACCGAGAAAGTTCGAGAAGTACCGAGATTTCTCGGTAAAATTACCAATTCTATTAAATTAATGGTAATTTTACCAAGAAAAAACTGGGATCAAATAGAACCCTGAATTCTTGGTAATTTTACCCTTCTCTTAGTAAATACGCCGAGATTTTTTTTTTTTCAGTGCATTTGTCCGACCTCTCCTACTGTCTCGATCCACTGTGCGTCGCTTCGAAGGAATGACAAGACGAACAAGCATTTGAGCGTTTAATCGTTGTTATTCGAATGTTCTACGTTTCCAGACCGGATTGATTGCCGTCCACCCTACTTAAACGGCGGAAAAACGCTCCGAGCCGGGACATCGATGAAAATGGTGCCGCGCTAAGTAAGAACGCCGTATGAGCATTCGAATGTTGCCGAATCACCTCTCTGAAAATATTTATCTTTGAAGAAAGTTATGAATCATTTTCGTCGAACTGTGCAGACACCTCAGATTAAATTGCCAAAAAAATATCCTGAAAAATTGGAAGAAGGGTATTTACAAATTTTCCCGAAAAATCGTGATTTGTTAGAGGAAATGTGGCAACATCTAAAGGCTCATACGGTGTTTTTCCATAGGACGGCAGCGTGAGCCATGAATTCCAAGACCGGCAATAAAATGAAATGTGACCGGCGCGGCAGCCGAGGAAAAAGGAATCGTTGCGCTTTCAGTGCTCGCGATCTCCCGTCGGAAAATCCCTTAAATTACGTTTCTCGAAGGGGCCAAGTAGATTTCTACGAGCTGATTATTGAAAGTTTATAGACAACTCGATGGACGAAGGGAAAATGGAGCTATCGAAAGGTCTGGTTACACGATCAAACTGAACCATCTCTCGTTGGTCGCATCCTCACCTCAGGTCTTTTCCCACCAATCAGAGCTTCAGTTTGATGGCTCAATTTGATCGTGTGACTGGACCTTTATTGATTGGCGGGGGCAGGGTTGTCGGCGGGTCTGGAAAATCAGGAAGTTGAGGGAAAGTCAGGAAATTAACAGGAAAAGTCGGGGAATTTTTCGGGTGCGTCTAGCAGAAGTGAGTGTAATTTAAAGGGCGAAAAATCAAGGTGGAAGTTTTGATGTCAGGGAAAGTCAAGGAATCCGAAAATTTTGGAGTCATGGAAAAGCAAAAATAGTCTGGAAAAAGTCAGGGAAAGCAAGGGAATTTGATGATGAGGAAATTATGGCAACTCTGCGGGTGATTCTTGCAGACTACAGAGGAAAATAATGGACAAACTATGAAGTTTTTCGTGGGTTGCCGTTAGTTATTCCGTTATTAATTTCCTTTTCCCATTGCCACCATCCGCTTCCACGAATGGGATCGCTCCATGTTACCTTTATCTTCTCTGTCTACCACTTTGTCTATCAATTTTAATAATTCAATCGTTGGAGGGACAAACCTCATTAGACACTTAGTTCCTACTATATAGTTTTATTAATATACATGGAGCTGTATCATCAGTGCAAGGTAGTCTAGGCTATAGATCATCAAGGGGCGAGCGAAGGGACCTATTGGTTGCTGGGGACCGGGAATCGTCCGGATTTCACGATGCGTAAGTTGAATTTTCACTTTGGATCGACCTCGCCTGCGTTTTTTATCAGCAAAAATAGCACAGCAAGTAGAAAGCTCCTTGCTTACCTTAAATTTTGTGGTAATCCTTTTTTGTAATCCAGAGACAGATGAAATTACTCCTTACGGACAGGACAGGAAACTTCACACGGAATCCAGAACTTTCTCACTGAACAGAAACGTTTCACTCTCGGCTAAATTATTTTCGAGCCCCTCTACAATATCGGGCGTAAGTTCTGACACAAAGAAAGGAGGGAATATATGGTTTAAAAATTAAATAGAAAACTGAAACCGAGCACACATGAGGTAAAATCGAACTGTTCTCCCGTTTCACTCGATTCCTCGATATCTTTTTTTTTTTAAAACACAAACAGAGGTAGAAAATTATTAGAAGTAATATTAACGATAGCGGACAACTACAATAATAAACGCCGGTTCACTTTTTAAAGGACTACATTCCTGGGAATTGAGTAAATTTTTCACTGACTTCAGTGATCACTGATCATCCACTGACTTTGGACCCACAACTGCGTTTCGGTGTGGTAAAGGAAACGACGCTCAGTAGGAAAGAACTTGAGACGGCCAAACAAAATAGTGTTTTAAAACCACAAAAAATAATTTAAAGAAAAACGCTTCGTAAAGCTTCGCTAGAATCAACTTCAAACGATTATAACATTTCTAATAGGAAATGATGATAAGGGATTCGGCAAGACACGTTAGCACGCACAACGTCCGATCAACGATTTTAATTCAATACGAGATCTGAGAAACAATATCCGCCGATGGTGGGTTTAAAACATTCACCGGCTTATTATTCAAAAAACGCGAACTTAACGATGAGATCATTCCGATGGATATTCAAGTGAGATCAATCGGGAAGACACGTGAAGCACTTGTAATTTCAGATCCAAGGATTTATTTCAATACACAAAACGGGCCTCTTGGACTCTTTGACCTCGAAAAACACGATCCGTAACAACGGAGGTCTTCAATTGTTTTACCCGTGCGATTTCACCGGACGGTAATTTGCAAACGTGAACTAGCTTTGAAAGGGATTTTAAAGTAATTTGAAATTCTCAGGTGGGAAAAACGGCAAGACACGCGAAGCACTAAAAATTTCAGATCCGGGGTTTTGCTTCATTACACAGCACAAGCTATTCTCGGATCTCGAGATCTTGGAAGTGTCCCACTCAATTCGCGAAGGTGAGTGTTCCGGGACGACGAGAGAATACGAGAACGCGAGACGGAGGAAAAGCGCGGGGAGACACGCGGAGCGTCGGCGAAGTTCACTGCACCACTGACGACAACGGGGGAAAACGCCGACACCCTCCGATGAATGGGGAGAGCGCGGGACCTGGCGTGGCGTGGCGTTGCGTCACTGCGCGGCGCGCCTCCAGCGCGGGGGTTCCGCGGAAAAACCGAGGGCGACATTGCGACACCGCCCTCCGCGAGCCTGTAAACCGTAAAATGGACCCGTAAGTGGGTCACTTCCTAGGAGAAAAAAGAGGTGGTCGCATTTTGAGGATTTGTTTACCGCCGGACGTAGGCACACGGTGAGAAAAAGTAACCCAAATCTTGTGTTAATACAGGAATCCCTGGTAAAAATTGGCGATAGGAGCTGCGTTTCAAAATACCATAGGAGTTCTTATAGCCGACTGAAGAAGGCGATACAAAAATCATATAGCTGGCTGTAGAATGCGAGAAAAATCATACGGCCGGGCTACACGAAGTGATAAAAAATTATACAGCCGGGCTATAGTTCCTATCACCGAGCTTTACACTTTATCACCAACAGCCTGATTGTTGACATTTTGTGGTTGTCGGATAGACATAGATGACATAGGTTAAAAGGCGGAGCATGATTGGTCGGCTATGTCTTATCGCTGCTTTTTATCGTGCCTTTGTCGGGTGGAATAGACGACATTCTGCCGGAAACTTAAGAGGTGCCTTTAACTTGTCGAGAGTTCCACCCGACGTAGGCACGATAAAGCAGCGATAAGACATTTCCGACCAATCACGCTCCGCCTTTTAACCCATGTCACCTATGTCTACCGGATAAACACAAAAGTTTAACAATCAGGCTGCTGGCTGTTGCTTTTTTGCAATCGGCTATAAAAGGCTATAAGAAATTGTGTAGAAATTCGTGTGCTTTGTAAACCCAACAGGGATACTTCCCGCGTTGCGCAATGCGTGAAGTATCCCCCTAAGGTTTGTAGGCGCCAGTGCGTCGCCGCTCCACGTTGTGTTATTAGGCTCTAATATTTCGTCTGGCGGAGTCAGCGTTATTCAACTCATGATTTTGAAATGTTTGCACATCCTGTATGGATTATTCTCATTTGAATTGATGAAAAAAAATATGTATTAAAGGAAAATATAACGTGTGTTTTGTAAATATTAAGGTGGTTCCGTATCAAACTTAATGATTTCCAAAGCACACGAATTTCTACACAATTTCTTATAGCCTTCTATAATCGATGGCGAAAAAGCAACAGCCAGGCGATAAAGTGTAAAGCCCAGCGATAGGAACTATAGCCCGGCTGCATAATTTTTTATCGCTTTGTATAGCCCGGCCGCATGATTTTCTTCGCATTCTACAGCCAACTATATGATTTTCTGTAGCCTTCTTCAGCCGGCTATAAGAATTCCTATGGTATTTTGAAACGCAGCTCTTATCGCCAATTTTTACCAGGGTATATCACACTCAATAGATGAAATTTCAAAAATGAGACAGATAGATTCTCATGAATTGGACTGTGCGTTTTGCAATTCGAAACTACAATTTCTGGCTCAGGTTAGAAACAACGAAGGTGCAATTAGATTCCCTACGTACATAAGAGTTTTTACGGATGAGCGAGACATTGTGGTTCCTAACGGCAAAATTAAATTAAATAAATTGATGATCCTTCTCATTAGAGATTAAATATCGATGACCGAAGTACAAAACCTCGCACTTCCAATGCCGTATTTCAAAATCTCCGCTCCTAGTTGATGCATGTTTTCGAAGGGGAACAAGTCAACTTTACAGCTTGAAATTTATGCAGAACTTTCGATTAATAGAGAAGAAAAATCAAGGAAAGTTCCAAGAAATTACTTATGTAAACTAGTTTTCTTAGGAAAGAATAAAGTATGTGACTGGAAGTCTATAACGTCGCATACGGATATACGTGTTCTCGCACTTTAGCCACTGCAATACGTTTGTTTTTTTATAATTTTTTTTTTCATTAATTTTTTTTTTTGCAAAGTGAAAAGGTTTGCACAGTGTTTTCCCTGAGGATGGCAAAGTGATCCTGCGGGCTGATGATTGAAATTGATAGACAAAGTCATAGACAGAGGAGACAACAAGGGATATGGAGAGATCCTATTGGTGGAAGCGGGTGATTGCAAAGGACAAAGGAGGTAGGTAATAGACTAACTAACGGCAACCCACGAGATACCCTACAGTTAGTCCATCATTAACCGCCGTAGTCTAGACAAACCCATCCATTTCAACCAATAGGATTGCTCCATACTCCCCATGTCAACTTTGTCTATCGCTTTGTCTACCAATTTCAACAATCAGCCCGCAGGTCCCTGGGTCGAAAAAGTTTCTAGGGTTTCTCCCTGAGTGGATCACAAAGAAGATGACAAAAATTCGGGTCTTGCTGCAGGTTGGGATTCCGTCGACGGAGCCGCTCCTTTTCATTGTCTCCGCGAATGAATAATTATTATTATGACTCAATAGCAGACAAAGATAATTAAAATGTGATGGCAAAGAGAAACGCGGGGCGGGAGAGCGGGGCGGTGGCCTCGGAAACGCGATCTCAAAGCGCGAAAGAAAAGGCCGGAGTCGAAGGGATGAAGGAGCAAGGTAACTCGACCCGAAATACCACCTCGCCCTTATCGGAGGAAAGGTTTCCACTCTCTAGCCGTCCCTTCCGCCGACTCGCCCGTCCTTAATTTCAGCGCCTGAAACGCGAGAAAACGAAAGACGGAGAGCGAAAATTTGAAAGCGGCTTCAGTCGAGGAACTGGACCGCGTTAAGCACAGAACAAGGTGTCTAGTTTTCTTGGCAAAGCTCATTCCTTGTTTTTCCCTGTTTTCCCCTAAATTTCCCTGATTTTTTCCCGATTTTCCCTGATTTTCAGTTGCTCATTCACTGATGAGAAACCGAAGTTTTCTCCCACTTTCCCGGGATTTTCTTGGGGAAAAGAATATAATTTTCCAGAGTTTCAGATACGAATATCGCTTTTAATTAATCTTCCAGCCATTTATTTGGCGCACATTCAAAATTTTAATTCAAAAAATGCTCCTGATGTTGATGTTATCTGGTCAATGGAAGCTTCTACATTATTTCGATGATTTGAAGCTTTAAATGTGGCACTCAAGAAGTTAAAAACAAGACGACGGTTCCAACGTTAAGACGTTGGAGAGCGTTCACCGTAGCACCTCGTCAATATGTAAAAGTGGTTTTGCGCTTGCTGTGAATTCTGCTCTCTCTGCATGGAAAGTGCTACCCCGAATGGCAGGGGTCACTATTGCGAATTTTCTTTAGCAACAACGATATCGATGGTGAAACTGCAGAAACACGTACCTCGGTTTGCAGCGTGGCAGACTTCCATAGAGTACATAAAGTCGTGATGTAAATGGGAGAGCTGGCGCCATGTTCTGGTCGACGAGTTCCGAGCCTAACTAGTGAGGCGTCCGCCCCATTTCAGAGACAGATCCAGGAATTTGGCAACACCGGATTGCTTCCATTTACACCTATGCTAAATAATCGATTCTTGAAGAATCGATACATTTCCATTGGTTTAAATGGAGAAAAGACTATATTGCCAATTTGCTAAAACCGCCAATGCCCGATTTCATCTGTTACTGAAAACTCTGCGACTCCCGTATATTTCAAAGAACTACACAACAACTTCCACTTTCAGCGCTTGAACTTGGCATTGCACGCGTTTAATCAAGAATACTCTCTGCATGCAGGAACTAAATTATTTTAAAGGCCCTTCTGGCTGAAAAATTCCCTGAGGGATAGGAATCTCCCGTTGCTAGTCTACGGCCTATCATTTCGCCACATCTATAGTCGATCCGCCTCACACAACGATATTGCAGCAAAGTTGCGTGACAACTTTAAAGAGTGAAAATGACTCTTGAGCAGACGACCATATCTACGTTTGATGTACAGGGTGCTCCAAAAGTCCGGCACCACTAGTACCGGGCATTATCCCTGAAACTTTCGTGCAGATTGAGATAGAGACTTGAAGTTTAATGAGTGCTCCTAAGCCAAAAGAATCGACTTTTGGGACCCCCGAAATTTAAAGCGGATCACTCTGAAAAGAGGCAAGACCTCTACGGGTTATAGGGATGTTGCGAGTATTTTGGATCACCCTGTAGGTACCTACACGATTCACTTCCCATGTTCGTGAGCGAAAGTCTACAATGCCCTGCTGTTCACCGCGGGGTAGATAAATGGAGTGTGGGATGGGCGTAGTGTAACATTATTGCCTCTGCATCGGGTGTTGTGTATGTTGCCTATCTACTGATTGAAGGGGCTCCTCCAATTGAATTTCAAAGCGATGGAATCGGAATAAGTTGCAATTTTCTTTCAAATTGCCAACATTTTGTCTCGTCGTATGATCGTTTGACTGGCATTCATTAACGAGATTAGGTACATGGAAATTTTGCGGTTTTATGAAGAAAGAATGAGCTGTACTTTGCCGTCCTAAGTAAAAACGCTGTATCTCCATTCGACATTTTTTGATTTGTTTCTGACAAAACAATATTTTACACGAAAACGAGCAAATATTCATACTTCATTTTTCGAGTCAATTTTGGCATACCGTTCGGAGCTCAAAATTCAAGAAAAATGAAACCTTGTCAGACTCGGATTATCTCGTATTAGAGCAGTATGTGTGGAAGAAAAATACAAAATTTGTAATGGAGTTCATTGGCGGATCCAGCGAATTGGCAACATTGTCGTTTCTCCATTTAAACTTATGGCAATGTATCGATTCTTGGAGGACCAGGTGCTCCGGAAAGAATCGATTATTTAGCATAGGTTTAAATGGAGAAAATCTGGTGTTGCCAAATTGCTGCATCCGCCTCTGGAGTTACGGCGTTTTGGCTGTCGGCGGCAGTACTGTTGAGATTGAAAAATTGTATTTTTTGCAAAAAGCGCGCGATGTATCAAACATTTTTTAGTTTTTGTAGACTAAGGAACACCTCCCCGTGGACGATCACATTTAGGGCGACTTTTCAAAGGCTAAGGTAGCATGTTTCGGTAAACAAATTGAATCGGCACGTGCGAAACCCGCTAATGTCCATTTTTCCAGTCTCAAGTCTTTTTGAGTTCATAATACTTTTCGGAGTTGGTTGCAACCACGTAAGTGGCGTTAAACCTCGTTTTTGGCTTTCCTAATCCCAAAACGAGTCCTTTCAACACTTTCATGGTTGTATTAACTCTTCAAAAGTATTATGAACTCAAAAAAACTTAAGACTGGAAAAATGGACATTAGCGGTTTTCGATTCTTTTGAGATGTTGCACGTGTGAGGAATTTGCGATTTGACTATTGATTCTTATGTAAAAATGTGCAAGAAACACGATGGTGCCACTGGTTTTCTCTGAAATCAACTCCCAAGCTCAAAACACGCTCTCAAAGTTGAGACTGTAATTGAGGGGATATCCCAGGCTATCCTGAGAGTCCACTTCTACATCAAGACAAACTCTTCATGCAAATATAGGGAGCAAATAAATTGACAGGGCTGCCACTTTATTTGCGGACTCTAAAACTGAAAACACGGCATCACTGCTAATGTATTTGCTCCCTATCTTCGCATGGAGAGTTTGTCTTGATGCAGAGGTGGGCTCTCAGGATAGCGTGGGATATTCCCTCCACTACGCCCTCAACTTTGAGAGCTTTTTTTGAGCTTGGGAGTTGATTTCAGGGAAAGCCAGTGGCACTATCGTGTTTCTCGTAGACTTTTACATAAGAATCAATAATCAAATCGCAAATTCCTCACACATGCAACATCTCCATTGATCTGGCAACGAGGGAGATTCTATTATCGGTAAAGAAAACCGTGGCAATTTTCGTCGGCAACATGGCGATCCCCCCGCTAAGCTCCTCTCCTATGGAGCGGATCCCGGAACGCAAGTGCCGGCGGGCTAAATACGGAATACGCTAGGTGAAAAGAAAACTTACCTATTTAAGATTCCGCGTTGCGCCATTCATCAAGCCGGCGAACGCGTCGCGTCGTGGTATGGTGCCGCGGGAACGTTAACACAAGAATTTAATTTGTCGAGGTATAAATCTCATCAAAAAATGTCTTAAACTAGTGTCAAGTTGCGACAAACTGCAACGTCACACACCCTTGCCAAATCCCGCGGAGTGATTCGGATTCCGCCGGGGAAGCGAGGGTAAAAAGCGTGCGTTCGCGCTCAACTGGCGATGCGCCTGCATAAAGCGGTTCCGCAACCCGCACCACATGCTCGTACTTCCCTCGTCGTGACAGGTTTATGCGAGCCGCCCGCACGTGGCAAATCGTCGTGGAATTCTTGCATTAGCTCCTCAGGGAAAGCTTCTCAATTTTTACCATTTGTCAACTATGAAACGTGGTGAATCTTTGAAACCAAAATCAGACTTTCCAGGCATTTACAAGGAGCTCTGATCAGTAAAATCATGGTGCCCCTCAGGCTCAGGGGTCGATAATCTTTCAAGCTTTCCAAGAATTGCTGGATCGGGGTTGAGCACCTTCCAAGAAAAGTGATCACTTTTTTCTTCAACTTTCACAATCCGCTGAATCACTATTTACCATTTAAGCTCTCCATCTAAGTTCCAATTCAATGGTTTTTTAGACGAAAGTCAGTACGACTTTGCGAAATGGGAGGGGGAAATCATGATTTCGTGGAAATATAGTTGTCAAACATTTGCATTGTTTTAAAAGTTTTTAGAAAACTCTTAAAATATTTTTCAAAATGACTAGTTTTTTCTAAAACTGTTGATGCATTAATTTTTACTTAGAAAAAACACCCCAGAGCAATTTCTTCCTTTGCCAATTTTTAGAAAAAATCAGGGAGTTTTTAGGAACTCTTTTGACACTTATTACTACTAAGGCTCTAAAACGTTTTAAGTTTCGTGTTCCCTGATATATAATTAATTAAAATATATCCATTTCCTACATGGAAAACTACTGAACGTCATTTTTTAAAAATGCCAAAGATTTTTCTCATCTTTATTTCATTAGTTTCTTTCAAATCTAATGCTGTATCATCGTTTATAATCTCGCCAAACATAGTGCGGCCGCCGCGCCGGTCGGCGCAAAACGCATAATATGAGCGCCTACGAGACTGCAGGAATACTTCACGCATTGCGCCAAACACAGTGCGGTCGCGGTCGCTGGTCGGCACGACACGCATATTAGCGCCTACAAGAAGGCTGGAATACTTCACACATTGCGCGTTCACTACAGTGCGCTTTAACCCTCGAAAATTCGTAATACCTAGGTGCCGGACCTACCGCGGTCCATACCATTTCCAACCGGTGAACACCCCGAGCCTGCAATTCTAGGATCGAGGGATTGTAGAGATTTGGTATCCCTGAATGGAATCTTAGACTATTGATTTTTAGTATAAGACATAATTTGTCTGATATTCCACAAACGGAAAATTAATATTACGGGTGACTTTGTTTCATCTAAAGCAATATAAATTGATCAAATGGTATTATAATTATTATAATACTATTTATACTTACAAGGCCAATACATAGAATCTTTATGTTTTATATTCCAACTCACCGATTTTTTAAAAATGCAGAGAAGTCTGCAGCAAAAGAATAAAGACCAATCTTCCTATTGATTAACAAGACAACCAATGGATGACAAATTTACGGAGTTTCAAATAAATGTGGACGATACCTTACCCTAAAATTCAAGGATATTTAAAGACTTAAAAATTATAGTATAACTAAAGAAGTATTGTTAAAAATCACGGCTGTTCGAAAAACTGATGATTTTTGACAATTCAACTCTGAATCGGTATGAGTCAAATGACTCTGCCTCTCTACGGACTTTATAGACGTCGCGATCCGTCGGCACTATTCGTACTGCGGGCCGATTATTGAAATTGATAGACGAAGCTATAGAAAAAGAAGACATAAGGAGTATAGAGCGATCCTATTGGGTGAAATGGGTGGTTCCTATAGACTAGGGGAGAGAAAATGATGAACTAACTATAGGGTCTCTCCTGAGTTGCCTTTAGTTAGTCTATTACCTGCCTCCTTTGTCCATTGCAACCAGCCGCTTCCATCAATAGGATCCCTCCAAATCCCTTTTGTCTTCTTTGTCTATAGCTTTGTCTGTCAATTTCAATAATCGGCCTGCTGGGCTACTAATTAAGACATGAGGAATAAATTGTCGTTTTGAGTTCAAAACTTGAATTTATTACAAAAATAGTCACAAGAAAATTCAGAGAAAACGAAAAACCTTAAAAATTCAGGCGACCCTTCATAAAAAATAAAAATTAAAACGCGAAACCGATATCATTTTAAGAAACTTATATTCTCATGAGAAAATCATCCTCGAAAAATTTGAAATCATTCTCAAATTGAACATTAACTTTCTGCGATTATTAGAATAAGTGGCTTTTCTGCTGCAAGATGTATATCTGCCAGTAAATTAGAATAGAGATATACTGAACTGTTAACTCTGGAGGAATTCTGAATTTGAAGGGATTAAATTTTTTCCCCCTTAAAACCGCAGACGCAGGGGGGGGGGGGGGAGGGGGGCAGCAGCAAATTACGTCAGAGAAAGAAGAGACTACTTTTTTTTCACATTCAATGACTGTAATTTATGGGTGCACTGTGTGTAAGTATATGGGTTCTTAATTGCTTATGAGATCAAGAGAATAACTTAAAAAATAAAAGTGTATTCTTAAACTTAAATCCCATCAGATATGTGACTTACTCACAGTAACAGAGGTAAGTTTGGCCAGAAGGCAGGCTGCTTTTGGTCAAAATGCCTATCAAATGTCATTTGAAGGGCCATTTCCATACTTAAAATTTTTGGTGCAGCATCGCCATACAAAATGCTCATAGTTCTTTTGCGCTCTTCCATTGCCGATTCTTTAGGAGCTTTAAACATTTCAGCATCGACACTTTCTTCCAATTCAGCGTCTTTGAGTCGTTGCATTTCTTGCTTGTGCCTCATACTTTGTTCTAAGAAAGTGCGCATATTTTCATCTACGTTAAACTCGAACCTATATTCATCTTCTGTTCTGCAAGTTTCAATTTCATCTTCCATACTAGCATCACTATTATTTACAAGACTCGATAAACTACTCATAAAATTTATATCCATTCCACAATCGAGAGTATTTTGGGAGGAAAAATGTTTCGTATGTTTTTTGTGCATATTTGATTTGAGAAAAGGTTGCTGAAAAGGTTGAGTGAGAGATTGTTGAAAAATACTAACTGCAAAGTTGGCTTTTTCAACACTCATCATATGAGCCCTTTGCCACCTTTGAGCTAATTCATAGTTGCTCCAGAACCAAGAGTTACTGCCAATACTACAAGAGACCGGAGGAAATCCCATTTTCTGGGGCACTGAGAAATTCTTGGATGAGCGCTTATTCCACTTTTTTTTAGAGCGCCGCTTTTTCTTTTGGCGAAACATAGAGAAATTTTTAAGTGTTTTTACCTTAGAGAATGGTTTAATCGGGGAAAGCTTTTTGCTACAAGTAACATTTTTCTGGGAAGGACATTGCTCAGTGACAGAATCATTTTTTCTTGGCATAGTTACTTGTGAAAGAGAAAAAATGAAGTTGAAAATCTTCCAATTCTGTGTATCTGGATCTGTAGAACAGAAATTGTCAAAATCAATTAGATTCTAAAAATAGCAAAGTATTAAAAACCACTAAAGTCTAACAATTGTGAATTGAGGGCACGAAATGAATAAAGCGCAAAAAGATCGAACCATACAAAAATTCTGCTCGTATTTTGAAATGTCTGCCTTCCTCGCTTAAGTCCAAAAAAACGCCTTGGTCCAAAATAACTCAAAAAAGAGTTGTCAATACTAGAGCATCAGATATATTCTAGGTGCAAACCGGTGGCGAGCCGTGAATGATCCATGATGGTAAAATTTCATGCATAAATCTCTCCGGTTAAATTTTGGCAATTTTTTTTAAATTTGAGGTCACATGGCTATTGAACGTCAACGATATGACCTGCCAGACCAACAGATCTTCAAACATCAACAAAAAAGACTTTGAAAAAAATGGTTGCATTTTTAGATCTTTCCGGTTGAAATTTTTTTCGGGCGAGCTCTCGGTCTGTTATAACCCAGTCGATTGTGGCACCTTGATGCTAAGATTTGTGTTCCAAGGATGTGCGTGTTGCATTTTTAAAATTGAAGGCACTTCCGCTTTTCTCATCTATTGAGCCTGTCAAAAGAGTTTTCCCGATTGTGCTTCCGAGTTGTGGATTATTTATGGCTTCTGGTGATCCATTTAAAATAGGAAAATAGGGATATTCTCAGAAAAATCAATAAAGGTGTTATCTCTCAACAAGTAGAGAACAACCTGACTTATAGAAAGGAAGAGATTCTGGTTTTACATACCTATGAGCCAAGGAGAAGTTGTTTTCAGATCTGTTCAGCTGGATCACTTCTGGTTTTACTGTGAAGAGATCAAAGTGGAAGTTTAAGCCCTTCGGTTATTACAGTAACTTACTATGCGGGGATTTTGTAACCATTGAAATGATTGAAACAGAGATGATAGTCCTGCAATCAAAGAAAGGGCGAATATATTGTATGTGATATACTTCAAACATATAGGACTGCCTCTAGAAGAACTGACCATGAGGCCAACTTTGGCACAAACAATAAACAATCCTTTTTCAACCAAACCAGAGTCATGATTGAAGAAATATATACTAATCTGAAATTTGCAGCAAATAGAACATCCTGTGTATAAAAACTGATTAAAGTAAATTTGTCCTAAGTTCTCAGCTTAGTTGAAATGATGTGTTATATATCGCATCAATTAAGTAAAAAGTCTTGGCAGATTTTTACTTTCCAGGCAACAGAAGGATGAAAGCCCCTAAGCATGAGTCTACAGATTCATTCACTCCCAAAAAATCCCCAAGTTTGGGGAAATGAAAGCAAAATTAGGCTATGGAAAAAATGCTGCATTTGATTCGGCAGTTGAATACTACATCAAAAGCAACATTTAATCTGTAGCCAAATCCAGTTTTCATTTCTCTAAATTTTGCAAATTTTGTTAAGAATGGTTCCTTCTTCAGACTTATGAGCAAAGGCTTTAATCCTTTATTTGACTGCAAAGTCAAAATCTACCTGTGCACCTTCTGCTAAAGTAAAACCAACTTGAATTGGTCACAATTTCTTCTGGATGCTCTGATCTAATCGTTCTTGGTAAAGATACCAAAATAGTAAGTAAGTGCGACAATCTCAATAAGTTGCAGCATACCTACTTTCTACGATGCAAGGCTAGCTAGGCTAGATTCTTATGCAGATAAGTAGGAGGGTTTTATTCTATCAAGAAGATAAGTTTACTTACAACAATGTCATCTCAATCTTGGTTGCAAAACTTGGAGTACTTTATGTAGCTTTGAAGAACAGCGCTTGTCAAAACTAAAGAGAAGAAGTAGAATCCCATGCAGGATTTCCTGCTGATGTGATGTGGGGTAAAAGTTAAAATGCGACGGTGGTTGAGATTACGAGAGTGCTTAATAGGTATACGAGAGTAATTTTGATGATATATTTAAAGCAACACAAGATAAGACGATACCAATTGGGCAAGAAATTGGCAAGAACCACAAGGACTGAATTGTATGTTATTGTTATTGTGAGGTTAAGGATAATGATCTTGGACGTTGCCTAAGTCACAGCTAACTTCCAAAAAGCCTCCTGTGACAGCTTCTACAAAATTTAGATCACTTGTTTTAAAAATTGAAATTTCAACTAACAGTAATTTATGAATAGATCAATTTATTTGATATTTGAGATACTGTGAAGAAATTGATGAAAACTAAAATAATTATACTTACTTAAGTGACGAGCGGGCAACCATGCTTGACCATGATTGTCTGATGGATGCTGAAATGTGAGCAAACGGAATCTAACGCTCGTCAAGAGAGGTTATGTTTATTAGATCAGCTTTGTAAATCAGCTTTGAATGCGGCAAGGAAAAGTCAGAAAAGGTCGCTTGACAGTGAAATAATTCCATATTTTCAAGGATTTTGATTCCAAACTTGTCAGTGGTAGCAGTACAAATCAGGTGAAATTTCATATCCTACACCTGCCGAAGTCTCTTGACCTGTGAACATGGCTGACGAAGATTTTGAACCCGATGAGTAAGTCTCCACTTCTATTCTCCTACAATTACACCCCTTCTTTTATTAGATTTCAACACTAACTTGAAGGAAATTACTCATACTCTGCTCTGAAAGTACTAGCTTTAGTGTCATCGCTTTTCTCCAAAGCTGCTTGACATAGCCAGTGGCTGTAATGCTGAGCTTGCTCATCTGATAATTTAAAAAGACTCGCTTTAGATTGTCCCAAATGTATACACGCTTCCATATTCAAATGAGCTATGTGGCATTTTCTATCATCAGTCTCCCCACATTTATTTGATGCTTGGTTCATTGGCCCTGTTAGCCTGTTAAGGTGCCTAAAACTTGGATCTTCCCCGAAATGGATTGAATGAAGTTGACCACCAGTTCCACAACTACATGGTAGCTCAGGCGGATGAGTGTTTGAGCAGTCTCAACCCACTAATTGCTTGATCCACAATAAGCATGAGGTTAGATTTGACCATCCAAGCTGGCTGTCTAAGGGATGCAGAGACTCCTTGACCATGCGACTGACCGGCGGGCCACGTCGAAATGTGAAGAGGCACATGAAATAGTAGGCTGGATGTGTGTTCAGCAATGTGTTTTTTTGCAGATTCTTGTGCAATCTATAAATTATGTGAGGAAATAAAAAGGAAGAATTAAAAAAATAAATTTGGAAAAATTTGAGAGATAATTAGCGTTTTAGCATAGAGCTTAGCAGCAGGTAATTTTAAAGTGTAAAAAAGAAAGAAAGAAAGTACCTAAGCACTGAAAAAAATTTCTCACGCCAAAACACAACTTAAATTGAACCTTACAGCATGCTCAACTCCTAAAGACCTCCCTGGACTGAGATGATCTTGCTAAATCTTGTTTTTTGCTGACCGGCACTAAATTAAATAATTTGATTATTTAAGTATATCCTCGTACTTATTAAGACATGAAAATATCGTAGTGATTTCAGAAACATCCGTTTTCTTAAATCCTGCAAAGTGTGTAATGTAAACCGATGTGAGTCTGATTTTTTTCTATCTTTCCTAGTAAATTTTTAGAGTTACCTACAGTCGCCTTGGTGTGGATTTACTAATCTATCACTATGTACTAATCGGTTCATTCTTTTATCTTACAGCATTGCAGACGAATTTGAAGAAGATGACCAGATGGAAGAGGATATTGCAGATAATGAGGTACCAGATCTGAAATCCATGTTTTTAAAATATCCCAAGGAAGCAGCAGGGGTCGATAATCTTCTTTGATTATCAGTGATCCGCGGCAGCGAATGCTTCCACAATTTATACGCTTTCCACCAAAAGTGATCGCCTTTTTTTTATTCCTTTCTTTTTATGGGTACTTAAACTTTGGAAGACTTCCACACCATAATTTTTAAAGAAGCGGCAACAACAGTTTAATCAGTTTCCAGACAGCTTTCAGAAAGTGTAGAAAAAGTGAAAGTAGAACTGTGAAAGGTTTCCTCGATTTTCAAATTTGAGGCAACAATCGTGTTTTTTGCATTACCCCAAAGCAAAAAAAATCTAGGCCTTTCCATAAAAATGGCAATCCTAGAATCGTGTGATCCAGGATATTATCGACCCCTGGGAATCAGCTGGATTAGTTCTTTAGTTTTTCTTATTTCTTAGTTCTTTCTCTTTAGTATGTCTACTCTCTCAATGTTACCTACGAGTGCTCTAGAGATTTTCTGTTTTTACGGAATCCAACACTGAGGCTATGATGTTAAATGAAAATATTTTCCCCTAATCTCAGAGGTTCTTTTTACCGAACTCTCTCTCTCTGGTTCATTGAATTGTCAGCTTTCCAGATGTAGATGCTGTTTGGCTAAATGCTCCCTAAATGGAGGTTAGTTTGCTTGTGCAAACCTTGGAGCCATTTTGACAATGTCCCTGAGCTTGGAAGCAAAAAGTGTGGAGGCTTAGTTGCACTGATAATAGATTTGAAATTGCCTTACTGATTGGCTGCAACTAATGTTACTCCAAACAGGGTAGCTCTAAATGGGAAAATGTATTCAAAATGAGTTTTCTCCTCTACAGTACGTATCTCTGTTTTTACACAATCAAGCACCTTGCCATGACATCATGTTGAAACTATTGTTTCAAACCTTAGAAGTGCTATTTATCAAACTCTCGTTCATTGACAGATTATTTATTACACGCATGCTCAAAGTTTTCAATCATCCACTTCATTTATTGTTGTTTCAGGAGGAGGCAGAAAACATTGAAATTCTTCCTGCTGCAGAAGGCGGTAGTGTGAACAAAGCCAATCGGATCACAACACGGTATATGACAAAGTAAGTGAAGTAATTTTGCATTAGCGTCATCATTCCTCAGCAAGGAGGGTATTTTTAAGAGTTTCAATATTCTCTATCAGTACCTATCATAGGGTGCTAATCATTTGTCCTTCCAAATGAAGATAATAGCTAAAAAAAAAAAAAAAAAAATGGAGTATGAGAGGAAGTGAGGAGTGTCAAAAGTTAGATTAAGTTTGTTGATGCTATCAAAGTAATGAATTCTAAAATCATAGTTTATGGATGTATAATTTAATGTGAAGATACTTTCGATGCATCAATGAAAGATGCAGATAGTTGATCCAAGGTGAATCTACATTGGGACTAAGCAAACATTAAAAGTTTCACTTCACTACCCACTTGTTTCACTTCAAATTTGTAGATAAAAATGGATTGATTATGCCTGGAGGCACATATTATCTGGCCATTCCTCTGAAATCTCCTTTGGAACCCTATCCTATATTTGAACTGAAAGGATACAAAGGCAATTTATGGCAAAATGTTGCATTCAATGTATCAAGTCAAATTGTGAATTTTGACTTTCGGGTGCTTTCAGCCCTATCATAGCTTCTCTGAAATATTTTTGTGGGAATAGTTAGCAAAAGCACGCTTCCAATTGTTATTGTTTTCTTCCACTATAAATGGAATACATTTTGCAATCTGGAACTATAAATTCTAGCCCGGTTAAAACACTACGTATGTGCCATTAGTTTCCCTATGCACATAAGTGTTTTTCCCGAAGAGCCAGAATTTATAGTTCCAAATTGCAAAATGCAGTCCCAATTAAAAGTGAAACCAGTATTTCAGCTAAACTTGATCAATTTTTTGATGTTTGCGTGCTTTCAGTATATATTCACCGCAATGCCTGCTGTCGACTAAAAACCTCCATATACTTCAATGGTTTAGACCCATTGAAAAAGGCTCTTCACCGTTGCCTTACTTTGTTTAGTTCGGAGAACTGAAGTCTATTGAGGCTAAAGGTTCTTTGTGTTAATCATAGTTTACTCTTTACAGATTTTCTTCTTTGGTTTGTGTAGGTATGAACGAGCCAGAGTATTGGGAACGCGTGCTCTACAAATTGCTATGTGTGCTCCCGTCATGGTTGAACTTGAAGGGGAAACAGACCCCCTACAAATTGCAATGAAAGAGTTGAAACAGCGGAAAATCCCCATCATCATTCGGCGGTATTTACCAGATCACAGCTACGAGGACTGGAGCATTGATGAGCTGATCATCATAGACACATAATCTTTTCCCCGCTTTTCTTTTCAATTTTACCTGTTTTCATAAGTCACTCATTCCTGATTCTGTATGTCATCTCTTGTATTTTTATGTTATTTTAGGATTCTGTAAATAATTTCTCAATGAAGTGATTTGCTTCCTCCAATCAAAGAGTTTTAATTTGTTTCATTGTTTCTCTCTTGCTCTCTCAGCAAGATTTACCCTAGCAGAATTTTTGTATGCTATCGTAATATCAATGGCTAAAGTTAAAAATGTGAATCTTTTAAGTGGCATCTCAAAATTTCCATAATGTTATATTTTTTTAATTTATTAGCCTAATATTTTTCGAAACTGTCCATGATTATTTTTAGATAAGAGAAGAAAATTCACAGATTGTTTCAAGGAAAATTATTGGCTAGTAGTGTTTGAAAAACTTTAAATTTGAGCAGAAATTTACATCGTCATAATGAGAAATGGGCATATTTCAACTTTAGCCAATGATATGGTCTTATTATAATTTCGCATTCTCATTGGCAAAATTTCGCTGTTAAACTGGAAGTCACTTAGATTCCAACTTGCATAATTTCATGGGGGCATTCTGCCGTGCGAAGGATAAACACTGTATGAACGTTCGAGAGTTGCCAAATTTTCCTCGATAAAATGTTTATTTTTGAGAAAAGTGATGTATGAAATTTTTCCTTGACATTTTCAGGAACTTCAGGTGAACAGAATTATGTAAAAATTAGAAGGAGAATATTCATAACGTTACCTACCAGGAAATTCGTTTTTATCCAAGGAAATTTGACAATGTCTGAAGGTTCATATGGCGTTTTTCCTTAGCACGGCAACACTGTAAACCCTGCTTCACTGCCACAATAAGGAGGTCATTTTGAACAAACAAACTTAGGAAAAATACTAATTTAGAAAACTTGCTATCAGTGATCCCTCCTGTCAGTACGATGTAGTCTTTTAGCCCTTGTTTCCCCCTACTTTCAATATCAGGTTTAGAGGAGTCTGAGAATGAGCATTACCAAAAAGAAAAATTAAAAGAAAGAATGTAATTCTTTTTTATCAAAATTTGGCAACTTTACTGAATAGGTGGACCTGCCAAACTCGATTAGGAGAGGAAATACCTGTCACAAACATTTAATTATTCACCCTTAAATAATATAATGAGGTTGGTGCCTTAACGCTATAATAAATTATTTAAGTGTGACTCATGAAAACTCAACTGTTGATTGATTGAAGCTGTATATGGTTCTGTCAATAGTAATTACTGTCACTTAAATGAGTACAACCCTTACTCAACCTACTTAGTCAGTTCCCCAGATAGGCAGCCTATCTCTCTCGCTCTCACTTTACTTCTATGTAAAGTTATCTGTTCTTAGTAACATCCCATATTAGAAATCTTTAAGCATTTTACATAAGTTTTTCTTGGTTGCATAGGTACCTAACACTGTTTGGAAAGTTTACAAAGGTTCCAGGCCATGAAAATTTGAAGCTGACTTCCCAAGATCCTAAGGAAGGAGGGGGGGGGGGGGGGGGCTGAGGGGTGCCTGAGAAACATGTACTTAACAAGGGGAGGAGGGGGGTCAAATAATTTTTTCTTTTTAAAGAAAAAAAGAAACCTGTGAAGTTTGAAAATTGCAGAAGTTGAAGATATAGAAGTAAATTTCATTTTTTCTGTTCATCGAGTCAGCTGTACATTGTACTTCAAGTAATTTGTTCAATCGCTTTTCTGCAGGATGTTTCAGAGGGGATCTAGAAGGGCCTGACAGGTGCATCGTACAAAAGAGGGGGGATGGGGCATAAAAAAATCAGAAAGCTATATTTCATCATCTTTGAGCGGCCGTCAGGCCCCATTGGTATAATATATTCACATTATCTAACTTTCGCATCTTCAAACCAAACCCGTTTTTTCAAAACAACCGCATAAATTTTAAAATTCCCGGCACGCAAGCAGATTTGCTAACACCAAAAAATACAAAAAAGTTTTGTGAATGACCTCCGACCTCATTCTTTAAAGAGTGCTCGACGTGAGAAACCATTTCAGAGTGACTTAAATCATTTCAAATAAAGACGAGTAATCTAGATACCTAATTCATTCACCGATTTGATGGCTATTTGTTTTCTCAAAGTTCCTGTTACGGTCCGCGAAGTATGAAGTCATGTTGGTATATCTGATAACAGAAAGGCGGGAACGCCAGCTCTGAAGACCTTGGGATTTGGAAAGTTGTAAACATTCGCACCAAGTATTGAAAGGTTTCAAAGAGATCCACACACGGAAATTGCTTTATTTTAAATTTTCTCATTAACGTCATATTTTTTTCGTGGTCAATCCTACACTATGGAAGAATCTTACCGTCCATCAGCAAGAGAGGATACGTCCTTCCAGGCCAATGACATACCTGAATCTCCTAGCCAGCAACTTCATGAACAACTTGGCCATGGTTTTCAAGATAAGGTATAAAGTCTTCTTTCCCAGCAACAATTACTTTTCAGTGGTAGAGATTGTCGCTATAGCCTTCAATATCAAAAGCTTAATGTACAAGGCCGAGCTTTGTACGACGAAAGTCCTATGGATGAACTGACTTTTGTATCAGCTTGGTGTTGTACTCTTTACAGACATGATCAGTTTGTTCAATTTCTCTCTAGTCTTACAGAGATTGAAGATTGTGTTACTTTGGCCTTAATGTGGCAAATTCCACCTCTAAAGGTAGCAGTCACGCCAAAAATAAGTAGGAAACTTCAAGAGTGAGGCTGAGGATCCACCATCACGACTATCATGGGTGGTTTCACGATAACTGGAATAGTTTTATCGCTGTAACAGAACACATTTTTCGGTTATACTTTTAGTAGAAATGGACGAATTTATGCAAAATGGAACTATGTGGAAGTGGAAAGGTGTGGTGTGCTTGTTAGTAGAATAAGAATGAAGGGAAATTTTAAAGCGCCAGTGATGTCAGCGGCAACGACCGGGGCCCTGTCCATTATGCACTGATCACACGCCCACAGCTCACGTGTTAGCGCTCGGTTCCTTTTGATTTAATTGCAAATCCCGCTTTTCCATTTTCTCAAAAGGAACTATATCCACTTTTACATTGTTTCTTAAACAGCTCACCATGAGCACACCCCATCTTTCCACTTGCATGTAGTTACTTTTAGCATAAATACATCCAAATAATAATCACTCGAATTTTTTTGCATTAATCTTCAAAGGGTTACATATTAGAATGCTTTCTAATGATTTATTGCTCTACTTCTTGATTAATATTATGTAATTTATATACCTAAATTGAAAACTAGAGCGATAAATCTTTGAAAAGCGACATAAGACATAACCCTGTGTAGATTAATTCAAAAAAATTCGAGTGATTATCATTACAACTAAAAATATGACCGAAAAATGTGTTGTCTGTTACGGCGAAAAAACTATTCCAGTTATCGTGAAACCAACCTCATATTCATTTTTAATGCTAAAATGAAGATGGCAGGTCCCCTGTCTCACTCCAAAACTTGTAAGTTCTCACTTGCACATGGCATGGACTCACCTTGTTTTGAAGAAAAAAATGTGTTAGCTGTATAAACTTGCAACATATGATGGGATACACAGCATGTCGATGGTGAAACTACCAGATCATGTATCACATTTGTGGTGTTTCAAAATCTCCGCTCCTATTTTATTTTTGTGAGGGAGAACTAAAAAAATACAATTTCTCAAAATTTTCACAGAGTTTTCTTCGTGCGGAGCAGAGAAAACAAAGAAATTTTCAAGACTTAACTTTGAGTGGTCTACCATATAAAAAATAAAGTATGACAGGAAATCTACAGTGCCGTAAACCGAGATACTTCGACGATGTAAGTCGGCAATCACATAACTCGGTTTGTGACGTCGCAGACTTCCTGTCATACTTTATTTTTTAAAAGGAAAACTACTCAAAGGCAATTCTTTAAAACTGCCGTGATTTTTCTTCTCTGTACGAAGAAAATTCTGCAAAAACTTCAAGGACTGATGTCGATTTGTTCTCCTTTAAAAAAAATAACATAGAGGCGGAGATTTTCAGACACCGCAAACGAGTTATGTGATTGCCGACTTACACCATCGACTTGGTCCAGGACTTTCACCGTTGATGTGTACCTTGCCTAATAAAATAAAATATCTTTTACACAGATTCAGTCACTCAATGTATTAAAAGTTGAATTAGGTATTAGTTGATAGATATGGCTCATCATTATACCTGGAGCATCATCTTGAAGCATTGTTGAATCCAAGTGCGTAAAGGAAACGTGGAAGAAAGGAGGGTTCAGCATGTTTTGGTCTTCACAGTGGCAAGGGCTATTGTCTGTCATCCTGGAACGTTTTCAAAATATGCCAGCACTCTGGTTTGAGAATATAAGATCTATTGATGACCTGCTTTCAAAAGTTTTGAAGGTAATTTAGAGGATGCCTCTTTTTTATATATCATATTACGTTTATTTTTACAGAGAATCACATTAAATAACCTGGCTGCAGAAATTGAAGCTCTCGAGAGGAAATTGCAGGAGAGACAACAATATCATGCTGCCATCGCTGCCGAAAACGACCGATTACTTCATAGTAAGTGATGCTTAGTTTTTATACATTTTTTTACGTTATCTATTGATCACCAGAGTTAAAGCACCTACTAATTACAGACAGGAACATCCAAGGCCAAGAAGTTTCAAAGTTTCACTGATTTGGGGTTTTCTAGTGTGGTACCTACCTAAATTGTTTATGTAATGTCATCAAAGTAGCAATACAGAAACCTTACTTTTTAGCTTTTCCTTAACAGGGTCCTTTTGCCTGTGAAAGGACACATGGATTGCATTTTTCGAAAAGAAATCAAGAGGATTCCAATGTTGCCGGGATTGTGCAACTTACAATCTTTGCAAAAAATTCCTGAAATCATGCAAAAACTTAAATTTACAAAGGTAATTTTCTTGAATTGATGGCTTATCAGACGTAAAGATAAAACTTGTTTAGATGATCAGTTGATATTTGCAAGATAAGAAAAGTTGTGCAATCTTAGCAACATTAGAATGCTCTTAGTTCCTTTTTACAAAATGCAATTCATATATCATTACATTGGCAATAAATTAAAGTAGAAACAAGTTTACAGAATTACATGGTGAGACTCTTACAATCTTACTCATAATCTTTCTTACACCATCTCCTAAAATTAATGCAATTGAGCAAAGTCATTGAAGTGTTTATTCCTCTTCTTTTTTTTCGCTGCTTCAGAGTACCTACTTACTGTTTTGTGGATGATTTTGGGTTTTACTACGAGATAGTCAAGACATTTCTTGGAGCCCCAAACCAAAGACTGGTATCAACTGGAAGAGTTGGGTTTAAGTGAACTCAGCCAGACCACATCAGATGTTGCTCAATTTCCTCTCATGTTTTTTTGCCACATTTTGACCTCTTCAAATTCTGTATTTATATTCTACAAAATCTAAGGGATCACAAAAAGGTTCAAGGCAACATACTCTGGATTTCTGCTGAAGACGAAACATGAGAAGAAATTAGCCAACATGAATTGCAGTTGGGATGATTCTGGTTGAATCTGTTTTTTCAGTGTTTCTTTCGCTCTCATTATTGCTGAGAAGGGTGGTTTCACTGCACCACAAAAAATACAAAACCTAAAAAGAACAGAAATTCATCCTAAAAATGATGACTTCACTACATGACTGATCCAATATTTGGTAAATATTCTTTCATGAACCTTGCAGGTGTTTTAGAGGCAAAAAAAGCATCAATCGAAGAATACAAGAAAGAAGAAACAGAGGTAGCAGAGGAGGTTGCCGCCCTTAGGAAGCATACAAAAAGTTTGATGGCCACAATCAAGAGTGAAAAAGCAGTCTCGCTCTCCAATCTGTGAGTCCCATTATATTTTTATTTTAAAATCCACCTAGTTATATCTGAATAATTAACTTTAAGCAGAGGTGCAGAAATTTCTCGATCATGCATTCATGATTGCAAGGCTGCTCTTGTGAAAAAGTGGGAGGACCAGCTCGCATTGGGGCGTGATAGATCCGTCACCCTCATGATACCTCAGAAATAGCACTGATAGCAGTGCTCCTAGCAACATCATTTTGTACCCGAAGTATCGTGATCGACTTTCTTGAATGAAGATGAGAGGAAAGGATACAGAGATGATATAAAAGAGACGACCGATCAATACTAGAGAAAACTTGATGAGCTCAAAGTCTTCCCTTCAGCTCAGGTCCTCTCATTGTATAGTCTTCCGTGCTGGCCAGTCAACCCATGGCTCTAGCCAAAGTTGGTTTTAGTGACCCACTTTTGAAGCGTCATGTCAACGCTTTTGTTCGGACTGAAATTCTCATTTTTTCTTTTACATTTGGGAATGGGGATGGTCACCGCACTAGCTTTATAATCTTGTGTATCTTGAAAAATTGTGGCGAATTGCATTTGTTTTTCATTAAAGTGCAGGAATTTGTGGTTATAGGGCAAAACATATTCATAGCTGTAACTCTTAAAAATAAATTACATTTTATACATTGCAGGTCAATGTACGAGGATACAGTTGGAGCTATGTGTAATCTCTTCCTGGACAAGCGCATGTCCTATGTAAGTAGATTTTGATGGTCGAAAAGCAAAACCGTGCATCTGTTCCTATTTCATTTTTCCGAAGAGAAACAAGCCAACTTTAAAGCTTAAAAATATAGAATATTCTGGAAGCATAGAATGTATAGAAGATAAATCAAGGAAGTTTTTAAAAAATTAAGTTGACTAGTTTTCCAAAGAAAAAGTAAAATATGACAGGAAGTCTGCAACGTTGCGTAAGGAGGTACATGGTTTTGCACTTTTGCCATTGACTTATTGTCTCTCTTAACTCAGTAAAGGAGGTGCATCTGCATCATTCTTGCTTTTATTATTTTGGCATCAGCAACTGGTGTATGGCATCAAACTCTTTTATCCTTTTCCTAAGTTCAATTCTGCTAAGTATCACACTCAATTTATTCAGAAAGAAACGGCATTATATTTTCATTTCTATTCTGAAGAAAAAAACTTCCCTATTGCAATATCATATGTCTTACTTTCAGCATTAAATTGGTGAATTCGATTTTAAAGAGCAAAAAAAAAAAGGAGAGAATGCTATTGTATTGCTGCTTCACGTCAAACAGTTTCCCAGAAACACTAGGAATTATAGTAAAAGTCGTATAAATTTCCACTTAGACTTTAAAGGATTGTTGGAAAAAATAAGCGCAGAATACTTCAGCTAACTCATTTTACTTCTCCTCATAATTGCCAGAAACTTAGAGGACAAGATTACAATATCAAAGGAGTTTGGTCTCAAAATGGCAATGAACTGGCAAAAGATCAAGTAGCTGATTTCTGGAGTAAAAACAGATTGAGACCCTTCTGAGAACATGTCTGAATTATTATGATTGTATGAAGAAAAATAATGTGGGCTAGCTGAAGTATCTTGAACCAATTTTTTTTGGATTAACCTAAAAAATCTACCGAACCAAAAACACATCATATGTTTAACTTCTTCGAGAATACTCAGTATCAGTGATTGAAAATACTCTAGTGTCACTACGAAAATATTAAATTTTTTTCTCTGGAATTGGCTCAATTTTTAAACCTGGCTCAGAGGACAGGAATATATTGCTGTTCAAAAATATTTTTTACAGCAGCTGAAGAAAAAATGGGCTTCTTTTCACACAATTCTCATTTGTATCTTTTAACGTTTTTATTCTTATAAAATTTCCAATTGAGCTGTTTTGAAACTACCTGTTTTGTTCCATAAAGTTACTGTAAGAATTTTTTTGCTTTTATTAGCATCAACTTTAAAAGAGTGATAACTAGACAGATTTAACAAAAATCATCCTCACTTTATCTAACGTTGCTTAATTTTTCCTTGTACTCAATTTCTTTGATCTACACTCCTGATGCCTTTAAACTCTCTGTGGATTTATCCTAGATTACACTCACAAAAATTCAAGTTTCAATGTTGCACAGTATTCTGTTGAAAAAATAAATTGGCTATCAGAGAAAATTAGGCAACATCCGATGTAGTTAGGCTGATTTTTGTCAAAATGAAAAAATGAGAAAGTATGCTGCATTAAAATACTAGGAAATTTCCAAATCGCCCTGCACTGCATCTGATCACATCAAAAATCATGACGAGTAATTGCTGCATTCATTTGAATCAAACAAAATAAACCTCAGTTCACTTTGAAGTAATCGTATTATTTTCATCCAGCATCAAAGACATGATGATTTCTATGTCACAGGAACTACACGAGGTAGAAGTGGCAACCCAAGATTTAGAACAGTTGAAAATTGACAATCATGGAAGTATTGGCGTCATCCATGTGACGATGCAAGAAACAATGACAAGAAAGGAGGCTGTACACAAGGCTTATTTGGAGATGGAAGATGCTATTTTCAAACCATCCCAGCGGCTAATGTACGTATTACAAGTTTTCATATCCAAATGTCTTCCTGTTTCATATTGATGTCTAAAGTGTGAAACAATGTACATCTATTCGCAACGTTGCAGACTCAATCATACTTTATTTTTTCTTTAGAAAACCAGTCATTTTAATTTCTTGAGAACTTCCTTGATTTTTCTCATCTCATAGCAAAATATTCCGCAGAAATTTCAAGCTGTATATTATTTTTCGAGGAAAAACAATCCACCTTTATAGCTTGAAATTTATGCAGAATATTCTGCTAATGAAGAGGAAAATCAAGGAAGTTTTCAAGAAATTACACGGACTAGTTTCCCAAAGAAAAAATGAAGTATGACAGAAAGTCTGTAACGGCACAAATGAAGATACATGGTTTCACTTTTTGGTCACCGATATGGGGCGGGAAACACTGAGGAATCCACTTAGTGCTTCCATGGTGTTCCTCTAAACGTTTTATTAGTTAAACATCGAATGCATTCTGAAGTTATGTTTATTTCTCTTTGTATGAAATCATTTCATATTTTTTTGTAGTGTTGAGGGGAGGGGGAATAGTGAAAACGTGAACAGGCCTATTTTTTACTCTCCTCCTTTGAGTTATGAGTCTTTCTGTGGGTTATTTTCTTATTTGTACACTGCAGACCTCCTAATATTTGTTTCACTAATTATTTAATACTGAAACTGCTGAGCAAATTTCTTTCAATTCATTTGCACACATATCTCCTCTTTCATTTATTAAAAATGTAGCAGAGAATGGCCTATCAAAGTCCCCAAAAACCCATCCCCATTTTAAATGTAAAAATATGGTGCCAATGTACACAAAGTAGTGACATCATATGAGGCGTTGACTGTCATCATTGTTCATGTTTTAGAATATTTTGCCATTTTCTGTTTTTGCAATTTTACTGTCATCATCAATTGTTTTTATTCATGACTAAGAATGCCGAAAAGATGAAGTGTGGAAAACAAGCTGCACAAGAACTGCGAAATCTTCATAATAGCTCTACATTATGACTTGTAAGTCAGTGACTGCCTCATATAATTTCATTAAATCTCTTGGCATGGTATTTTTCCACTGAAAATGGAGTTGGATTTTCTGCAACTGTAAAATTAATTGTCTCAGTTAAATGATTGAATAAATATTGAGAAACGTATTTCCTAAATCCTTTGGATGTATTTATGCTGAAAAATACTGCACATGTGAAAATGAATAAAATCCAAAGTGACTTTGATAGACACACATTTTTTACAGGTAGTTCTCTCTGATTTAATTCAATCTCACATAGTTCCTTTTAGCATGAACAAGTCCATTGTTAAAAAATGAGATAAAAAAGATAACATTTTGTGCTACAGTCCTTTGAAATTTTCTATGAAATTCTTTTAACAATTTTGATTCCACAGGGATGAGAATGTGCAACAGACTAATTGTAAATACCTTGAAAATCAGAAACTCAGTGAAAAAATTGAAAACATTGAATGCTACCTGAGAGATCGAGAACCCCTCTGATCGAATTCCCACAAGACTCAAAAATTGCTCTTCTGTAAAATTCTTAACGAATCATATCTACTTGTTTTATTGCTGTAGCTGTCAAATTTCCCACAAAATCAGTTTTCTCCTCTATCAAAAATTATTCAGTTCCAGCTTAATTAATGGCTTCTTTAATTTCATTTACTTCAAAGAGAAACAGAGGACAGCTACTGCCATTTTTAATCAAGATTTGTTGAAGTTGTATTTTAAAGAAATCTCCTCTAGATTAATTTTATCCGAACTTTTATAAATTTTAAGCGTTGTAACTAAAATGAAAAATTTAACCTTTGACTTAAATGACCTTTTATCCTAAATAAACAATTCCTTTTGAATTGGTTTCTTCCCTCCTTTATCCTATGAGTTTTCTGATCCTCCATTGATTGTTCATTAGATCCTTTTAGAGTGTAGGTTGTAAATTTAAAATTACCCGCATTAGGTCATTTGTATTTTTCAAAACTGAAAAATGAAAATTCAGAAGTTGGAGAAATCAACGTCAAATTCTGCTTCCAAAAGTCAGGGAAATGCTACTATTTAGCAAGGAATCATTTCACCAAGGACAGGGAATTTCAAGTTTTTATCAGGCGCTATATATGGCCTTGATGAGCCTAAAGTTATTAAAATAAGTACAAGAACCTAAAGGAGATTAAGGCATTGTCTTTTCTTCATGTTTAATTACTAGTTCATGACTTTCTTTAAGAAACTTGGACAGATTTGAGAGTAAGGAGTTTTATTTTTAAAGAACTAGTATCTACAGTGAGGGAAATTTTTAACAATAAAACAGTATAATTTACAACAAGAAAAAAAAAAAAAGATCTTACACTATACTTTGTTGGAGTTGGGTTCTCTCATTTTTATTTTGAGTTTGCAGCTTGCTCAATTTTAGCCATAACTTGCTCAGCAGGTAAATTTGCTAGTGACGTGTGAGTTTCTTTGCCAAATTCTGGAACATAAACCATTGAATTTCTTAAAAAATATTAGAAATGAGACGCACAATTTGGCCCTACAAAATGTGTAATGAAACTGGCAGACAATTATGATGCTCCAAAGTTTGCAATTTAAAAATTGCAGTTTCAAGTAAATACAGTTCAAAGTTTTGATCTACCTTAATTTGAGCTTAAAATTATCAGTTTCAAATTTGACTGTACTCTTCTTTTTGGCACTTAAATTACGAAAATCACTCTTGACTCATTCTCTGGAATGTTGAGGGCCATCCCTGAATTATTTAACTCATTATTTCAGCATTTTTGACCCCCCTCCCCTTACCCCCTTGTAACACTTTAGTGACCTAGGTCCCTAAACAGAACAAAATTGCTTAACGCTCTCCTTGACTCCTCATCCCCCCTAGAGTGTTACATAATTTGGGGACAGCCCCTTTTCTGTCGGAAACTCAGATCCTTATTTTTTGACTGGATTTGACAATTATTGTTCTTTAAAAATTTACCTTTATGCACTAAGATCCCTTTTCTTGTGAATAGTCCCCTTTGCATAAATTTATATTCCCCTGCATTTCAAGTATACTCACCATATCTGGCGTATAATCGAGGCTCAACTCCACTTGCTTCTCGGACAAGAATAGGGAAAAGTGGATTGGCGGATTTCAATGAGACATAGTGATTCTGAATGAAGTCCCTGCAACATATTTGTCATGATGATTAATCACTGAATCGGAGCATACATTAATAAAAAGCATTAGCACTTGCTCAGCCTGAGATTCTTGTTTGGAGGCTTAAAAATTGGGTGGGTGTTGCTTTTCTTTCGTTGGTGAAGTTTCGTGGTAAACAAGATGGGCTTTGAGACACGGCGGGCTTTAACATACTGTACCCTAAAATGACACGCAGTATCGTGCACAATGCAAGTCCGTCCTTTCAAGGTCTAAAATGTCAAAGAGCAAATAACGTCCCTCCATCTAGAGGTATCGTCAGCTAAGTTGACGGTTGTTTACTTTCGGTTTGCAAGTGCCAACGATGAA